>NC_060250.1:11338543-11643939 GCF_921293095.1 Ischnura elegans | reverse complement strand
CTCCATTCAATGACGGATGTGTTTTTTTCTCCATTGGTACATACGCCACCGATCAGTATTTATCATGAATGATTATTGAAATTCATATCATACTTTTACCAAGAAAAAGAATCCATTAGCTATATGGTTCCAATAAATTTATTTAAATGGCAATTATATATTCATTACTGATATACGTATAGTATTTATAATTTCGAACTAATGGAATCATGCATGATAAAATATTTTTCCGGTGTATATGATGATTGAATGTTTCTCATGCTTTCCAATGGGTAATAATTATAAATGCAGTCTAAACCGGATGGAAAACCCAATATTATTATTATTATATGAATGTATCAACGTCTGATAATATGAATCGTAAATTACTGTTCCATCTTTCAAAGCCCTTAAACTAGCTTATTTCACATTCCTCACCCTACCATATATAATTTTTATAGTGTATTTTTCTATAAGTGGATAACATTATTAAAGAGTCAAGAATACACGCCTTTTATCGGATAAAGTATATGTATGTCTACTACTCTGATGTAACTGAAGTTGTGCCCATCTCAAATAATCAATTGCGCATAGTTTCCTCTAGGAATTTAACGCTTACTTCTTCCACGTGACCTTGTTGCATAGACGAAATGGCCAACTGATTTCCTCACGGGAATAAGCTGAAGTAATGGCATCTCAAACATCTGAACTTCACTTTGAATTGCCACGCATTCTAATTCAACGCCAAAGAAGCCTTAAAACGCTTGTATGCTTGACAAATTTGCTACCTCCGGATGTCGGAGCTATTAGAAGTACCTACGGAGACTTATAAGAAAATTTCCTTCGTGGATGTAAAGGATGTTATACTCCGAGTGGAATATAAATTATATTCTCTCGACGTCCGTTTGGGATACATATTTCAGCGCATGTGACTTATTCATTAATAAATATCTCGAAATCCCTTATCCCCATTACTAATTCCTGCATGATATTGAAGGAAATGATTTCACAGGCTGAAAATCACTTGGGTTAAATCCTTGCTTTATTACGAACCGACCTGGGCTCCAGCTCTGTTGCGCCATCATGCTGGTGTTTAACCCGTGTTGGGACATAAGTGCGGATCCATAGCAAGTGACTTTTAATCGTGAATTTGTTTGACTTTTACAGAAAGAAATTTCGACATACAGCGGGCAATTTTGACATGAAAGTTAGGAAATAATTTATAAAAAAGTACGTTTGAAGAATGTCTTATGGAAGTGAGGCATGGACAATGACAACAGTGGAGAAATCACATGTGGAGACATGCGAAACGTGGTTCTAGAGAAGAATGATGAAAATCAAATGAATAGACTAATTAGGCAATGAAGTAACCCTAAAAAATATAGAAGAGTAAGGGCTTTTTTCCGTCTTTTTCTTTATGCCTTATAAAGGCATAAAGAAAAAGGCGGAAAAACTTGATCGGACACATCATGTGGCATGGTGGCTTGATGAAGAATAGCGTCGAGGAACAAGTGAATAGAATTCATGGAAAAGGAAGACCTCGAATAAAATATGCAATGAAGAATTAATAATCAGGTGTCATAGATAAGCGCCTAACATAATATGGTGCAGGCTGCGTTAAACCAATCTCATGATTGCTAACAATTGATGATGATGATTGAAGAGGGGGTAATTACTTAATACTTCTGTAATCTGGCCACCATGAAGATTTTAAGAAAGCTGTTTAACTTTCAACTCTGCGAGCGTCATTTGGTCATAAGTCACCCGACGAAGCTTGAAGTCACTTGAAGACCAGAAGAAACTTGCAGGGATGCAAGCTGGTATTCCTCAAGGTGACCAAAAACCGGGAAAAAAACAAATGAATAATCGTAATTTGCTATTTCGTTTGTCGAAGCTTTTGCTTTTCCTGGAGAATATGTAACGGAGACGAAATAGAGTGTGGGAATGATCAGCATTGTTGGCGGTGAGTGGAAAATTTTGTACGAAGTATGTTGGAGATTGTGCGTCTGGATAGGGTGGGTAAGAGGGAATGTTAAAAACCGTATAAGAAGGAATAATGGTCTCTAAGTGGGAAAAGGAGTGAAAGTGAAAATCCGATGAAACAAATATGTGTGAGAGGGAAGACAGGCCGGGGTGGTTGATACAACCAATAATTACGGGGTGGTTGAGTTGTCCAACCCACGGCATAATGATAAGGTCCTCAACAATTATCACAGGTTTTCCCATATGCCGCCCGTACGTGCCTCGTATTACATTTCTTAGACAAATACACATTTTCATCAATATTATCACTACCTTTTCCCAGATTTTTAAGTTTTTTCTTGTTATACCTTACTTCACCGGATTTTCCTTCTTTAATATTACTCATTCTGCTCGTCTCCTTCCCGCTCGCCTGTATTTTTACATCTTCACTCTTCTAGTTGGACTCAGTCGCCGTCAAAAATACTTCGAATTGATAAAGTTGAAAAGTTTCCAGTCGGTCGTAATCTGGTCCGAGATGGTTAAAGATTTCGGCGGATAAAATGCCATACTTGGATTCCTTGCCAGTTCTTAATTATAATTGCAGTTGCTAATTTATCGTTCGACCGACTGCGCCACGTAGTATTTCTATATATTTGGAAACAAATTAATACTCGTCTTTCTTTAAAAATGGATCGCAACCAACAAAAAAAATGCATTAACAAGCATCATAGCAACACACATATTCATAACACTCTTACACACAATAAGTGCTTAAGGTAAACACACTTCATCCGGTAGAATACATTCATTAATTACACGTGTATAGTGCGTGTCATATTTCCATCCATTATACTGTTTATTGGAGTTCCACTGTTGCCTCTTGAATTAAATCTAAAATCCAGAGTTTCTTTCATCTGAGTCTCCAATTTCTATGTTCAGCGACGCTTTGCGCTCGTGTCAGTGCCAATCACACGCATGCACTCCCCCGTAAGTCTGGGACCACCCGAGTGTTTCGTGTCCTGCTCAACGGTTGAAAAAGTAAAGAGTAGATTCCTCGTTCTATTTTCGTCCAACTTGCCCTGCTCCACCATATTTTTGGTACCGGCTGAGATTTTCATTTTTTTCCTTTTTTTATTCTACGTGATACTTGTGGTTGCATGACATTTGTTCTTTGATACTCTTTGAACTTCAGTACCATTTACTAACTCCTTGCACTAAATTTCACCGTTCAAGGTGAGTGTGGGAATGAAATGGTCTACCTGCCATACTGTGAGCTCCATCCTGGCCTTTTTAAAACCAACGACCAGGCCTGAGAACTGGATGAATGAATTTTAAGACGGTCTCCGTGGTTATACCGACTTCGGTGTGCTGTATTTTTGGTCGGTACGAGGGCTTCATTGTGTCAACTTGCTTTAATTACAGCTGTTATTTTTACTAATTACGTAATTGCGCTGTGCGGTGCCTCTCAGATCTTCGAATTGGACAAAAAACTGGTCAGATATCTCGTCTGGATTTGTTTTGTTCTTTTAATTGTGTAGGAAAACGGACCCCGAAAAAAGGATTCTTACACAGGGAAAGAGTTGCAAAGGAAGTTAATGGACCGAAAAAAGGAGGTGAAGGGATCATTCTATTAGAATTCAAAGATAGGGGAATGTATAGAGTGGAAAGTTTGATTCGAAGTGTAACGATTTACGGAATGGAAACGTGGAAATATTGAAAGGAGAACGAAAAGACACTGAAGGCGTTTGAGACATGGGAGTGTAGAACAATGAAGAAGGTGAGGTGGATGGAGAGGAGGGGGAACAACGAAGTGCTGGACATGGTGGGTGAGGAGAGGCACCATCTAGATAAGAGACAGAGTAGACAGACGGTATGGATAGAGCGAGTACTTAGCGGGAAGGGGATGTGGAAAACAGTGTTAGAGGGAAGAATGTTAGGTAAACAAGAGAGAGGAAGGAAAAGAATACGATTATTAGATAGAAAGAAAGGGAGTAGGCCTAATTGTGAATTAAAGAGGAAAATTCAAGTTGGGAGATAGGCCGGGATATTCTCTAAAGTATGTAAACATACTTTAACCGGCAAAATACTTACAAATTGTAATTATAAATTAACGACATCTGTCATTAATTTTAGATAAAAAAGTGCGTCATTATTTATCCAGCAGTATTTAGAGTAAAATAAATTATTATCCTCTCTCTAGTATTATATTGTCTTAGTGGAATTTTTATTCTTGTTATACGACTGAAGAATGTAGTTTAGCTATGATTAATTAATAATCTCGGTTGTATCGGGATTCTGGCTCATTATTTATGGAGGAAATACGAGTGGTTCGCAAATTACCAGTGACTAATAGCACATCCCGTTCAAAATGTTGGATCGAAATCGCGTCGTCTAATCTTGATTAAGATATCTCGTATTCGAATATAATTATAGTGTTATGCATGGGGAATTGTGATTAATTCGAGCCTGCTGTAAGTTATTGTGACAATTAATCAATGAGAGCCTCAAAATTCGCTCTTTTTATCATTCGTTTGCGTCTCAATCTTTAATCAGAGCCCTTAAAAATTCGATTAATTGGATGCGAGATGAGAATCAGCTTATCCGACTAGGAAGTCTCCCGAGATTAATTGTGACATCAAGATCGGCCAGCATCAGTTCTTTTAAGTTGTCCAGATTTGTAATCCAGCTCGTTACTTCAGGGAGCTTGCAGTGATTTGATTTCAAATCGGCTTACTAATGATTGTAAAAGATAAAAGCACGGCGGCGTTGGGAAATTCTTGATGTGAATCACTTCAAGCGTAATGAAGTTGTATGAAATGGATTGTGGCACGTTACAGACGCTGTTATTTTAACATTAACTAATTATGATTATACAAAATGATAGCCTGAAATGTAAATTATCATATATTTATTTTTACTCGCATTGCGGAGTTCTCTACTTGGCATTTGATCTTCCTTTAGACAATGCATTTAGTATTTTTTCATGAAAGCATACTCGAAGGGCATTTTTTCACAGATTATTATATTTTACCTGTTTGGTAATTTTATGTATTTCCACAATAGCCTACGTACACGATAAATTTGTATTACAATCATTGTTGACCATGAGTTTCACCGCCGAAATTTTTAAATAGTTATTACATTGTTTCATTATCATTCCCAACGTATTTTGAGTTGCGCGAGAGTTGCGTTGAAATCAATAGACCTCAATCTCATTCTTGTACATTTATCGTACACGCTTTCATCGTTTATTGAATAAAAATTAAAGTTTACTGGAGATAGAGAGGAATATTTTATTTTGATGCAGAAGATTGTGGCCAACCTGTGCATCTGAAATAGCCTCAAGCACTACTTTGCAATAGCAAGAAATTGCGGATCGAATAATCTAAAATAATAGTATGTATAATTAAATCAATTTATATGGGGATGACGAATACTAAAATTGTAATTCGCATTGTGGGTGAAAATAATGAAATTGAGCTCTCGCTCCAAGAATTTTTTGATCGATTTTTCTTAAGTATTCAGTTAATTTCTTATTGTAGAAAATAAGGATGCATTTAATTTATCCCACGAACTTCTATTTTGGCTTAAATATCTCTGTCAAGGTTAGCTAAAACCACTGGCTGTGGTTTTTGGCATTTAAATTAACGTGCTCATTCTCTGATGCTCAGCGTAATGAGATGGGGCATTCCTTATCTCTGATCACCTGTCAATTATAGTAGGTCGGTGGCCGTGATTAAATGGGCGACCATTAGACAAGATCATTTGAGATTTTTGTGCATTGGACTCTAACAGAGGAGGAATATTATACGAGGAAAGTCTATGAATAAACTTTATTTAAAAATAGTGCTCCACCCCAGCACGTGTGCGCATTTTTTAAAAGGAGCTCTCTGAACTTATCTTGATGGAAGTTTGATTTATCAGTCGGACAACGCAACTATTTTCTCGCACGAAATTAATTTTAAATTCATCAAACCAATATCGTGAGAATCATTAAAATCAGTATCTTATACTGCTAGAAAATAATTTAACGTTACTACTGGAACCATTAAATATTTGGGTATAAAGTTATTATACTACAGACGTACCTCAGATGGTTAGTCTGTATCAGCTGTCAGTTATGATAAGTCTGTTTAGTTTTTAGTATTTTTAGCTAAAGAGGCTATAGAGATAAGGCTGGAAAATAAAAATGTCAACAGAGACAGCGGATATTCGAACAGCAGCTCTTGGAATAGAACTCTAAAAAGAATTATGATTGCCGGAGTTAAGTCTGCGCTGGTCCACGATTCTCCGCGACAACAATCGGGACTCGACTTGTCCTGCCGCTCCTGATGCTGAGCTTCAACGGTCACTTCAAATATTCATTCAGTAGCCGTGAGAATGGGTGACGAGTCGGGACCCGAAACGTCGGCGCTCTAAGTAATAATTTGCGAACCACTGGTACTTATGGAGGAAATACGAGTACTCGAATATCTTACTCGCGCGGAAACCCGAGAAAATTTTAAATACCAGTTTTATTTATCTTGCCGGAGTTGGTCCCTCTCTTTAATTTTTTCTTGCATGCTATTCGTTCCATGTCTTTGAAGTACTCAGTCCATACACATTATCGTAGAATCCCCACTTCATGCGGTCACCTCAGCTGGTTTATTGTTCTTGTATCGAAAAGTAATGCTTTGGGAGGAAGACCGTTGGTGGGAAAAGAGCGCAGTCACGGTTTGTAAAGTCCACGTTTGTCCGCGCAATCATCCGATGCAATTCGTCGTTGCGAATCGGAGCACTACTAATGTGCGCGAGCTTTGAGGGTGCGAATCGTTGCTTCGGGCGAAGGGTGAGATTGAGTGATAAGGATGGAGCTGGGAACGCCCACCTCTCTTGAAAGATGCGGTCGACGCCTCTCTGCCTCCGATTCACTCAATGGCGAATTCATTCCATTCGCGCGCTCCACATCCCCCGGCTGTCATGACTCGGGTGTGGTAACGATGTGTTTGTGGTTTGTTGGGACTCGTAGTGGACGTTGAGGTGAGTAAGTCTTAATTACCCTGGCGTCTTAAACGATTCGTGCTAATTCAACTTGAGCCAGACATCGGCAGCACGATAGCTTGAGTACCCATGCATTAAGTGTAGAGTATTTTATATGAATGGCATCATTCGTTTAAAAAAATGTATATTGTAAGGATAGGTAATTATCTTTACTGTCCATATTTGCGTTGAGGTGAGGGAGTTTCAATCAGCTTGGCGTCTCTAACGAGTTGTCCTAACTCTACTTATGGCTGATGTTACCTCGTAGTATTTCCATGTTATATGCGCGGCGATATTTCTATGTTCATATTTCATGATGTTCATTATTATAAACGTTTGGGTTAAACTGCGTCTTATGGATTCAGTACTCATTAGTCCTGAAGAGGTCATGAAACGTCTACTTTCGGAAGAGGGCATGAAACGTCGGAAACCACGAGACGCGGGTCAACCCAAAAGTTTTTATTAATTAATAGCATATGGACCTTGAAAGTTCTGACAACTTCCTTAGTTCATCATATTTTCGATTGGGTACCTATGGTTTTATTAAATTGCGCCTCACATGGTAAGTTTTTACGACGCCTTTCAGTGTCGCTCGACTTCCGTCCAATCGCACTAATCTCTGTAAATAAATAAACCAAACACGGTTTTTTAGCATGTACATCATTATGCGGAATTCCGATCGTTTTCGCGGAACTTAGGTTGAATTCAAGTGATTCGCGCTTGATATAGTGGAAGCTCGAAGTATTGAAATAAAAGGTGGTTTATGGCCGCGTTATGGCTGCCTCGCGGAAAAATATTTAGCTGCCAAGAGAGCTGATGAATTCCTCATCAGTTGGGTATAAAAAATATTACAAAAATATAATGAAAAAAATTAATATATAATAATCGGATAACATATTATAAAAATGTATGAAACACGCAATTTATTTATGTGTCCACATTTTTTTCAAATATTCTATTGTTCGATTTCCAAGTTTGAGTTTTTGAGTTTCCTTTGTCACACAAACCACACTGAGCCCCTTCAAGACAAAAAGAAGCGCTAAAAATCATTGTTTATGCGAAACGGCTTGTTGGGGTGATTCATTGGACTCACCGGGACAGCAATCTCAAATGCGCTTTCGGCGCGGTCATGAAATCCTGAGTGGATGAAGTCCATAATAACAAACTCTTTGTTATTAGTAAATCTTGTGTTCTTCGAAATTTGTTTTGAAGTATGAATATCCAACCAATTATTTGTTAGTATTTGTTTTTGAATACCCAACCAATCTAGGACTATTGATGATGATTATGATGAATATCATTTGGTATGAATCCACCGTTACGTCACGCCCCGATACGGGATGTTGTCAAAACTAGCCTGAAACCCAGGTTGGTTCGTGGAGAATGATTTAAGATAACCTTCATAAAATGGTTACAATATTAATTATAATTCCAGCGCTTTTTTAGAAACATTTCCGTGTTATTTATTGTGCGAAGCGGTGCTTTTGTGAAGGTGTGAGCTTTGTATTCCAATCTCGAAGGCTACCCTTTGATAAAATAATCAGCCACTTGTGTGGTAGGTAAGCGCCAATTCGCCGTTTATCCTCACCTTTCGTCCATGGGCAACGTAAGTACATATATTTCACCTCCCCGGTACAGTTGTCTGGCGCCTTCTCTAATACCATTCCTGGCCAACTACTTATTATTTCAATCTAAATTGCCTCCGGCGCGTGGTCGTTTGCAGTCGCGTCAAAGAAAACTGGTCTATTTTTATATCGATTTTATGCGTCATCATGGAAAGTGGTACTCCTGCCTCGTGGAGTTTTATCCGCTCTCGTTTCCGTAAGTGGTGAGGATGCCCTATCACTGATATTATGCACTCTATGCCTTTGCATGCCTAGCGGATGATAGGCTGGGCAGATACGATGTGAGGAGGTCGCATAAAAAATGAAATGGAACTGTTGCATTCAGGGGAAGCATGTGAACGTTTAGTTCACGAACACAATATTGCCGATCACGTCTTTGACCGTAGATTGACCCGAATTTCACGGGAAAATATCCTCTAAACAGGAATCCGAAGCGTTCATCGACCAAAAAAACTATTGTCGAGGTACAATCGTCTGAAAGGATAGCCTATCGCTTTCAAAGGTAACAGGTAATTGTCTTCCGGTCAGAATTCTCTTTGCAGGAGGTAAAACATATTCACGATGAAAATCTAAGGGAAGAAGGGCAAGGAACGGCCCCGAAAGAGTTACGTAGGACTGCTTATAAAGGATGTAAAAGAGAAGAAATACGTCGCTATGAAAAGGCTTAGAGAGGAATGGTGAGCTGCGTCGAACCAATATTAGGACTGTTGACTAATGATGATGATGTTGAATATCATTTGGTTTGAATCCACCCTTACGTCACGCCCCGACACGGGATGTTGTGAAAACTAGCCTTGAACCCAGGTTGGTTCGTAATGAAGTATAGGTTCAACCCAAGTTAATTACAAATGGAAGTAAACCATAGTTAGGGATGAAAGCAAAAATGCATTATCGCGATGATCAAGTTCACAAATTTTCAATGCTGTTCTTCGAGAATGAAATTAATTTTTGCAAATAGCGAGAGCAAATGAATCGCTCTACGCTAATTTCCACGCTATGCACGTTTTCAGAAAACCGATTTAAATGCGGCAGCATAAATCTATCCTCAAGAGAACGGACTTGGGCTTGCCTCGTTGTAGCCCACCTGGTTGAGTACACAAAGAGCAAGCGACAACTGTAGCTCAGTTTCTATTCCCTTACCATCTCACGCAGACGGCTTTTGGAGAACAAGATGTGACTTCACAAGTCCACACTATGGCACAAGTGGTGAGGGTCGTGCTCACTAAGCCACTGTCGGGGTGAAAAACCCCTCTTTTGTCGCTGGTCGGTTCCTCTTGATAACACACACTCCGATTATTTGTGGATGAATACTCATATCTTTCAATTACAAAGTATGTTTTATTTCATCGGCCAAATTTTGACATATTTTTTGATTTTTTATCTTTCCGTGGACTCAGCGTTGTGATACGGAGGCACTGATACATCAACTACATGTTTGAATTTTTTATCTGATTTGTGGATAAATGAAATATCAAGTCTTTTGTAACCCATAGTTTTGTCCGCAACTGTCGGTCGATCCCAGTATAGAAAGTGAGTATCTGTTTCTAGTTCTGCAGGTGGTTGGTATATTTATTTTGTGGGACTATATTTTTCAAGTCCATAAGTAGTTGCCAGGTTATGGTGAATAATTTTTGCAAACTGGTTGTGTCTATTTTGATAGTCATTCTCAGAAAGAGCTGAGCAGCCTGTTGTTTTATTACGATTATTATTATTATTACTACACATTGCTGCAAGTAGAGTATTGCCTGGTGGCTGCATTAGATGTATACACATGAATAACAAATTTTCCTATCTAATACAAAGTTTAGAAACAGAAAAGACACCCATGGTAAAAAATAATACATTAATTCTAATCTCAAACTAGTAAGAATTTAACATTGTCTCAATAAACCAATTTCAAACAATCCATTAAATAAATTAATTCTAATACTATAATACAACTAACAAATGAAAATTGACCCAATTTCACACTCTCCCTTTTAAACCACTATGTAATTAACCAATGAGTGAATAACACTTCTTCCTGAAAATTTTCGCATTTGCAGGGAAGATCTTAAAAATAACTTCAGGTAGGTCGTTCCACTCCTTTATTCCTCTCTGTATTATTATAATTAAACAATATGTGCATTAAAATATTGATTGATCGCTCTACCCTCATCGCCACGCTGCGGACGATTTTAAAGACCGAATCAAAAGCACCCTAACAAGGCAGCAGCAAACATTCAGGTTAGACGAAAGGACGGATTGGGGTCTCCTCTTGTGTACTCTCCGTGACCACTTCCATCCGGAGGCGGAACATAAGGAGCGGAGAGCACGGAAAGCAAGCAAGTGACACCGCTGACTCAGCCATCGCTCCCTTCGTATCGCAAAAAAAGGTTTTCTTCACTCGACGCAGGCGACGCACGGTACGGCGCGCCGCGGCGTGGACTCAAAGGCTCGTGCTAAATCGGCTGCTTATTCCGTCTCCTCTATTTTTATCGAATCAGAAGGAGGAGAGGTGCTCGTCTCTGTTGTGAGTACAAAGTGAACTGAAAGCCCCTGAGCAAACAATGCTCACGAGGCGATTCCTAAGAGCAGCTGTTAGACGTGAAGCTCATGACTCCTATCCTGTGATCTCCAGCTCAAACGGTTGTGATTGCCGTTATGTTTTTGTACTTCGTGCTGATAAGTTGATCAGTATTCCTTTTACCTGTATTTATCTCAAGAAATTAAGAGTAACTAGTCCTCCTTTTTTTTCTTCCATTCGTTATTGAGCGGTCTCTATCGTCTGCTTTTTCTTTTTTTCAAATTCGATTCTTTAAACTTCTTGCTAATTTCCACAATAACTGCCATGGGGATAATTCTGAATTTCATCTACCGCCAAAGCGACAGGTAGGAAATACGTCTCACTTACCTCGATGCGTGGCTCAAGCGGCGTGCAAAATAAATGGTAGCTTTTTTTAAAGTCCTTATTCCCTTCTTAGCCATCCTCGATGGGAAAAAAGCCCTACACATTAAGTGACCAGTGAAAAAACCGCTGCCAATTACTGTATTGGTTTATTTGACCCTTGGATTCCTCGCGTAAACTGTTATTATTCTTTAGAAAAATCTTCTCGGGATACCGCGCGGGTTAGATTATTTAAGAGCGCCAGATTATTTAGATTATTCTGTTTCCTTGTTTTTGTTATTATAACTCTTACCCTTCGGATTCTGTCATTGTCTTATCAAAAGAGAAGTTGGAGATGGCCTACCACTTGATTTTAAAGTTTTGTTAAATGCCGTATATTTTTAGAGATTTCTGAGTAAAAACCTGACCAACGATAAGAATTTTTGTGTCATTTTCAGTATGGTCAAGTATTTTGTGGCGTGGTGCATCCATTATCCACAAATTGGGCCTATTATACTAAGTTGTGTTTCACAATACTATGGTTCACAATTTTTTTTATTGCTAGGGTTACAAGTGACATATGCTTCCCATTTTCGCCTGCTTATTTTAATTTTGAATATTTTGGGACTCACTCTTTATCCATGTGCGACATGCAGTCTAGCACATTTTATTGGAACTTGCTATGTATTTACCTTTGAACAGATCTGTTATGCTTCGTAGAGTGTAACGAGCCTCTTAACCAGTGCAACGTAATGACACCAATTGAAAAAAACTCTTGTGCCAAAACTTTATTTGTGTGCCAGTGTAAGTCGTCGTCCAAAGTGAATCACGATGAGATGGATGAAACGGTTGTGTGCCTTATAAGACTTAATCCGCTGAATGTGGAGCGAGAGACAGCCGGTTGAAATTAGCTGCGTAATGTGGAGGAATCAAAGACACCCTAGCGGATTTCGCAATGCTTTTGTCTGTGAAGATGATGGATGTAAATGATCCATCTCCATCAATATATATCGATATGGAGCAGACATATGCCCCAGGATACATCAATATGGCTCTCACGGAATCCTTTATCAACTCGTATAATCATTTCCTCTGGGGTTTCTTCTGAAATGGTGCGAAAATGACTAAGTAGATAACATTCTCTTATTATGGACATAAAATTTATGCCTAAAAGCTCATGTCTATGTTTAATAAAAAAGAACATTTTTTATCCCTTCGAAACCTTACATTCAACCAACTTAAGGCTGGACGGTGATATTTGGTGGAACTTGGTGACAGGAATACTATGGGTTACTGTGCATATGGAAAACTAAAATCATCATAAACATAAAGAGAGTTGTACTTTCCTGTAATAAAAAATGAAGGTATACGCCTCCCCCACATTCTGAGCATCCATCATGCCATATGCATAGCTCAATTATTGATAAAAAGTAATCGTAGTTGTGATTACAAATGGCCACGCCTACATCATAAAATGATACCCGTAAAATGATTTCTTCAGGAGGTTTTTCATGCTCCATGGAGACACTATTTTGGTGCAATGATTTTAGGATAGGTAAATTAGTTTCTCATAAATAATTATAGCAAGAAAGATGAAGCGGAAACTGACTGAATGTGATTGAACAAGTGAAGATTGATTTCTTTTTACTTTGTTATAATCTATCTTTCACTGACAATGAGTTTAAAAAATATATTTTGGTTGACATGCTATTTTATGGATTTTATCACTAATAGAAGTATTCATAAGCCATTATGGATACTCAGAAGGTTGGATAGGTGGGATGATAAAATTAAAGTCAAGATCAAAGCAATTTGAGTAGACACAGACTAGGTAAGAAGAGTATGATACATTTTTTCACTTGCCAAAATAGGTACTTAATAATTATTTGTATGATTTGCATTTAAATATTATTTTCTCGTTCATGGAAAATCAAGCCGTAATATTTAACTGATGGAATGAAGAATAATTTAGTCGTGGCTGCATTTAAGTTCTTGGGAGATCGTTGGTGTATAGAGTGGTACATCGCAGCAATTCAGGGTTTCATTCGCCCGACTGAGCATTTTATTTTGGTTAATGTGGGCTGAAGTATAAATAAGCGTGCGTAGGCAGTCCGCGAAAAAAACCCGCATAAATGAATTTTGGAGCGGTGGTTATTGAATCAGTCGCCAGCTACGTTTTGCATTCCAGATTTATGCAGGGACGAGGTTTATACTCTTATTTTTTGCAACATGCTCCCTGTTTTTGGGCCGGTGTTATAAATACGAGAATTAAGCGAGATATATTTCATGGGCTGTTTGCTTGCTTTTTTCTGCTTTGAATGCGTCTAGGGATCCCTCTTTTGTGAACTTTACTATGGTTATGAACGTATTTGAATTGGACTGTTTGAATACCACAAAAATATGAACCCGAAGATTTGACGTTGGCATCCGCCTTTCAATCGATATACTTGTAGTCGGTTTTATCTTATTTCGGTTTTATGCCTGGAACTCCCCTTAGTAACGATGGGATGTAGTACGAAACAGCTATATGGTACCGCAATGCCGTGATGGCCAAGGCTTTTCCAGTGCCCTCAAGTAACATACCGGGGAACTTCGAGTGGAGCACTTGGCTGCTCATACAGGGGATCCGGGTTTAAATCCCGGAAAAGTCCTGAAAAACCCTCAGACAGACTCATGCAAATCAACGAAATCAGACACGCCCTCAAAGTAGTATAAGTAAAATTGTTCTTGGGGAGTCGTGAAGTGTAAATGTATTTTTGTCTTTTTTCTTCTTCTTTAACACATACATTTTTATCGCTGAGGCATTTCATGCACATTTTAAATTATATATCTATGTTTTCTAGCTTTTTGAGACGTTTTAAGAGATGATGTGCAGCTCCATTTCTTAGGCTTGTAAGGATTTGAGCAGAATTGATGGTGGTACAAAATCAATTCCAGCCTTTTTCGCCTGCATTTTGATTCGTTTTGAAATTAACCGTCATATTTGGTCTCCGCAATGGCAGTTTCATGGTGTAAACATACGAGTTGTAAATGCGGGAAAGATATTACCTATGATAGCGGGATTTTTCGCCTAATAACTTTTTGGGCATTACGACCATTTTTCTTCATTTTATGAAAAAAATAAATCATTATTTTAATCATACACTTGGATATGACGCTTAATTTCAAATGTGCTTGAAGGCCGGGACAAATTGCCGTCCTAGAATTCCCGAGAAAGCATATTTGAACATCAAAAATTTTTTTAAGCATTGAAAATTTAAAATGCCGTCACTTTGTGTCTCTAAGGTCACTCTGCCATGTAATTGAACAAATATATTTAATATTTCCGGTTTTAATACAATATAACAATGTAATTGAACATCCTTTGCTGCTTTCAGTACGAAAATAAAGATTTATAGTGAAGAGCCTTACAATCGTTCAAAATCCTCGACAGTATTTCTTGAATGACTTTAATGTACAACTTGTTTGTTTTAAAAGTGCTGGACAGTGCTTTTAAGTTTTATAATCTGACGATGAACCTTAAACTCGTATGGCATCCAATCAATAGATAACTGTACCGTTGTACCCGAGGAAGTCAGGAAGGCTACCTTGAGCTTCTAAGGCTAATTAATTCATAAAAATATGAAGTAATTATCACAAGTAGGCTAAAAATTTAATTACTTCGCCTTAAGTTACCGAAGGAGTGATAAAAAATGATCGAACAATTAATTCTAAAACAAGTAAAATGCAAAGTATTCAAAAAGATTTCCTTGTGAATTTTGGTATTAACGGTAGAATATTAATTAAATTGTAAATCGCATGATTGCTTTTGATTCGAAATTCTGCGGAATTGATCAAGAGTTGATCCAGTTGAATAGCCTTCGCTTTCGGATGATCCGCTGTAATCCCGTGTGTCACCTCGTGTCATCGGAGAGATTTTTGACCCGTTATTTTTGAGACTGGCGGCTTTTTGTCATCGACCTCTTCGGGATCAGCAGGCTTTCAGCGGAAGAGCTTAAAACCGGCTTACGGAAATTTGACACTGCTCTCGTTGAAGTTGAGCTGCTGATGCCGTACTAATCTTATGTCGGAGTTCGCTCTCGGCTGCTGTAATAGCGATAAAGATTATTACGTTCGCCCGACATCGTTTGTCCGGTCA
Organism: Ischnura elegans; assembly: GCF_921293095.1. Classification (NCBI taxonomy): domain Eukaryota; kingdom Metazoa; phylum Arthropoda; class Insecta; order Odonata; family Coenagrionidae; genus Ischnura; species Ischnura elegans. The sequence continues at coordinate 11,628,350 of NC_060250.1, read as the reverse complement.
TCCACTTCCCTACAGAACACTGATTGAATTCGCTGCTGGTCGACACCAGGCGTCTTTTGTTTCCCGTGTTACATTTTGTTTGCGGTAATCGCTTGTCATATCCAAGAGTCCCTATCCAAGAAGAAAAAAAGAAATGTCTTTCCATTCACTTTCCTGTCGATACCAGCGTGTTATTAGAAGAATTACATTATTGCAGGGTTAAAGTTGGTATCGGTTCTATAGTTTTTCCCCGGAAAACTTGTGTATTTTGACGTATTTCACGAAATTTTGATCATGTTTTCCCTTCAGCGTAATGTTGTTTTGCAGTGTTTGGGAAATATTGGACGTAAATTGAAAACCTGCCATCCGAAAGGTTTCGTATAAACGTGAGGTAATGCGTCCAGCAGGTCAATTATAATGCTTTCGAAACGAGTGGGGTCATTGCGCCTTGTAAAGGCAAAAACCTCTCACTTGATTCGGTACTTGCTATCTTCGATGAATCAATATTTAATCTCCCACGGTGACATGCGGTAGATTCAACTGCTAATTGCATGGCGATTGAAAAAATGTTTAAATTGATGTTCGCGCAGTTCAAGATAACCTTAATTTTTCCCTAATTTGATCTCGATATCCTTTGGTTTGGGATTGTTTAAGGATTACGTAAGCAATAATTAGAAAAAAAGGGGGTTAAAGAATTTTCTTTCTTTCACAGATAAATAGGGTGTCATCTCATTACTTACGTGAGACAGGATAGTCGTAATCTTTCTCTGGTTCTTTTCTTTACATTAGTAATTAATAAATAAATAATAATGGAGAAGTTGTGGAGTAGATGGTTCAGCTGCTTTAACAGTTAAAACAATATTTTTCTCAACTGCACAGAGCACCCAGATCGTACACACCATGCCGCGTATGAATAGAAAGTTTTTAATAAATGCTTCAATAAAATGAATTCACTAATTAAAATCACTTATACGTAATTTATTGAAGAAATTTTTAATAGGAATGGTTCGACATTGGTATAAAAACACTTAAAAAATGGAATGAAATGTTTGTTTAGAGAGAGTTTCCTCAGGCTTAATCTGGTGGAATTCTCACATATAAATTAACTAATTAATCAGTAAACTAAATGGAATTTTTTTCATACTGATCTAATAAAGCTATTGGCAGTATTACAAATAATACTTTTTCCTCATTTATTTATTTAAAATTGCTAGTAACTCTTTATTTACTAAAATTTTATGGTTATTCTAATGTATAAAGAAGAAAGAAATAGAGGAACATTAAAAATTGTTAAGTTAAGTCGGGGGAGAGGTCTGGCAAATGCTAATTTTTACTCATTCTTTGAGAAGAGGAGTCAACAATTTCCAAAAATATACTTGATATTTCAACGCTAAATTTGTACTCAAGTGCTCTACCCGCAATCCGCGATGCAGCTTTTCACCTAAGACTACGAGACTTTCCTTCACACTCATCCGTAGATTTCAGAGAACTGAAATGACAGATTATGTAGCAAAATGTAAGTAGGTTGCAGTGATATTACTACCTTCCAGTGTATTTTGCTAAATTTTTGCTAGGCTATCCCGTCAGCCTCATGGTGTAGCAGGTTGTCTGGACAAAATCGAGTATAATTGAATTTCTGTCAAGGGAAGCGTAGGGTGTTAATGCGAGGAAAATTAATCTGCCCTTCACGGCAATTAATGAATTTTAAATGAGCGAGTTCATTTCGCCTTGCGGAGTAACAAGCTTCTCACTGGATTTGATGGTTGGAATATTCGATGAATTAACATAGAATTTAGTCTCTCGCAGTGATATTCCGTTGATTCATTTCCCAATTGAACATTGCACGTTCATTTTGATAGATTTTTGTTTGAATAAAAATAACTGCGCTCCAACGTATTTGAAAGTGTTATCACTAGATACTTCAACAATGAGGTTCTTGTGCATAGGTAATCTAGTGGATGTAGATCTAGCTCCGGGCTAAGCAAAGGCTGTGAAATTACTGCACATATGGGATTTGAGCAAAGATCACTTTACTAGGCCACGTTATGTGCTTTTCACTGTAGGGGTTTGTTTCATAAGGCTTCCCCGGAATTTGAACGCATTGACCCAGATAGTTGTTTCAGAATTCTAACTTTTTATTAAATGATATACTAGTACTGAAATATTTTCAAAAATAATTTAATCTTTATGATCGATTTTGTGTGATGCAATGAAACGGATCGTGAAGTGAAATTAAATAATTCTATCATGTCTTTCTAAATTCTACGTTTTCTGCGTTAAGCGGCTAAGCAAATAATTCCTTTTCCGCTTTATGGTAAGTGCAGGAAATCTTTTTCTTTACCTCATGGTTAGCTTTTTGAATTTGAATGTCTATTTGATATCTCGTTGCTAGATTAAAGGTTATTAAAAGTGTGTCGCGATTGTACTCGTACTTCTCACTACGGGTATTTCACGCAAAACTTGACTTTGAACGAATTTTCTTACTAGTTTTTTTTAAGGTTTATTGATTCGACACATTCGTCTCATACGAGCCATAACCGCCAACTGTGGATGGAGGGAGTAACCAGTTCAACGATTATGAGATCAAATCTCATGTTTAAAATGTACATATGAGATGATATCCATCAAGCGATATGTTTTCTTAGGATTATTTCTTGACTATAATGATCCATGTGTCAATACATTCGAATGCTTTAGCCAACGTTTCATTCATCTTCCATCAAATACTTTAATACTGCTTGGATACTCTATTTTGGAGCCCGAAGGAAATTTATGGTAGGCATTCATTAGCTTATCTATAATCGCACAAGCCTGGAAAAGGCTTGGCGGTGTGACACATTCGTTTCATCCGAGCCATAACCGTCAATTGCAACTGACGGAAGGGGTTCATTATGGATTCAATTTGGGAATGAGCACTTTCGGAAAATGAAACCTCCTCTCTTAATATTTTTTTACGATTCATCCGAGCAGAGCTCTAAAATTTTTGGAGGGATGGATATGGCGGTGGATTTGATTTACAACTCCGTCCACGACTCTCGTTCACGCTGAGGGAAGAAGAAATAATAAACAGGTCTTGTTTTTCGGCCGGCTATAAAGCGCGGGAAGGATGTTTGTCTGAATATCACTCTTTTCACTAAGAACTCTTAACGAAGAGGAATTTCGGGAATGGAGTGGAAGTTTTATTTTTCTGATAGACATGAAAGGAGTAGGAGTTGAATTGACGTCATCCAGGATTCTCTATTTTCCTCGAAGGCCTTCGGCGCCGCCAGACTATTCTCGATGCGGACATTTGCGCGCCTTTCTATAATTACACTTTATCTTGGGACAAAGGATTGAAGCTATTAATGGATCTTCCCCCTTAGTTACTCACTCCGAGGGGCAGTTTCGGCTTTCATGTCTTTTCTTTACTTTTATTGTTCTGAATTACTCACGGCCTATGTTTCTAAAGAAGGTGTTGCGTTCAAATCAATCGAAATAGAAGTTTTTTTTCAGCAGTAGAGTACAGTGGTATCAGCCTTAATTACTGCTGAAAATTATCACCTTACTTTATAACGATGGAGAGGAGATATTGAGATTTAGTATTCATTTATATAATTCATATTGTCGTAAGTAGGTTATCGCCTGGTGGTAACAAAAGAATTAAAATAAATGAATTAAAAGCCTACATACCTGAGATCAATATGAACAAGGGGACAATACACCTATAATAAACAAAGAGTACACTTATACAAATACTTTATCACTGTCAAATGAAATTTAAACTCAATAATAACCCAATTTCCAACGGTAACCAAAGATCACAATGAAATTAAACAAGAATCGAGGAACACCACCTCTTAAAAATTTTTAAATTTTGCCGGGAAGATCTTAAAAATGTCTTCAGATAAGTAATTTTACTCCTTTATCCCTCTGTGCAAGAAGGATTCTTTCAAAGCGTCCGATTCCTACATCTTGAACTTTAATTTGAATGTGTGATCACTTCTTTCTATGTAGCACGGTGCGTGCAGCTTTTTTCCCATTTCCTTCCGAGCCCTCTCTTTTACAACCTCTTTGTAGAGCCCACATAACTTTTTTACGGTTCTCCTTAATTTCAATGGCTTCCGTCTTATTCGTCAACTTTTACAACCAACGTCATGCATATTCGTGAAATGATTAATATGCATATAAAATGTATGTTACGTATAATGTTTTATATGTAATATACTACAATAATTTTTACTGATTTTTACAGTATTTATTTCCATAATTTTATATCTTACAAGCAAAGATACCTAATGTTTTAGCATGAGGTATTCGATTTTTTTCACTAAAAAAATCTTAAGGTATTCAAATGTTTTAATAATTATTGTTTTTATTCAGTCATTCATGCAATTTCATAAAAATTGCCTTCCTTAAACAGTGCTGTACTCAGCCTAGAGAATGCTGGAATATAATGGCGTAATATTGGTGGTAACAGTGGACGAATCATTATAACATAGAGATTATATGATCTCCATGAGCCATAGAGAAAAAAGTGGTTAACAGTGGGGGGATAGTTGATGTTTTAATTTCGTTAAATGCATTTTAGTATTTTTTTAAATAAAGAATTATTTTGTTTTATTTTTTAATGTAAATAAAAGCAATAGTTTTAGTTAATGTTTCTTGCAATGAGTGTTTATGTAATAATTGACGGGAAAGGTTTTGGGCGGGAACATTCCTTCAAAGCAACCTAAATTAGATTGTTGAATTATATAGGTTTAATTAATTGTTTAATTAACAGTATTTTAGCCAATTAAAAATGTAATTGACGTTCATTCATAAGAAAATCTCAATGTTAAATCCCAAAAACATTAAAAGAATATGTTTCAGAGAAACAACTGCAAATGAACCCCCCCCCAAATTTTTCTGGCTGCAGCCTACTTGTGTTTGAAGGTTTGTACGCTGAGATAGCTTAGTTTTAATTAATAGAGTTTTTGATGCTACTATCTAAGGATGTTATTCAAATTTATGAATAATTTACTTGAATTCTCCTCTGGGATATTTTCTCTTTTTACAATTAGACTCGGCATCTCTTGTGGCTCTCGCAAAAATTGGGAGAGGGCGTAAAATCCGTCCCACTAGAATAAAAACCCTTTAAATTACCATGGCGGGCAATGCTATACCAGAGAATTAGATTCACCCCTCTCTCGAGTCGTCCCTTAGGAAATGTTTTAAACATCTCATTTCGATTTCTGTATCACGCTGCTTTCTTCAGAAAAAAAGTCAACGCATTTATAATATTCGCAGAATTTTTAGTAGACTTAGTCCGATGCATTTTACCGATACCGCAATACCGGTACATGATACTTGTAGTACCTATCATTCACCCATGCCTTAATTAGCTCTTTTGTATTTAATTGGAAATTTTTTCATCCTTGTGTATGCTTCTCAATGGTCAGGAATAAGGTGGAGAATAAGCTAGATCTAACGATGAGTATAAACAGAATGCATGCTATGCGTAATATTACGATCCTGCCGCATGAACGGAGTTGAATTTCTCATTAATTGACATGAAAAAAACCCTGAACCGGGAATGTAACAATTCCATTCGACAGAATATAATAGATACAACTAAATAAGTATAATTAAAACTAAATAAAATTTCCATGGTACCAATTTATGAACCTGGATAGCGTGGTGGCCGGGGAAGCAGAAGATCTGTGGTATCCATTCTGGGCCAGGGGAATTTTTGTAATGGAAATTTATGAAAATATTTCGTTGAATTTTACATTTCCCTAAAGTATGTATACAGTGTAGGAGCCGGAAGTTTACAAAGAAAAGCATTGCGGACTCCATCCTTTCCCGGAGATATTTGGTCTTCGTCAATGATTTTTATTATCAGGGAATTTAACATTATTAAAAAAAGTTATATTTATTTATTTATTGCCCTTATTTGCATATACAAACTTGTTCCTTCTAAGCCATATGGCTTGTCAGAAGGTTCCAGTTATTCAATACAACATGTGGCACATTGAGAGCATAGCATTTATATTACAAGCTTTTGTTCTTATTTAAGGTAGAAGGGCAGATTCAGATCCACTTTATCAGTTTTAAAACAGCTTGGAAGTTTCTTCTGCTCAGTAAGGTGAGTGCAAACTATTTGAAAGAAGAGCGAAATATCCTGTAAGTGTACAAGCACGAGGTGTGTTTGATCGGCGGAGACAGTGGTAGCCAATGCTGATTGCATAAGACTTATCATAAATTAAAATTATCGTTGGTGGTTTCTGGCACCTAATTCTGTAGACAAATAACATTTAATTTTTTTTATCCAATTAAAAATCATCGTTTTTAAAACTTGCTGGCCCAGCAGTAAAAGCACATATTTAATTAATACATGATATGAGCGTGAGCTTGGTGGGTAGACATTCGGAATCCTGACAGAAAGATAATGGGTTAGGATCTCGGAAAAGTCCTCTGAATAATACTGAAGGGGAATAATAATAAACCTCGATAAGTGATACGTCTTGGTGAAAATCGTTACGGCTTGAGAAGCCTCAAACAAGTGAATGTGCTCCTGCGATAAGAAGGGCACCACTTATTTAAATGAAAAGGGTGTTGTAAAGTGCGCACTTTACTCGCCTCTTATTTAATTCGGGGAGGCTGTACCCCGACCTATCGTATCCACCCTTTTGGGTAAAGAATTCAACTGATTTTGGCGTGACTTGGTAGAACGATGATATATTCATTGTGAAGAAAAAACCCAGTACTGATCCACAAACTTTTATTTGCTGTCGACTAGTTTCGTCGGCTTTAGGGTCATTATCAAGGCAAACAGAACATTGGGCAAAGCTGCACGTGAAATATGACTCTAATCAAAATATTCTACCGATCAACGGAGGTTTTCACGGGGTGATTTACCGTCTTTACTCATAATGTGTGGGTCTCTCCTCAATTCACCCCCTTTTAATATATCGAAAAGTCCTAATCATTTTCTTCTCTTCCCCCACTTATCTGAAATTCTTCCGACTTACGCTATTTTCTACATCCACTCCAAGCTTAGAAGTCGCTCCATGTAAGCCTTTTGTCCTCTTCTTATCTCATGTAGAATTTTTCTCTGCTCTTTCACTATAGCCAGTATCTCATATTTTTCTCAGCATATCTCAGCTTTCATATTAAACATTTCAGAGTGTATTGATTTCAATATACGTCTGACCTTATATACAAAAATTTTATCTCGAAACTTAAACTCGAAAATTTAAATATGATAAGCAGTATGCGCGAAGGATACTACTTTCAATTCCGGAGGACCGATAGGATCACGATGATTAAAACAAAAACTTCAGATAGATGCTGAGTAACGAAACAAAAGGAAGAAATCTTGGATTAAACCATTCTATAAGACGCGTAATAGCTGATTGCCTGCCCACAGCACCCTGTAACGTCTGATTTTTGAAAGTTGTTATTTTAGTTGTGAAGGGTTTGTTTTTGGAGAGAGGGGGATTGTTGAGTGGGATGTGGAGTATTGTGGAGAGGTTTTGTGGAGTATTGTGGAGAGAATTGAAGGAAATAAAAAAGATTCTGAAAATTAATCATCTTACGTTACAGACGTAAGTGTGAGCCCACGTTTTTTCTGGCGACGAGGATGGGATGTTTGACACAGGTTTGGAAAAATTAGCCTGAGTGAAATTGAGAAGACGCAGCGGCCGGGTTGAGCGTTGGAACGGTTGCTGGTTCGAGGAAGCGGACTGGAGATGGTATTTGCTTCAAGGAAGGACGCACATTGAGAAGTTGGAGCTGCAAGCAAAGACGACTTGGTGTTTTTCGGAAGAAGTGGAAGTTTAATTCGCTGGTGTGGCGTTTTTGCTTCGGGAAAGGTGAGTACCCTTTTTGCCGGATGGTGTGAGCATACTGGGTGCTGTTTCTGACTTCCTCATTTTAGTGAGTTGTTTAGGTGATAGATTTGCGGAAAAACTTAAACAATGTCGTATTTGGCTAGAGTCCCTAAAGATGCATTGTGCAAAATGGCATATGAAGTAGGAGCTGACGTGGGGAGGGAAGCTAGAGTCGTAGAGTACAAACAAGCGATACTAAAAAGTAAAGATTATGATGAGGAATTTGTTAAAGAGATGCTGAAGTTTTTGACTGAAGAGAAAAGATTGGAACGGGAACGAGAGGCAGAAGAGAGAAGATTGGAACGAGAGGCAGAAGAGAGAAGATTAGAACGGGAAGCGGAAGAGAGAAGATTGGAACGAGAAGACGCTGAAAGACAGAGAAGTTGAGAAGAAGTGGACAGAGAAGACTGTAACGTCTGATTTTTGAAAGTTGTTATTTTGGTTGTGAAGGGTTTGTTTTTGGAGAGAGGGGGATTGTTGAGTGGGATGTGGAGTATGGTGGAGAAGTTTTGTGGAGTATTGTGGAGAGAATTGAAGGAAATAAAAAGGTTCTGAAAATTAATCGTCTTACGTTACAACCCGAACACGTAGGGCAATATCAAAATTTTACTTCTTTAGTCAAGATATGAATAACGAAAAACCTTTGGTGGGTAGCCATTATTGAATAACAAAGATTTCAAGTAGCGAAATTTTTATGCGAGCAATGCGTCGCGAAAAGTTTTCAAATACTACCGGTGGAGTAGAAGTGGAGTTCTCTTTAACGGTGTTTGCCGTAAATACACCCTCTGAATGCAAATATAAATCCTAGACTTTATTTTCATCCACTGTGCGTTCAACAGAGAGCGCGAGAGTTGCAAAATTCTTCGAGATGCAATAAATCGCGCTGTCAGTGACGCATCCGAGTCGATTACACAATGGCACACAGGTCGCCCGGACCGCATCTGTTACATAAATTGCGTGCTAAATGTGGGATCGGAGGGAGGGTTGGGTTACTTTTTAAGGATCGCCGCTTGCCGCCCTTCTTCCTCTCGGCAGCATCGGTGGCGGATTTTTTCACCGCATCTCGCGCAGAAGGCACCGCAAGAAAAGATCGGGACTGTGACCCGCATGCCTAAATGCCCCTCTTCGCCGGAAGAATTGATAATGGAATGTAAATGAGAGCCCTGGACCTGGGAAAGCAACCGGCCCGGATTAAAGTGGCACACCCTCTTAAGATACTACTAATCTTTAAAAAGGGGGAGGGGGGGGTGGGGTAATTTTACTTATTGAAACGCCCACACCGAGTCTCGGCGATTCACGACAGGAGAAAGTACCCATTGATATTTTTTTAAATAATTTTTCTTCAATGGTTGACCAATGTTGGGTCCCATTAGGTTACTAGTCGGTAAAAACAAGGAAATTTTAGAAAAGCCACATTTTCTTTTCATTTATTGATAAAGTCAAATTGTATGTACAAGGAAGTTTGTTCCTTTTCTGTTAAAATACTCTTATATGCAATGTACCTAATACCCTTGCATCATTTGAGCAATTCATGTGAAAACCTGTTGGCACCCTAAAAACTTTTTTGCTAAGTTGGGCACCGAACTTCCAAATATATTTATAAATGTTGAATGAATGCATTCGTTTTTATGTTGGAAGAATAAATTATAATATTATTTTTATTATGCAAATCCAAAATATGTATGGGAAACGGGAACAAAATTTAATTATAAAAATATTCATGCATTTTCTCAAATTTCAATTGCTTTTCAAATGTTATCTGCTCTCCAATTCTCGTGCAACTAGAGGGAAGTGACAATTTTGGTATGTGGTACGCCCTGAAAATGTGAGGAAATATCTGTCTTTTACATTTTTTTTATTCAAAAACATTTTGAATGGCAGATGGAGTATTTAATTAATTTGATTGCTGTAACGGGAAGGTGACTCACGTCAAAAAGTAGAGGTTATCCATGTTTTTTAACAATTTCCCAGCGATTGTAGATTGATGCAGATCTGTTGTCCCCATTTGTGGCGTTTTAAATCAGAGTAATATCAGGGAACAATATCATAATGTCTTCCAAACTATTTCCCGCGCATGGAGGAGACTTTTTCACGGAATCTCTAAAACCACGTATGACTTCCGCCAGTCAGAGCTAACCTGGCTGAAGTATGGCCGCAACTACCACCGAAGCGAAGCATAAGCAAGAGGGACATAGCCAGGAGGGGTTTTAGGGGTCTTCACCTCACCGGCGAAATTTTTTCCCTTGCGGCAACTGCACCCGAGGAGGGATTTCCGTATTACCTCAGGAGTGTCTATCACACTCCATTTTTCGATTTAGATGCATTTTATAATGACTGCCATATCTAGCAAAGAAGGTGTATTAATTATAACAGAAGCTTTTATTATAAAAGCGCACTGAGTAATGGGTAATATTCAAATTTGCATAGTTAGATTAAAATAAAAACATTATGCCAATAAATCACAGGATCCCGATATGCGAACTCAAAAAAATATAAAAGAATTGATAATGAAGTTAAACTCAGTGAGTGGCAGCTTAATTAGTAATCATTATAAATGCAAATTTAAGAACGCTTAATTATAAAGGAAACACGTCATCAATCAATTAATGTATAGGCTCGTTGTGAATTATTAATGATATGCGTCAGTAACGATTCGGTTTTTTGAACGGGCTGTTTTTATTTTAAGCATCATGAAGATATAATTGGTCTTCTAGTGCCCCAGGGTGGCAGAACTGCCTGCTTTTTGTACGAGCTTAGTTGATACCTATTTGAAAAATTGGCAGGAGTAGAACAGAATGCAGAAGGATAAATTATTAATTATTGAATTATTAATCATTCATTCAAGCATCCATAGTTTAATTAATTGCTCGATTTAAACTTGAAATTTGATTTTTTATTGATTATTTTATTACTTGAAAGTGCATTAGTAGACGTTGCAATGCTGAGGTGACCTACCATCTGAGGCACGTTATTTGTTTTAATACTGGGTTGCTTTTCATGGATTATTTCCTCTATATTTTCCGCTATGAAAAGGGCAAGGCAATAATTGGGCGTGAATCGTTGTTGCTGAATTCTATAACGATTTACCATTTCGTTTCTAAACCATGGCCGAGGTACACTTAAAATCTTAACTATTGGAATAGATCGGTTAGTGTAGTGGGTAGAGCGCTTGGCTTCTCATCTGAGGGTTCCGGGTTCAACTCTCGGGTGATATTTTCGGGCACCCTCAAATAAAATCCAGGTGGAGGTGGAGGTGGGTGGAGGTGGTCCAGGGAAAGTATCTAGTTTTATTGCGAGTTGAATTATTGTAAATTGTAAAAGTGTACAGCACTACATGGAAGAAGTGACTTAGATCGCGGCCATTACGGAAAGGGACACGGAGGGAGAACATTGAAAGAATGTCGTTAGACCTGAAGTGGCCATTCATGATTCGGTGGAAAAACCTGAGGTCACTAAGAGTACGTCTTCGGCTTAAGGGAGCGATGTCAAGTTGAGAGAGGAGATCATCAGCAGTGAGATTACGGAGGGAAGGGCTACGGTTTTTCACGATGTTTACGAAGAAATTAACAGGTCTATTAAGAATTTTGAGATTTGAGGGGCAGGCTGAAGGGAAGTTCTTCATGAATAAATATTAGGCTTAGCCGGGACCCGGATATGCTGATCGCCAGTCATACGTGTTAGCCAATTAAACGACTAATTAAAATTAGCACAACCTCCGTGGCATGTGCCACACAGTGGACTTGTAAGGTCAACACCTTGTTCGGAAAAAAACCACCCCGAAGTTCGCTCTGGGAAAATGGCTTGGAGGTATGATTGGCTATTAAGCCTGACCAGCAGAAGCGCAGTTGGCGGCCGATGTGCGCTCATTTACATTCCAAAAGGGAGATTCGGGTTCGAATCCAGGCTGAGCCAAGTATTATTTTCGTGTTGAAATTCATCCTTGATGTATGTGAATATATAGTTTAAAGTGATTAGAATTATGGGGCACAAGGTGATAGAAAATGAAACCTGCACCTCAATTATGTAAATGTGACAGCGACGACGGCGATAGATGACCATCACGTTCTCCTATCACGTTCCGCTCTATCACGCGATCATGTAAGCCACCGTCATCGCGCGTATCATACAGGTACGAGCGCGTGAGGTTGGTATCATTGAGAAATCTGAAGAGCCAATGAAATCCTTCGACACATCTCTGTCCGAGAATGCGTCGTCTGCGGAGAGTTTGAAATAACAATAACAAACAACTAAAACATAAAATGGAGGCAGTTCAAAGCTAAGTACTTCGCTTCGCCAATAGATAATATTATAATTAAGTACTCGTATTATGGTAAAGTTATGGGGAAAGTGTAGTATTACTTTTCGATGTGTGATAACGTAATCTATTATGCAACTCGCCGGGAGATGCAGCAAATTATTTGCTATATTGTAGAGAATGGTCGAAAAGTCGTGACCTAGGATTGAAACTAATTAATGTTGAAATGATAATGGAAGTGTAATCGCGCTAGCGATTTGAATGTAAATAGTTAACAGTTGATTTATGATGATTAAAAATCGAAAAGGAGGTTAACGATGTTGATATGTTGGAGAACGTGCTTGGCAAATCTTGATAATTTAACTTCGATATAAAGTAATTGACGTTTGATTCACGGATGTACTTCAATTAGCAATACTTTCCAATTTGCTGTGTGAAAATAAAGCTGCTCAATCGAATTTACCACCATGCGCATATAACAATTGAACAACGTGGACAACTATAAAGTCAACAGAGCACTCCAGTTGAAATAATTAAGAATTACATCGGTTTTTAATCGATTATAGGGCATTTTAAAATTAAATAAACAATAATTTATTTGCTAATATTTGCATTTAGTGCTCGTTTTTATGTCAGCATATGCTTGTCACCATGGGTTTCGAACGTGATAGGCCGATGACGCTCGCAGCGTGATAAAGAGAGCGATCACGGTTTCATAATCGCTGCTATCACCTTCCGTCGTGGGAATCGCGTTGCCCCTGGCAACGACATCGCTTTCACCCTTCTCACAGTTACATAATCATGGTGCTGAAAGTACTGACGAATCCGAACTTAAAGAGATTCAAAGTTTCGTGGTACTTGGTTTGTTACCAGGAATTCTTACGGTATGCAGGGAGATTAACTGAGGTAATCTGAGTCGTAATCAACGTATTCCCTTAATTGTCTTCTTTCTTCCACGCGTGATAAGTCAAACTATGCGAGCATTTAGTTGCTACAGATACACCTCCTCTCGAAGTATGCCGAATTCCCCGTGTGCTATCCAACCGTCACTAAAAAACAAGCGAGCGGCGTGACGCGTGCCAAAAGTTCCTTCGGAGCGTGAACCTCACCTGTCTCAAGCACGCGCACCTCCTCGCCAAACAATGACGCACCGATATTTCCGTTCCCCTCCGCACCCCTCTATCCGTTTCGCGTCGGTCGCCTCTGAATCCATTCGCTCTCTGTGTTGCGGCCCTAGCGCACTCATTGGCATTCCAATTGCTCCCCCCACCCCCACGACACCTGTCCGTCTCTTTGACGCTATCCTCACAGCGGATCCACATCCAATTTACCTCCCGCTACACCCGATTCCGCGATTTACAGGTACTCTCTTACTGGTATTCATTTTATTAATTTAAGTGGAGGATGCATTTAAAGGAATGAACGCCTCCTGGTCGACCGACATTATTTAATGACACATTACATCTACATACTACCCGCAAGCCACGTTAGCGGCGTATGGTGGGCAATGCTAGGACACCATCCGTTAAAAAAATGAAGGATATGATCTAACGAAGGTAGCCAAAAATAGATGAAAGTAGGTAAATAGGACCGGCGCAGCGGTCCCTTTTATTGCCACTGTCCCTTAAAAAGGTAGTGATGCAGAGTAATCATTTCAAATTCCATTTCTGATATCCACAGTGTAGGCGTTTGCGCAGAAGATATAGTATTATCTCTTATATATATTATATACTCTTCATTCATTATATATTTATTTATTCATATATTTATAGTATTATATAAGTATTTATTCATTAATCGTCCATTGTGCGAATTATTACATTAAAGTAGCAATTTTTGCCAATTTAGGATAATGATGCAGATAAATTTAACTTTATAATTATAGGGAAATTAGATGGATTACTAAAATAATTTGATTATCTGACCCATCATCATCTCTTCAGTTCTCGTATAAAAACAAAGGCAACAGTCATCATACATGAAAATCAACGCGTTCTATCAACAAGGGGTGTAATTTTGATGAAAACTAGATAAAGAAACCTACTCACATATTAGAGACTCTCCTCTGGAATAAGAGTAGTACACGTCCACAGTAGCCATTGACACAAGTATGAAACATTTCTGTCTCTCGTTCGTTATCTGACCACCTCGCCCAATCCTAAGTTTAACCATCGGACAAAGAAGTTCCTATTTTCGCCGCCTATCCCATCGGCGGAGTCAGCGTGTTTGTACTTGTATTCCCCGAGATTTATCGTCGAATGGTTTATGGGGTTGATTGTTTGCTCTGCGTGACGTCTGTGTTTGGAGTAAATCTCTTTAAGGGTGACTTCTGTTTTGAGTGCAATGTCCGGTTGTGTGTGCAGAGGCACTTTAGTGGGTGGCAATTATGACACTCTCCCTGGAGGTAATAACAAGGTGATTGCCCTCGCAATCTTGAGTGAGGCTAATGCAAGTTTCTTCATTAATGTGGTCGTGTTTGCCAATGCAGTTAGGCAAGTCCTACTGTTCCCACTACATAGTCTCATCGACCTCTCTTGATTCCACCTTCCGTGGCGTCAGGGTAATTTCCTCACCTGCTCATCAAGGGGTCGCGGGCTCGAATCTCGCTTGCGTGGGTTTTCGCCTCCCATGCATTGGCTGTTTGTATATGTCTATCGATTCAATTGTAAGGAGGAGCAGTGCATTCATTAATCCGCTTCAATGATAGAGACGTGTTTCCGTCTCAGCCTCGGCCGTGGGTTTCAATTTTCGCATGATACCATTTGCAAAAGTCGTCGATCACGATACAGGAAAAAGTGGTTTGAGAGAGATTTCTTATTGCGGCGATATAAAAATAGGATGGAATCAGTAAATCTTGCCTGTATCCTTCTTGTCATGCCCTTTCTCCATCCCTATGTATCCTCATCGCTATTACTGCTCAACAATCTAAAGATTGGTTTGATGCAGGTCTCCACTCAATTCTCTAACAGCTGAACGTTTCACACCTACACATACTTCTCTTCCACATCCGTCTTTACAGTTCCATACATTTTCTCTGTGTCTTCCTTTTCCGTTATTGCCATCTACATGTCCCTCAACGATTGTCTTCATCGGGGCATCATGTCTCAAGGTATGGCCTATAAGGTTGTTCCAACTCTTTGTCAAGGTTTTGTGAGGCCTCTTTTCTCCCGCAAACGAATTATCAAACGGCGAAACTGCGGAACGAAATCAGAGCGATCTAATGTGTAAAAAAAATTCCAACTCTTTCCTAGTTAATTATTTTCTCCAAGTCTTTTAGGGATTCAAATCATTATACAACATCAACGTCTTGTGTAAGTTCCAATGTATGGTATTCCTGTGACCCAAAATATGGCGGTAAAAAACTTGATATTTCTCTACGGTAGATCTGGGAATTTTAAATTAAATCCCACAAATTTCTATAGGTACTCATAGCGCTATTTTTCTATGCGTTTAATAAAAGTATGCAACTATTCGTAACAAGCATGATTTCGAGGAACCCCTTCACTATAGGAATAATGAAAGCAATTCATAGGGGAGAGTTCCCTATATTTTACAACTTTTTCATTTTATGTAGCTCAAATAATACGTTACACAATGATTGATACTGTTTTATCTTATTCAGTGTGATGAAGCGCATAGAATACGGTAGCAAGATGTTCAAAATCACACCGTTAAATTCAATATTTTTCTGAATTTATAAATATCTGCAAGTGGTACAAATTAGGAAACTGGTCTCCTAATTTGTATCACTGGTCTCCTAAATTGGATCACACATTTACTGTTATGAATCATGTGGATGAAGCTAAGTAAATCCATTGCAGTTCAGATCAACTCTATTAATATAAGCATTTTACTGTACATTGCCGGTCAAAACATCTATTTACAGACATTATAGAAAAGCTTTTTCACTCCTCTTCCCACCAACGTGCTTTTAGCATGACCCCATATTTCTTATTTCGTTCACAATATCATCTCTTCCATTTTATCTTCCTCGCAAAGTTCGTAATACCATTCTACCTCACTCCATCCCTTAGTTTCTTCGTTGATTTCTCTGCTGTATCACAAAAGAATTTCCTTTTTACCGGAAATTTTGCAGGTTCGGCTCTCTCCTCCTTCGCTAATCGGAATGTTTCCCTTATGTGGGCTACTTGTCAACTCATAGGCTCCCTGTCCAGGCCATGGAGCTCTAGTAGAAGCTACTCTTGATTTTGCTGTGGCAATTGGAGATATCCCCATGTAAATATGCTGCTACGGCTAAATGCAGTTCATCTACGCTCCACTTTCTTTGTTTGCCTTTGGAACCCGCACTGCATTGCAAAATAGTTACGAAGAATAGAAAATTATCGACGAATAACAATAGCAGATAAAATAAAAATATTTTTACATGTAAAAACAGCTAAATCGTCATTGAAATGCATTACGATGTCCTAAATTGTACCGATACAATATAGGCGACTGCTAGTGGTACTTTAATGGAAACTCCAGCATTTTTTCTTCGTTAATCCCTTCCAAACTAACTATAAGATTTACAGATTAATATTTTCGTAAAAACTGAGGTAATAATGCATTGTCAGCAAATGAGTCATACTACTTGTTTCCACCTAGCTTATTATTGATGATACCTTGGCCCCGTGGAGAAAAACTTGCTTCAAAACTACAAAATATTATACTCTCTCACACACCCAGAATAAGCTGGTGACTGATATTTTGGCGTTTTGTACGACCTTGTTGAAGCTGCACACGACAGAAGTCTTAAGCTTCCACGTCCTTCCGTTTTACTGAGGTGGTACGGATTAGGAGCCAGTACAACATAGGTAACTCTCCCCTATCTTATTTTTTTCGGAATTTCACTTTATTTTATTTGAATGCTGTCACTAATGAGTATATACGTGAAAAATCAAATTTGATATTGCTTAATTCCATTAGAACATGTCACAAACTTTTAGCAGTATTTCTATAAATATGTTTTTAGAAGTGTTGTTAAGTGTTTGTTTTGAATCTCCTAGACTCAAAGGGAGCCTCCCTAGCGATATACGATCTCCCCTCGCCATTCGAACTGTCGCGTAGAATGTCTTTTGAGTCAGCGCATGCTTCGTTGTGTGACCCTGACTATTCTTATCGTTCTCGTCATACATTTATAGATCGCTTCACACTCGCGATGGCTTTATACGATGACTCTCTTATCGGGACGGATGAAAGAAATGTAATATATCGAGCCTGATGGATTTCCCAGTTGCACATGGGACGAATCTCTATTCCAAATATTTCATTCCCTCCGTTTTCTCTAGCCTCGCCTCACTTCAATTAAGCTTATCATTATTCTTTATTGCTATATTCTTTTTATTTTCTTATTACTATAAAATTGAGAGAGAAAGCGTGGTACCCTGTAGGGTAGTATAGGGATTGGATGCAGACCGATCAAATTCCGGATAAAGCCAAATAAATCAGATAGATCAAATTCCGGCACCCCCAAATAAAATCCTATAAATGCGAGATGTTCCAGGGAAAAATGGCCCTATTCACTAACCATGTAATATTCACACGCCTTTGGCTTAGCCTGGGGGAACTCTACCATCACCTAATCAAACCAACTTTTGGGTCAAAATACTCACTACGTGAGTGAGTGCTTCTGTATGTGCGAGTTGACACAAGGATATTGGTCCACCAATTCGAATGTGTGAAGTTCACACGACTGTGGTGAGTCTGGGGTGAGCTCTACCCTTACATATTCAAACCTAACTTTGGCTCGAATAACTGGGTGAGTGAGTGATGATATCGAGAAAATACCTATGGCTAGTGGAAGGATCGTGGTGATCGTGGTGCCAAAAAGTGAAAAGAAAAATGAATACGAAACGCGTTACTCGATGCTCGACTCGACTCATAAAAAATTACTTCATTATTCGCTGGAAAAGCCTTCGATCCTCAAAGTAGTAGTTTCCAAATCTCTTAATATTCAACAAGATGATGAAAAATGAGGAATGCATAAGATTTGCGACCATACGTAGAACTAAACTTTGCATTTCTTTCAGTTTACTTGCTTGTATTCTATTCGTGTTTCTTCAAATATATTGCAAGAAAGCGCCACTCAAGTTTCGTATTCTAATGAAAACCCTTATTTTCCGAAAATAGTACTCGCAATTTATAAAAAGTGACTTTATTTCATTCATTCACATAATTCATAGCATTAAAAAAACATCAGCGATGGTAGGATGAAAATAGACGCCCCTTTTGGTGGGATTGTCATACGATAAATATGGCAGCACATACAAACTAACATATCTTAACATCAAGGCATATTTTTGTACAGAGGAGTGTTCAATTGATTTCGCTGTATTAAATCGATATAGTATATTACATAATCAAATTATAAAGGTTTAAATTTTCTCCCCGATTCACTGTTAAAATATTGATATTAGTTTTGAACATGTAACTAATTTAGCAACAGTCTAGATCTCTTTAAAAGCCTTCTTTTTTTTTAGGTTGAATGAATTGACAAAGCACTATTTATTTCATTTGAAGTTGATTTGCATCAATTGTACAAATGCGGAAAGCCGCTCAATCTCGTCTTTCGAAGTGAAACTCAGTGGAACTAGGAATGTTACATGTCGGCTTTAGCGCGAGACCTTTCCGAAAACAGTGCCTTTATCTCCAGTTTGGCGTGTAGATAGCGGTAAGCCTATTATCGTTTTTTACTCTATTACTCGCGGTGTTTTCCTCGGTGGGTGGTTTTGAGTCCAGAGTTTGACATGTAACAGTGCATAACATACTCTCTCACACGTGCCAAGCGGCTTAAACTTCATTTCTACCTCAGAGGCGAAGGCTGGTAATATACTTTTTTCACGCACCACTTCCTATTTTTTCTCCACATATTATTCGTTAAAGATTTTGCTATCTGTCTGTTCTGGCGTAATTTTTCCGCGCTTTACACTCCTTCCATCGTTGGATAAACTACCTTTCAAAAGGCATTCCGTGTTCCTTTAGCTGGTTGAGAGAGATTTTGTTGCGTAGAGTTCCTAATTACTATAATCTTATTTTCTGCCACGGGGAATTGAAAATCGAGGTGCTTCTGATAATTCCTGTAAGACCAAAATGATGTGACAAGTTTTTTTCTAGAATTTCCTAAATATGCGTTGTGCTTGGCTATTATTTCAGGCATCGATTCGTTTTCCTTTTAGGATTTTAATAACCCAGTAAAATACTATTCTTTCCAATGTGAGGACTCAACATCGACCCTAAGCACAGTTAGATGTTTTCTACTGCATTTAATTACTTGCATTCTTCTCGTAATCCCTTGGTCTCTTCTTAATTTTTGTACGACTTTTTGTAGAGTGATTTCAATCTATTAGAGGCATTATTCACATTATTGCAAATATTTGCGGATGATACCATAGAAATTATATATGGTACCCGGAGACGTAATTACCCAAGTAATTCAATTTAGCTCTTTTCTCATCCTTTTACCATTAGTTGTATGCTAGGTTGGTTCGATTATAGTGCTTCTGGAATTATTATTACTGGAAGAAGTAGGGTAAACCGTTAGATAATAGCACTACCTCATCAAGTTGTGTATCTCGCAATGGAAGTAACTTGTATGATTGTATTTCTTCACCTGTCACTGTTTGTTTTAATATCCATTGCTCGTCGTTTGTAACGTGTCTATCCGCCTAAAATGAACTCATTCAGTTGGAGTGAGCATCCAGGGCTCTCGCTTGGTAAGGAAGCGGACCGCTGTGTTGAAGATTGAATGAAAGTCAATGAAGGGCTACGCAGGGGCTTTTGAACCATCAACCAGCATTTAATGGACCACGTAGAACTTGCATTTGAGTGCTCAGGCAAGTAGCGGCCGAAAAGATCGCTTCAAAAAATGACTGAGCGCTTACCCTGCGCTGCTACATAGCGTTTACATTCCACAACAGTTCTGACAGTGCTCTGAGCGCTGACTCTCCCTGAATGCGACCAATATCCTTTTTCCTCTCCCCTCCCTGCCTTCCGTTTGTGCTCCCAAGTACCAAAATCACTTTCGACAATTTCCTCCGCCTCCTCATTGTTAAAAATAAGTATACTATCGAATGAGCCCTACCAAACTATTATTAAATTTATCTAGCACACGGGCGTGTATTATGGGATGAACTAGGGGTCCATGGAACCCCAAAAAATGCGTAAAAGTACAATGTTCTAAAATATCTATCGCCTGCCGCGTAGTGCCCTCATATGTTCCTCGTATTCTTCTTCCGGTGCTGCCGTATTCTCTTAATTTCCCATTTATTTTAAATATTTAGTATCATGGAGTTCCCTTATTTAAATAACTTAGCATACATTTAATTCGCCCCCTTCTCTCTCGTAAATATCGACACCATATGCGCCACTGATGTGGCATATTGCTGGAGAAACGTTATGAGGTCTAATCAAGTACAGAAGTGATAGTAAATGATTTGAGAACTGTTAATATTGTGCGAACCACGCATGATCACAGTCGTATCCGGTATTATTTGAGTTCTGCATGTATCCATTGTTGTTGAGCGTCGTCTATGAATAGACAGGCCCGTATGCTCGTGGGGAATCGAAAGAAGTCTAAGAAATAAATCGGATACTTCTCATAACTTCCGTTGCTTCTTTCTCGAGCGTTTCTCCATTGTCTTTTGCCCGCCATCGTATTTGATTACGTTGTATCATTTCGATTTGAGTCGAGAAGACTCACTGTGTTGGTAAAGCCTTTCTCCGCACGCAATTCAAGTGTTTATCTGCCACGGTTCACCACATTGCAATTGCAATTAAAGAGGGCGAGTGGGGCATTGTCCGTCTCCGAATGACATCGGCGACCTTCGCAAGGGCGATGGCAGAGAAAAGAGAATGAATGCATCAGGATTTGAGAGGAAGTTGATTCACTCCATCATTCCATGTGGATCATAAGACGAAATTATGTGCTTTTGATTTTTAAAAGAAATACTCAATTGTCGGACTCTAATGAGCACTTCTCCATCCATTATTCTATCAATTTTACGACTTATTTGGGCCGTTAAAATGGGAATTTCAGACGTATACGTATTCATTTCACCTCTCGCTAACGCGTAGTCTCCTTACCGTTTGTTTAGTGTTAAGAACGCGTGCGATCAAAGTCCAATAATTTTTAATAATTTGTTTTGACTCCCTCACTTAAATATTTTGTTGCAAAATATGTCTCTTCTCACAAAACTTTCTTATCCTTAAAATATAATTGCCTCATACATTTGCAAAATGTTTTCAAGAAGGACTGATATTTTAGATAATTGTGCTAGTAGTTTGATATTCATTGAAAGTATTACATCGTCCATTTTTCAGGTGTCATATTTCAATATGTTTAAAAGTTGATGTTGTTTGTTATTCAGTTATTCGGAATATTCATTTTACATATAGCTTATCTATCGTGATTTCAAGTTGGTCTCAAGATTACCGCTGTAAAAGACAGCATGATATTGTAGGTAATAGTCATCTCAGCATGTACTCAGGTGCTGTGCAACAAAAAATTACCACAGCAGTAGCCTGTACCTTATTTTTGTGCTCTATTGCTGCTTCCCAGAGGTAATAAACTTACATCAATCTCTACCTTTTATTTTCTTACGACTCTCTTATGAGCCTTTGAAGAAGTACTTTCTCTAATAGGATAATTGAATTAATTTTCACCACCTTCACTCAGTGCGATGTATCAATACAGTGATACAGCTCCTACTGAGGTAGTCGTGGTTTACCAGTTCTTGGTGTTCAGGAAAACCTTAAAAATCGTTTAATGACAAAATTGGTAAAAATATGATTGAATTCTTTTTCAAATAACCAGTAAATAATATAGGTAGTGCCCTTTAACGATAAAGTTTTAGTCTCCTTTCACAGCTTGGATGCTGTAGTCTCCTTTCATGTCTTTATTGTAATCATTTCTCACTCAGGAATGTTTCCTTAAAATAATCAGCTTTACAGGTTGCTCTAAAAATAAATAAACAGCCTAAAGACAGTACTGGCACAAAAGTGGACCCTACACCTTGTTAAATGAACTTTTAACGCTCATCCGCTCTACATGGTATCCGGAGAACCATTTTGATTTTTAATTGTGAAATTTTTTCATCGACGACTTTGTACGTGCTAGAAAATTTCTTAAATATATGAGGAGTCTTAAATACGACTTTTCTTAAAGTCCGTTGACGTGTTTAGCATTTCTTTTTGTTTTCAATCTAGAGTATATGCTATTATTTAAAGCTAACGATGAGGTACCCAGGTACCACTGGTTACCTCGTTCAGATATTTATTGATATTAAGTAACTTATATTATTGTTTTAATTATATTATTAAGAAACTAATTTTCGCTAATTTTCCATTCAATGAATTTGTAGTTAGGTTCTATTTCATGATCAAATGTTAAATGAGCAATTGAATCGTTTCTTCAATTTATCAACATCAATTCAATATAAACAAGATCTTCCTTTTTGGAATTATAGATATGTTCATATCCACTTAGGGTCTTCGTGAGGGCCCTAAGATAGATCACTGAATTCATATCGATATTCAGAACGCTAAGAGAAACAGTGCTTTTGTCCATTTGCCTAAATTCGGAAAATAGCAACAGCGTAATATTTCGTGAGGAAGGAAATACTTAAAATCTACATCCATATCTATGTACTACCTTGAAAGCCTTATGGACTGGTGTGTTTTTGCAGGCGGTCAAAACTTTCATTCCATCCGTTTTATCAGGGGAAAAACGTTTATTTAAAAATTTTCCTCTATAGTTAATTTATATTTTTTAATTGAACTGTGGCATATTTAATGCTTGAGGTTGATTTCTAAGATTCATGTTTGATCTTGAAAGTTATTTTCTGACTACTTTACTGGATTGATAGATTTCAAACTGTGCTGGGAAGATTCTCGGTGCATTTTCCAGCTCCATGTTTATCCTGGTTGTCACTCGCAGACAGTTGACAAGAGCACCACGGTTAAAGCGTCAATAACCACTCACTCAACCTTTATCCGGGCCCATCATCGCTTAACGTCGGTGGTCTTACTGGAACCGGCGTGTGAATTTGGTTAGGCCCTTGATAGACACGACTGCCAAATACTTAGTTAATTTATAATTATTAAAGAGTTTAATTTGTCTTCATTTTTGGCAGATTTGAAATGCTGCGTCATTACCCTAAGGCCCGATTACTCAGAGTGGAAGGTGCCCTGCTTCACTTTTTGGAATCGCAACGTATGGATATTAAATTTACTTTGCTCGTTCCACCCCGAATATTTATCAACATAGACCACGGATTCAATCCGTCATATCATTATCTAGATCTTGATATAGCTGTATCATATGCATTCATAGTCATATATATAAGATATTAATACTCTCGTCATTACGAATAAATATTCATCAAAGAAAGTAAAAATGAGTTTTATTTTCAGCTATTACTAGTTGTTAATAGTTTGTAGGGAGATAAGCCGCGTCAAAAGTGAAAAGATAACTTCCTATCGACATGCATGAAAGAATGTAACATTTCGTAATATACCAAACAGGTAATGTGGAAAGTGAATTCACTTTCGCACATGCAAGTAAGCGTAGCTAGAATCTTCGGGAATTTTAATATAAATCTATTTCGATATGCATGAAAAAACTTATTTATAAATGGCGCATTTAACACGCTAAAGTCCATGAGTCTCTGATTCCGTGAATCTGCTATTGTTCCAAAAAGTGTTCAGACTAAAGGCCTGACTCACAAAGAGATGTTTTGCTTAAATTTGGGGATATGAAGTTGCAAAGAAATCCTTGGATGCTGAAATCCCAGGTTTATTAATGCTGGATTTCATGCTACACGTTTCTTTGATCAGGACAAGGAAAAATGGTGTATTGCACAAGAAAAGGTCTCCTGCTTGCTTTGATGTTATTTTTCTGGTTTTCATGCACGAGCAAGCTGAGCAATCTATTTTTAGTCGTTATTTTCCGCTTGGATAATTCGTGTTTTTGCTCATGGATTCCGAAAAATACAGAAAAATATATTCAAGGTAGGTTATTATCTCGATCTTAATAAGGATGCTTAACTACGGTGGATGATT
Organism: Ischnura elegans; assembly: GCF_921293095.1. NCBI lineage: Eukaryota > Metazoa > Arthropoda > Insecta > Odonata > Coenagrionidae > Ischnura > Ischnura elegans. The sequence goes on along the minus strand of NC_060250.1, from coordinate 11,604,209 downwards.
CATGCTTATAATAAAAGAGCATGATTCATGGGATTTGAGAGCGATACTGGGCTTAAACTGAATCTTCGGTTGATTTCTAATGCTTCACTTCACACCTGTCGCAGGGAATCTTTGCTATACGTTGCAGTCACTAAATTTGTTCTCGTATCTCTTAATTTTTTATATAACCGCGTTCATATTGCTGTTTAATCGCATTTCTGAAACCCGGCCTCATAATTTCACTCCATTGGTCTGAAAAGTTTGTAACTACAGCCATGTTAGTTTCGATGAGTTTGCCTTACTGCCTATTGTTGAAGTTAATGAATAAACTAATTGCTAAAAGAAATAAGCAAAAGGGTTGCCAAAGGTCAAGAGTTGTTGATCAGTTACAGGATAAGATGAATCAGTCAAAGAAACAACAACGGCGTGTATAATTTGAGATTAAGAAGACCATTATTTACGTTAATACTGTGTCTATAGCTATTTATGGAGCAGAAGAAGAATTAATTCCAATACTTATGTTTTCCTCATGACGAAATCAAGTCAATATAAGTATTTTTAGATCACTTTTCCTTCTGTGTATCGCCAATTCGTAAGAAGCGTCAGAATTATATGTAGATTATTCTTAAAGTGTGATTCCCATCATATAACGCATAGGAAACTTATAACCACCAAAATATAGGAACCTCATCAAGTAGAATCGTCATCATTAGTCAACAGTCCTAAGATTGGTTTGACGCAGCTCTCCATTCCGCTCTCATATCCGCTAATATTTTCAAAGTGACGTATTCCATCTCTCTTGCTTCTTTTATAACCTGTCATATGTAACTCATTCGGGGACGTTCCTTATCCTTCTTCCCACTGTTTTCATGAGACCATCGTATCCCATAATGTGGCCAACTAAGCTGTTCTTATCGGCTCCATGAGGTTTTTTGAAGGATTCTCTGTTCTCCCACTCATCTTAACACTTCATCATTACTTACTCGGTCGATTCATATTGCATCACTCATTCATCGGAAGCACCACATTTCCAATGTTTCCAGTTTTTGACTCCTTTTCTCCTATCAAAGTCCACGCTCCCTTACCTAACAGAAACATGCTCCATGTGCAGCATCTGGTGAATTGCCTCCTTAGTTCTAGACTTGCGAAGCGATTTGTAGTAACTTCTTATTGTGACCTTGATTGAAACATTGATCTTCAGGTGGTTATAACCTGGGTCAAAAAGTTAAATGTGGTGTCATTTCGATTCCGTTCAATAAAATCCCGAGCAAGTCGTCAGGCTACTTCTAGAGTTTTAAAAAAATTTGCTTTTTGTATTCGTATTCTGAAAATTGGAATTCCTAGCAGAATCATGCAGGCATTGATCAGGCGTCATTCGTTTATATAAATTGAATTCACACCCAGGAAAAACATGTATACGCGTGAACATATGCCAAAGCTAGAGCAAAATTAATTTTAAGCCTCAAATATTAAATTAAAGTAAATAATGAAGCAAATGAAGTCATGCGGAAACATATGTGATTTATGTAATATAAATTTGCATATTTTAAACCGTATCACGAGGTCTCACAGGTAAAAGAAATAAATGCATATTTTAATATTTTATCCTCACTTGTTCTAGATCTGGAGGATAAATGAGGAGGAGACAGAAGGTTAGAATGGAGCTGAGCGAGGAGAGGATTTTAACTCTCCAAGGGCCACTGAAATTGGGTAGTGATACTGGTAAAGGCCAACGTAAATTTAAGAGTTCTGTAGCACTTTATGAAAAAAAAACAAGATATGAAGTCACTACAGTTAGTTATCGACGGAATATTTTTTATTTCGCTAAAAAGTAATTATTTGTTGGCTATAATGTTCAAATGCATTTAATAGGGGAAAATTTATAACTGAATTAGCATTTTTAATCCGGCCTACGCTCGAGGTCATGTATTGGGTGGTGAAGTTTCTCGCCCATGGAGCAAAAGCCGATATATCGGCCAGTGGCACTGAGATGGTTAAACTCAGTAGTAGAGGGAAGAGTGTTGGCTAATCGAGGGAGGGGAAGGAAGAGAATAACATTTATGTTTAAAATAAAAGAGAGTAGGCCTTATTGTGAATTGCAGAGGGAAGTTCAAGTTACGATGGGAGACAAATCGGGGTAATCAGTAAAATGTTCCACGTAATCCTAACTTCACCGGTAGAATACGTTAATAATAATAATTTCTCAACGGAATTCAACAGTAAAGAGTTACCTTGGTGAGAACGCGTGCCCTTTACACGAAAACAACTCAGTAGATAATATATAGGAAATATAAAGGAAAAAATATAATAACAATAACATTCACCACTTGATATTTCAATTTGCATACCTATACTTGTTGTTGAAGTCTTAAGTCGTTAGCTGAAGTAACAGGAATCGTTTTCCTTCCTCATTGGAAAAAGCGCTGCATGAACTCATGTTTGGACATCCTAACGCAATCCGGTAAAAATATTGACGCGGCGAGGGCGCCTTTTCGGATTATAAGGGCCTTAAGCAACCAGGAAAGCGGTTTAGTGCCCGCGCGCGATATTTCCCTGTTTTTCTATTTGCGTTGGCCAGATTTTCCGTTTTCCGAGCGTAATTGCCCCACTTCGCACCCCATAAACACCGACTCCCATTTCTCCCTTAAGCGATCCGGGATTTGCAAGACCACCTCCCGTTGTATATCGTTGGGGTCCTTGAGGATTAGGGGGAGTGGTTTTATGCGTGGCTTTAGTTTATACCCCTTCGGCAGCGCACTGCGCGGTGCAATTGTGGGTCTGCAGGTGTGGTTTCGGGCGAAAAAAGTTATTTTCGCTCGCATATTTGACGAGAACACGGAAGAGCGGACATATTTTTGCCGGGCAATCGATGCCCCAGGACGGGTTTTAGACGCCCTTTTACACGCCTAGTCCCGGCTCAAGTGGTGAAATTGCCCTGCGGAATGACATATTGACGGTTCTTTTCGCGGTTTTTTGATTATTTATGAGATAATTTAAAACAATTCATTCTGAGATAATTTCTGATAGTTGTTCTAAAAAATATAAAATGTAAATATTGGTCTTGTATTGCCGTTTTTTGGATACATGATAACAATATATGCTTCAGAATAAGAAGTGCGGGATTTTGAATAAGGTTTGCTTTATGTGCCCAGTGCTAGCTCATTCATTTTAAGTTTTATTGTTAAAATAAGTATATAAATTGCAATTTGTGATATGCGTGGTTTTATTTATGGCTAGTCATGATATTATTTCGAATTCGTTCAGGAGTAACGGTATATAATAGCTATTACAATTTATTCATATCACATATAGTAATTTTACTCCTTGCCTCTAAATATGTGCGGAGAACCACTTGCTTGAACTGGTATTTGGTATCTAATCATAAATCTCGCCTAATATATTATAATATTTTTTTGTTAACATCTCGTTCTGCTCCAACTTGAGTAAGGTTTACTGTTAGAGAGAAAATGACCACTGCGATCCGTTGTACTATTTCAAAAAAGTTATTGTTATTTATTTTCATTAGCATTTCAGATTTTCATAAACTCTTTTAGAATCGCCCACGTTTCGTTGAGCCTTAACGCTATTATAAATTGGAAAATGTACAAATGTTCTCAAAAGCACTAGTCAAAGCGTAGTATATGTGCAAATCTATTAATAAAAGAGGATAAACATGTGTTGGGAAAACCCGCGTAATTTTATGAGAAAAAAGAGTGGGCAACGATTGTTAACCAAAAAAAAATATAGAATTTTGTAAGTGTAACAGTATATTCTCCTTCGATAAATGTTTTCATGGACTTCCTCAATGGAATTTGAGTTTCGTGGCGAATAATGAGATAACCGTGGGTAAAATCTTAGTAAAAGAGTAAATTAGATTCTTTGTCAGTTTATATCGTTTTTTTCGTGTATTTCATCCTACAATGCTATACTTAATTAATGCTTATTAATTAAAACGTTCTGCATCTTCGTAAGACCCTGACGGTAATACTTAATGTATTGGTCGTACAAAAAAATTTAAGTATTTATTGAGAATTGCTTGACATTTCCAATTTACCAGTATTTTGTAATTCCTCCAGCTTGAGCCTGAAGTCACTCTCTATATTTCTCTACCCCCGTTATGCAATAATTATGATTTTCTTTTTGCCTATTATTTCCTATATTATTTAAAACATTTAAAAAATACATAATGTGATTTTTTATAGTAAATTTGGAAACTGAGCGAAATTGTTCTAATATTGCCTTGTACACTTTGAAATTTCTATCGCACAAGGCCTTAATCATCCGAAATACGTGACACTGCGTGTGACTGTACAAAATTCCAATTATGTCACTCATATGGGTGAATGTATCGACACCGGTTATTCGTGCGTGCATGACGAATGAGTCTCAGGTGTGAATACACCCTCGGAATTTTCTCTTGGCCTTTTCACTTACCATTACGCATCGTTGGAAGTGTACTGATAGAGGAAGGGCAAGCATGAAGGTTAGAGGCGAACAAGAGTGGTTCCGTGGGATGACGGAAGTTACTGTACCGACCTTCACTGATGGGGTACTGAACAGAATAGTTCTAGGGTATAAATATTCGTAAAAAATGTAGTTTATTACTTAATTTTCCGTTAATACTTTTGATGGGTCAATGTTTAACGATAAAATCAATTATGAAACTATAGAACAAGCTTCATTTGTTTGAAATCGTTCATTTTTTTACGCGTATCGCCAGGACCAAATTCAAAAGAAATTTCCAATTCAAGTAGCTAAATAATAGGTTTCCTATTCATTCATTTTGTAATACATCTACATCATACCTTAAAAATGGGTTTGAGTGGATTGGTGTTAAAAATATCTTAAAAGAGAGTCTTTACTTATGAAATAATCTTAAACTGAACAAAAATAACTGTAAAAGGCTTTTTATTACTAGTCACCAATGTTTCTACTTTACTATATTGTATGATTAAGAAAATATACTTGTAGTTAAGAGTGGTTATCATTTTAAGTTTGCTGTGATTGGGTAATAGTCCGTGGAGGTGATATAATATCATTCCTCTAACGTCTAACTCCGTTTTTGAGGAGGTGATGGGCTTGAGGTTAAATAGCTTACTCAAATTCTACAACAAGCCCTGAGGAATAATAAATAAAGAAATCAAATGCTGAACAAAGGTGATTGCATAATTAACTATGTACTCCACATAGACCCATTTCATTTACCTACTAATGCTGTCCAAAAACCTCACTACGGTTTAACTTGAATAGTTAGATTTCAGAGGGTACTTTCCATGCAAAAAATACCGCGCACAATATTTAGAACGTTGGCACCCCTGACCAAACCGAGAGAGGGGGAGGGAGGGAGAGCATTTTGCCGGAGTTGGAGGGTGGGAAGGGGTTGGCATGAATGAGCCTGGCGATGAGAAAACAAAACACAATCGCATTCGTGCGCCGTGCGGTCACGTGCGAAAGTGGAGTCACTCTCTTTCTTGCCTTCTTCCTTTTTGAGAACGGCGCCACTGCACCCGCGGCCTCACCGCACACCACCGACCAGACCCACTGTGTGTGTGTTGGGGGGGGGGCGAAGGGGGAGAGATAAACACGTACGCCCCTCCCCTCCCACTCCTACTCCTTCTCATTCCTCGGGCTGATTACTTGCGAATTGCCGACGCACCTGTTTCTCTCTCTCTACATCTCTTTCTCTTTCCCTAATTGCTTTCAATTACCTCTTCTTCCCGTGAGAAGGAACCTTCAAATTAACAACGTCCGTGAATCTAGCCTCGAATTTGACTTATAACGGGAGGAGAATAATTTGTCACGAAATTTTAACCCTGGAGAGCTGATGCCAGTAATGATGAGTGGGAGCCAATATTACAAATACTTTTTTTGGCCGGAAACGCACCTCTTTCAAACAACAGAAACTTTAAACGAAGCGCTCCGATTGGCCCCGAGTTTTTCCTGTTGCCGAATGCTCTTGGTAAACGCGCAAATGTGAAGGCAAAGCATTCGAGTTGTCACTTCACGAATGACCGTTAACCTACTCTGAGTTTGTCTTATGACGTTATTGTTTCGGGAAAATAGAAAGGTTTATACTTTCACTGCATTTGTACGGCTATTTTATGAAGTCACGCTGAACATGGAAATAATAGATCCGTTGAAGCGTTTCACGAAATTATGATTCCATATTTTTTCATTTCCCCTATTACATAGGTGTTGTTACTGACGCTGGAAAATCGTACAACGGTTAAAAAGTGCTATCATTTTCAAAAATTTAATTTCTCCCGTGATTCGATGGAAATTATTAAGAAATTATGTTTACTTACAATCTGTAATATCTATAACGATAACAAGCAGGCTTTCAATCGTAGATTTGCGGTACTCAAACTTAAATCGAGAATTAATATCGATTAAATTATCCATGTGAGGTTCTCTGAAATTGTCAAGGAGTTATAGAATCATACCTAGTGATTATCAGATTTATAAATTGTGGTTATTTTCTTTTATTTTCTAAATTTTATAGTTTAAATGGATCAAAACATTTTCACAGACAAACTGCATCGCTAAGCATTCATTGTCTCAGTACCTAACTTGAGGTAAAAAGTCACAAAGCAGAAAATTCAAATGCGAGTTCCGGAAACCATCTACAATTATTCTTATGTTGGGCATTGCCAATCGCTTTTGCTGACAAAGCTATTGGGGCGTATGATTCTTCTTTCCGGGCGATGACGGAATTCGTCCCGCTCCGAGCGATCGGGACGTAAATGTCTCGATGATCGACTATGCGGTTTGTTTGACGCGATGGTGCGGGCAGGGTAATTCTTCAACGATCGGGCGTCGCTGCATTTCGCGAATGATCTTAGGGTGTCATTTCAAGGTTGGGCGTGATACTCGCCTCGAAATAAAGAATGGGTAAAAATCAAAGTGTGCTTATCGCGTGAGTGACTTTTCTCTTTCAAATGTACCTGTATCATCCTGATACATCCACATACTACCCCGCCACAATTGGCGTGCGGCAGAGGGTGATAGGCCACCAGCCGTTGAAAATAAAAAGTTGAATGCGCGTACTCAGTTCCACCCAGAATTAATGAAAGCCCTTTATTGTGCGGGGAAAAATGGAATTCCCATGTCTATTCGTTCGGCATTATATCTCTTCTAATTTATTATTTCCGTTTGATATAGAAGCATTTGAGGCTCTAGGATGATATTCTCCGTGCTGTCTTGAAAGATATCTATTCTAATTAGCGCACATTGTACTAACTAGCACGTAGTACTAGTATCAAAGTACTAAGGTGTGAAAAGACTAGCTGATAGGAAAATTGAGTGGACAGCTGCGTCAAACCATAGAGTAAGTATAAACCATTCTTAGGATTGTTGAACGGTGATGACAAATTGTGCAAGGAATCTAGGCCTATCTATGTAATCTATCAAGGAATCTATCCTTTCTATGTAAGATCTCTGTCCAATCGAAATAACCAATTTAATTTAAAACAGCAATACGCGAGAAACATGGAGCTGAATCATTTAGGGGTACGTAATGGGGAGGCCTTTAACTTGATTTTGAAATTATGTGTTTAAAAAAATGTTTTTTATGCTGAAAACTTCAGTTTTACAGCGGTAAATTTTAAGTTTCAGGTGTCTTTAATTAGTATAAGGAAACATTGAGAATTTCGCGAAGTGAAAACCGAGTAGAAGCTTTGATGCCATTTTTAATGTTTTTCTACACTCTCAAGTTGAAGAGTAGGTTTTTTTTAGCTGGTTTTCCCGTGTGACAGTTTGCATTGCTTTTGCAAGAGGATATTGGAAAGCACAAACAGTACAGAAAGTGGGACGTCCCGAAATTGAGGAGAGAATTTACCGAGGACGGTCGATTAAAGTTCATTATATGTAATAATCACCTTTAAATCGTAATCACGTTTACCTTTTGTGAGAAAATTGTTTTTTTTTTGCTGTTAACATTAACTGCACTAACCGGTCTCAGAAGTTAATGAATCTATCTCGTTCCGAGCGATCAAGTCATAAACGTCTCGATGGCTGACTGCGCGGTTTGTTTGATGTGATCGTGAGTGCAAGCCAATTCTTTAGTGATTGGGCGTCGCTTCTTTTAGTACATGATCTTAGGGTGTCACTCCAAGATTGGGTGTGATCTTCACATAGGAATACATTCCCACCAATAATGGGTAAATAATCAAAGAGTGCTATTCACGAGAGTGGCTTTTTCCTTTTTAAACGTACAATCTTGCTAATGGGACCATTGAATACATCGCATTGAGTTCCACGAAGAAGGCAGCAAATTTATTCTTGACATACGGTCCATTATTGTCAGACCTTTGGGATTGGCTTTCCATGAGTTCCGAGAACTAAGCCTCACTAACTTTAAAGATGGCCTTTTTCAAGTGATTTAGGTAATTGATTTTATGTGAAATATTATGTATTGCACACCAATTAGCTCTAAATTCCTTCATTATCATTTACTTTATTGGATAATGGTGATAATTCTACTCGTTTCTTTTTTCGAACACCTTGCCATTGATCTAGACAATTGTTAACTTTCTATTCTTATTTAGAAAGCATTCCATGAAACAAGTAACTTTGAACGTAGCCATGCGCATGGGTGCTAAAAGATGTCAAAATATTGTTCACTAAACTTAGTCTGAGGTTTGCGTTGGAATAAGGTGGCTTGGTGGTGAACAGATCCGGGATTGAATCCCGGCTAAGGCCAATGATTTTTTTCACGCTGAATTTCATCATTGTTCATGGTTTTATTTGAATTTCCGTGGCTTTAGGAGGCGAGGCATATAATAATAGCGTGACAGAGTGGAGGAACGTGAAGAAATTTAGAGCTATTTCGATGCGTGTTGAACACACTTTTCTTTCATGTTTGACCAGATTTTTACGTGCTACCTTAGTAGTTCTTTCATAAATGGCACATCTGATTCTTGTAATGCTCTCTAAAATTTAAGAATTCTTTTAGTTTCCGTGTATCACCCTGGCTTCTGGTTCACTATAGTCTCCTACAGAATTAATTTAAAATTATATTTCACGATTGAAAACTTGAGGAAACGTGTCCTTAGAGATAAAAGTTGACATTGCGCATTGTGTTAGTGATTCTTTTGAAAATTTTAATGTGTTAGCTACAGCTTAACGTTCAGAGAGTCAAAAGATAGGAATATTTTCTGTGATTTTACCACCAGATATTTGATGAACCTGTCTTTCATTTCATTGAGTGGACTTAAAATGTTATAATAGACAATGGGGAGACGATTCAAAACAAAAGAAAGCATTTTTTAAATATATGAGCGATTACAATCACGTAAACCAGATTAAAATCGTTTCATGTGGGTGCCACATTTACATCCTTAAAAAGATGACGAACAATCGGCTGCAGTTTATTTCTTATATACGACATCAAGTATAGAGAAATGGACAAAGGAAATCACATTGTACATTGGCGTTCACGAAGTTTTTCCTATCTTTCTGGTTATTTAAATAATTTATTCGCTGTGATTTCTCCCAGGAATATATTAAACTTTCATGCGGTCGCTCCGGTCTTCTCACAGTGTGGTCTGCGTTGGGGGAATCCCTCGGGTGATCTTGAATTTAAATTTAATTTGTATTTTAAATTCCATTTCGGAGTAGTTTGACGCTTGTTTTCTTGTCTTGCAAGTGAACAGTTCGTTGTTTGAGTCGATAAAATTTTCACTAAAGCATTTCTATGGGGAATAAAAATGCGCATCAATGAAATATCTTTTCAAGGTCCTTCCAGGTAGGATTCATTTTTTACGGAGAGTCATTAACAAAAGGTACTCTTCATAGCAGTAAGTAGCAGCATGAAAATACTGCATGTAGTAATTTATTTGGATTTGTTATTCTTGTGAATCTGTCGAATCAACTTATATTATTGTGCTTAATGACTCCTCATCGTTTCCATAATCTGGAATAATCGGTATATCCATCGTCATAAATGAAATACGTGGGCTAAATAGAGATGGCCAGCATTCAAGGATTCTCACAGTTGCTTACATATGTCCTGCTGTCAATGCCTCTTGTCAAATTAAGGATTTATGCAATTGACTACCTTCGCCAATGTAAGTTCACTTGCGTTTCAATTCCGCAATTCCGCTGCATGTTAAAATACATAATTAAATAGAGTACTCCTTGCATCCTATGTATACATTTGGAAAAAAACTAAGAAAAATTTGTTAGGTCCTGCATTATTTGCAAAGGCGTCACGCTTAAAAAATCTCACATTTCAAAATGCATTCTTTCCTTATGTTAATGACAAAGAAGTTTTTTAAAGCTGAGATGTGAATCTATCCGTAAATTTTGTTTTTTTTTGCATGAGTTCTATAAATTTGACCCGCAGGTAACACTGTAAACCTCCAGTGCTAGCGTTGGAATTTTGATGAACGCCATTTTAGCGTACACTGACTTATAAATTTTATAATGTTTACATTTCTCACCTCAGTAAGTAAAATATTAAGCTTGTAAATTTTGTTTTTCGCAAATTCTACGCGTTATTTCGATTTTTTTTCATGCTCGAATTGGTATATTTACATTTATTTTTCCGTAAAATGTTTGGTGGAATATTTGTTTATCATTGAAATATTTTTCAGCAGTATTAATTGTTTACCAAATCATTAAATACTTATATTAGACTCGATGACTTGAAGGAGTTTATTATTGGAATGGCGTCTTAAAGGCCTCTTAGCGGCTAATGCAATTCCGAACTACTATCTTTCTTGCAATTAATTTGAAGGAAATTAGTGCAAGCCCTTACAATCGTATCAATCCTGTCCTATAATTGCCTTAGATTAATCACAGAAGAAGAAAACACTTCTGCCAATAACCCAGTGAAATGTACTTATGCCATTTTGTTATTCTCTTTTATTAAGAACCATGATTTTGGAAACATTTAAATGAATACGGGCTTATTATTTATCTAACCTTGATAATAATAACTTGATCACTTTATTGTCATCTTCTTGCCTTATTCAAAATTTACATCCCCGTACGAAAGGTCTGCAATCAGCTATTGCATCATAGCATTCATGGCCTCTGGAATATGTGTGTAATTATGTGACAGATAGGTTCAAAAGTGTGGGCCAAAGGTAGATTTATATTCGGGTCTGATTGTAAGATTGCACGCCTCACGATGAATTCCTCACCCAATTCCAGCTGGCCCATCAATTAGTCGCCCAATGTCGGTCAAGGATCTTCGCACCACCCTCCGTCGTTGCAGTGAGCCGTACCCTTGTCCAGCCATCTCTCCTGTGCCTTCTTATCCGCGACGGATTTATGTCCGCAACGGGTCCCCGCATTGTGAGTGCGAATAATATTTACTGCTCGGCCCCCGGCAGCCGCCACTGACGGAGATAAAACAGGGTGAAGTCGCTTCTTGCGCGCGTCTTGACGATGGACGCAAACCTAATCCTTCGACGGAAGCGTATGTTGAGACTGAAGCGCCAAACGTATAGAGGGAGAAAGAGTCTTTCATGTGCGAATTGCTCATTTAAAATCAAATCAACCGATTTGGGCGTTACTTCGCGGAATATAGTAATATTCATGGTAGCACAGTGAAAAAAGAAAGGACTGTTCCACAAATACTTTTATGCTGCTTACAGGCTTCAACGACTTAGCGTCTGTTTGCTCTGATAATTACGCTAAGCCGTGAAAATCAGTTGACAGCATTAAATTGTTTGTGGAACGGTACTTTGTTTTGCTTTTTTCTACCACGAATTGTTCATTTTAACCAATTAATTTGCACGGGACGAATGGATTGAATCAAGTTATTCGTTTTCATTGGTTAGTAGGGGAGACCGGGGCACGTTGGCCATAGGGGCAGGATGGCCCAGTCGAGCTAATTCATACAATAGACACTGAATCGGGCTAGGAATCTATCAGAAGGTTGGTAGCACACTTCCCCTTTCTCCACAATACCATTATGACTGACGGAGCAGTTTTTGATAAGTTGTAGCGATTAATTGTATTTGCGCGTGTTTCAGTAAAATTCTACTCCCAGGTAAAATGTGTGTTATTTAAGTTTTGATCAATTTGGGCCCAATAGTTGAGTACTATAATTAAAGCTCATAGTTTAAGGATAACTTCTGTGTGGCATACAATCTAAATTGCTTCAGTGAGTTTTGTAACTAATAGAATTTATTGTAAAAATGGCGATGGGGCAGGTTGGCCCAGCGACGACGGGGCACGTTGGCCACCCAGGCCAACATACCCCGCCCTATGCATTCCTTCGTTAAAAATGGCCTAATTTTGAATAAACGGTCACTTCCATCATCAAATGAGCTGTCATTCAGGTGTAAATGACTTAACATTGTTTCAAAGTGGTTACAATGCATGTTTGCCGACAAGAGTGTGGGGATGTACCTTTTGTTAAGTTTTGTTACCTTTTTGGACCAACACATTCGTTTATTTGGGTATTTATCGTAGTACGACATTAGCATTACCTACATGTCATATTACCTGATTTTATCATGTCATACGTTCCTCCTTCTCCAAAGCTAGATTTACATTTTTCTGGTCAGCATATATGTCACTGTTTATGCAAATGTGCTTAAGCAGCTCGTCCGAGAAAAATGGAAAAAAGTCGAGTGGACTTACGCATTTGATTGCCTCTTCAGTGGGAAGAATTACAATTAAAATTGAGCTCGAAAGCTGGATTACCCCTTCCTCACTTACATGAATTATTTTCTGTTACATTTGAGGGTAAGCTTGTATCAATAGTCAACTCCAGAGGTTCCGCTGGGTATGGGATTAGTCGTCTTTGGGAGCGTTGGGTTAGGTCTGAACCGCTTAGACACAAAGACTCAATTAAATTCACAGAGGCTACTAAAATATAAGCGCAGTGGTGAAGACAGACTTCTATTTGAACGTAACATAGTATCACAATGTAACGGATGTCAACTGGAGCTAAAAAAAATAAAATACGCGCGTCCGATATAGGAAGATGAAGATTCACTGTGCCTAAAGTGTGCCTTTTTCGACGGTCAGCCTGGAGCACAATGTATTTAGTGCACAAATTGCAAGCATTGGGCTCTTTAGACATGTGTGAACAATGAAATCCGCGTACTATTTCACAAGAGCAATAATTGTGCTGATCCTTTGTATCTAGGCAGTCACGAAAGTTAACTGGTTTGTAATAGTACGCCAGAAATCCTAATAATTTTAAGCTTTCCCGTTGTTTTGGTAAAATGATTACATATATTGAAATATAGTTCGTAATAACTATTAGTTTTATTTTGATTTTCTAAAACCATACTAGTTCAGCTTAACAAAAAATACATGGGCCAACGTGCCCCAGCCGCTGGGCCAACTTACCCCGATGTAGGGGCAGATACCTGTCATATGCCCAGTATTTATTTATTTTTTTAAATTTACAACTCATATATTCATGTTTAATTATTGCCATCCAGATTTAGAAAGACTGTTCTATAATTTAGCAATAATTTCATAAAGTTAACAATACATAAATAAAAAATATTTAAAAATGTTACAAAATCGGGCCAACGTGCCCCGGTCTCCCCTAATGAATGAAAATAACCATGCGGTTCATGTCGTCAATGAGGCGTGGCGTTGCGTGGAGGGAAATAGATTCACGCCGAAAAGAGTTTAGCTTATGCTAGTATCCCACATTAAGGATTTTGGGCCAAATGCGATGATAATTAAAGATTTAACAATCATACCGATAATATTAGGGGAATTTCTAGCATGATACGATATTAATAAAATTAAAAAGTATCAGACAATATTTACGCTTATTATTGAGGTGAAACATTGAGCAAACAAATGAAAACTATTGCATTAGTTACAACTTAAAATGTTTCTCTCGAAATAAAAGAAATGCAGTTTAAAAAATTCAACTTCAAAATCTATATATTTCTATAATCGTTTGCGATTCACCATCCATGTAACATTTAGCTATACAAAGCAATCCTCTACGGATTTTTTGCTCGTCGTATAATTTTGGATCGATGAAATCATTTGGTTCACAGTTCAAACTTCGGTCGAAGAGTTCCATCTGATCTCCCGTGTTAATTTTGCTCGCGTTGTTCTTTGCGCTCATTTCTACATCTACATATTACACCTCGAGCCGCCTCAACAGGTGTGAGGCAGGGATGATAGGACACCAGCCGTATACAAAATAAAGAAAAGAAATTGGATTTTGCCATTACTTGTTTATGAAATCCCAAACCAAGGATTTTTAATGCAGTGATAGTTAAAACGATAAAAGCCAAAATAATGGTACCATGAGAATTTCAAGTATGGTATGCCATCAAGAAGAGAATTGAAACGAAGTCAGGCAAATTTTGACGTAAGGTGTAAAGGTAATAGTTTGTTAACTTAAACAATTACACCAGCAAATATTTTTTCAAAAATCCCAGTAAGGCCGCAATTTTACCATGGAATGTCTGGCTTTTTTCCATCTTCCTCAGCGCCCTTGTCCTCGTCCTTTTACTATTATGTGCTTCTCTTCCTTTCCTTCCTTACCTATGAATTTATTTGTGTATTTATTCAAAAATAAAAATACATTACACAATTACTCAATTCTGATTATTCTTCGACTCTAGCGATTCACCATCGACATAGCCTACAACGATACGAAGAACAGTCTTCGATGGATTTGCTACTTGATATGTTGGGTATTATCGCTATCATCAATTGGTTCGCAGTTTTCATTTTGATTCGTAGGGTTCGTTCTTGGTTCGATCCGTTTTGCAGTTTTCATTTATTCCGCATGGTTCATTTCAATTTCTATGAATTCTGTCGGAACAATGGAACATAGTGAAGTTCTGAGATGGGTTTCTCCGTGTCGCTCAGAAACGTACACGTTAATTATTGCTCCCTCCCGTACACGTTAATAGAAATTGAAATGAACCATGCGGAATAAATGAAAACTGCAAAACGGATCGAACCAAAAACGAACCCTACGAATCAATTGAGCAATGTAACCCTAGAACGTAGCCTTCGAAGAGTCTAGCGGCAGTCTCAGTCTGATTCGTCTAAAAGGGGTTGCTCGACTCTCCCTTCGCTCTCAACAGTTTTTTTTATGAATCGCGCCGCTTCCGTTTGCTAGTTACTAAGTTCACGGATTACATCTTTCTGCGCTGAATCCCATAAGCTTGCCGCGTTTTCCAGTTGCTTTGTTAGTTTTGAACCATTTGTGAGAAAGATTCATCAAGTCACTCGAATCAATCGAAGAGACTGCTCCAAGCCCTCCACATCCCTCGTGGTCACTATGAGCTCCGAAATTCGCATATCCTCCCTCCTCAAAAAGGGATTCTGCGTGGGAAGGATGGTCGATTCGTTCCAGAAAAATGACGCGCGGAGTAATTTCGGCATTTCCGGTCGGAATCGCTGTCATCAACCACCCACCAGCGATGCCCAATCGAGGGTGCAAAAATATGGGTAAAATTTAGATTGGTGTTTCATGTAAATATTTATCATCGGCTTCACAGAGCGTGTATACGAGAGCGAAAAAGACCAAGTCAGCTGAAAATATTGGTTGAAATGGAAATATTTCATGAATTGGATGGATGAGGTAGACACTCTGTGGAGATCCATTGTGAGATATGAAGTGAAACACTTTGCACTTTCCACATAAAAATTAATTAAACTACAGTCGACATGATTCGCTGCACTGCAGTCTTAGTCTTGATAATGCTGAAGTGCAGCGAAACATGTCGACTGTAGTTTAATAATTTTTTATGTGGAAAGTACAAAGTGTTTCACTTTATATCTGGAAATATTTCGCCATAAAAAGTAAAGCTTTGTGGAATTATTCGTGTGCGTGGAATTAATTATGTCTATTTATTGAACTTTTACGAAGAAAGTCCGAAAAATCGACCCTAGTGTTAACTTTTGGACTTTCAATTTTCAAGGTTCCATTACCTTGAAAATACTCCATGCTAGATTAAACCTAAGTATTTCATACAAATAATTTGAGGAATCCTTTAAGTTATATTTAAAAAATGGGTTCAAATACACTCATTCTCACTAGATCTCACTCCACATTTATCCCTCCATTTTTCCTACATGATTTTCTTGATTAGCCACAATTTAGTCCTTATTGATACATCTATTATTGATAACTGCGAACTGTTCTAGCATTTCTACTCAACTTGCGGACGATAAATTCTAACCGTCGTGAACACTTTTTTTTTGTGTTTCACATGAGGTAGGAGACCAATCTTCGTGTGGACTGATGGTACACAAGTTAATAGCCATATTAAATAAATTTGAATACCTACTTTTCCATGATAGACAATTGTTTTTGGCATGAAGTTATAAATCAGTATGGCCCAGTAAAAATTGTTTTGTTGGTGCAGAACTAATAATTATTCGATGATGCAGTTTTCCGTTAACACCTTGGCAAGTAACCTGTAAAGTCTTACCGTAGGCCTTCGTGGGAGTATTCAATGCGTGGGTATGAAGAGGTGGAACCGTGAATGGAAGATATATACAAATTTGTGCGCAAAATCGACGGCGAGATTAATTAACCATTCAGCAAGTTGAATGCTGCTTTCTCGACGAGACCCTTTCGGCCCATTCTCATGCAAATTCATAACGATAATACCCCCATCGCTCGGGTAGGTGGGATTACGACCCCAGGTACTGCGAGAAAAATGTGCTGTCAAGCGAAGGTACTCACCTACTACGGCACCGGAAACCAAGAGGAAGATCGCGGAGAACAGGACTGTGGTCTTCGTATCCATTGTCACGGCGCTTCGCTGACACCACGTGGAGCGACGGAGTAGGCCCGTTGTCTTGGAGGCAGTGGAGGCGATTTTTCTCTAAGCCGTCCGAATTACGAGTCCCGTTTGGAAGGGGACAAATGTGATCCTCTCAGCGGGTTTCGCGCCCTCCGAGTGGGGGAGAGTGCGTCCGCGAAGATCAACAGTTGGGGTGGGCGAAAGATGAAGGGAGCTAAGGCTTGGCGCCTCCAATTTCAAGCCCTCTTTCGTGGTCTTAAAGGATGAGGGCCGATTTGCGCAGATCACACAAACACTCGCATACAATCCAGGATTCTCCTACCGAAGTTCTATCAAATTTCCGACCGCTGTGGTCCAACAGGGAGATTGGTGGCTATGGAAGATGGGGAGATCGGGCTTTGGGTTGGGACGAATGTAATGCGAGAAGGGAGGCTTCTCAGGAAAAGAAAATAAGAACGAGGAGACTTCTTTCTTCGATCCTTGAAATTACTGTCCTGTGCGGTGATTTTCGAAGATCCCTGCTAGCAAATTCCTTTCTTATTCGCATCCAATGAGTGGGGTGGAGGTTTAGGAAGCGAGTTCTGTGCTCTGGGATCGCAGATGGCACCGATAATCGGGCGGGAAGTCGTTAAGAGGTCCGGCCACTTCTTCCTATCCGGCCTCCTATCGCACTTGTTTTATCACTCCTTGGAATAGTCAATCTTGCCACCTGATGAATAGTTGAGCGAAGCCGACACTTGTCGCGCTATCCACCTTTCAACACGCTCTAGCGCGGAGATATATATCCACTCGCCTTAATCGTGAAAATGGAGGAGTTGGCGCTTCTGGTTAATGAGACGACTTCGTAGATGACCGTACGGCGACGGATGTGCGTAATAAAAAAAATATAAAAAAACTTCGCTCACTTGGGCTGGAAAACGGGTTTTCCGTAAGAAGACGACGAGGTGGATGGGGAGATGGGAGAAGAAAAGGTGTAATGTATTGGAGGGTAAGGGTTTGCGCGCACAGACTTGCGGTTGTCTGCTGCTGAAAAACACGTCGACGGCGGCGCTCCTCAAAAAAACAACCAGAAGCCTTGCTTTATCCCGCGCACTTCATAGTTCGCAACAGCGGGCGATGAGACACGGAGATGGGGGAGGAGCAGACTGGATGTCGGGCGGAAGCGTGCCTGGTCGAAGACGTGATTGCCGCTGCTCGCACCGCGATCTTCTTTTGTCCTTCCCCCGCGCCGTCCTCACCAACACTACGCTGCGCTCCCCACTGTGCTCTGCTCTATAACGAGAGAGGAAGAGAAAGAACGGAGGGAGGCACGCGTTTGTTATGAAGACGTCGCGGTGTGACCGTCCGCTTCCTTAGCGCACGGGTATATGAGCACAGGGGGAGAGAAATGTGCGTGTTATAATGAGCGTGAATGTGTGTGCGTGTGTTGGCCGGTCTCTCACTCGCGTGTGTGTTCGTGTGTGTTTCTCTATACTACTACACAGTGGTGCTGGAAGGAGGGGAACTTTTAGGAGTGGGGGAGCATAGAGGATGGCATATGAGAGTGGGGATGGGGGTGTGTGTGTGTGTTTCTGGTCTCGTTTGGAGCAGGAGGGGGAGGAGGGAAGAAGAAGAAGATGGAGGAGGAGGAGAGCGGAGGGGGTGGAGGCGAGTGTGGAGTCTCCGTGTGGAGCGCTGTGCCAAGACGCTGAGAGTGGTGGCGCTGAAGGGACATGCGAAAAGAGGGAGAGGGGAGGGGGAAGTTATGCACGGGGGGTGGAGGGGGGGGGGAAGGCTCTTAAAGTGGACGCCAGAGGAGAGGGGGTGGGGGGCAAGTGCTGAAGAAAATGAAAGTGGAAATCACTTACTCGAGCTCGAAGGTTGGTTTGGATAGGTGAGGGTAGATCTCACCTCGAACCAAGCCAGAGACGTGTAAATTTCTCACGGGGTGGGGCAGAGGGGCAGTTTCTTTCCCTCGCACTTGGGGAATTTTGTTTGGGAGTTTCCAAAGATCTCATTAATGATTTCAACCAATAATGCTCACTTTTTTTTAACTTCGAGACTAGTAGCTATTCAAGAAGCGGCAGAGCACTGATATTACCTTCTTCTTAAAAAAGATATCTAGTCGATGATGAGCAATCAACTGGAAGGGTAAACATTGAAGAGAGAGCAAATACAAGAAGGGTTAAAATCATTGTAAATACACTCACGATCAGTGATTCAACCTGAAGGTTGGTTTAGTTAGGTAAGGATAGAGCTTAAATTAGATTAAGTCACAGTTATGTGAAATTGAATATGTTGGGTTGGGCGGTCAGTTGCTTAGCCTTGGCCACCTCACACTTCGAGGCTGATGTTTGAGGGAATTCGAAGGCTTCACCCGGGGATTGAACCAAGGACCTCTTGATCAGCAGCCAAGCGCTCCTCCCACTAGGCTGCCACGCCCCCCTGAAAGTGGAAATGAGGATTGATGTAGCTAGTGGCATCTACCGGTGGCGGACGATTGAATTGGCGTTGGATGGAAATGGCACACATTTGGGGGAAACTGGAGTCATTGCGAGCAGGATAGAACGAAGAGCTTAAAAGTATGATTGGCCAAAATTTTACCATTTGTTCTATTAAATTCACCCTAATATTACCCATTCTTGTGGATGAATGAAAACTGGTCCAAAACCATGCCATAGCATAAATTAATGTTCCAATATTGCCCATTCAGGTTAATGAATGGAAACCAGTCCATGATTTAATTTTCAAATTGGAAATAATATAACCGCTACCAAATCAATTCCCCAAACAGGATCTTAATTATTAATGTAATTACTGCTTAAGGCATGATGCGTGCTGAATTATTAAATTAAGATAAAAATATAATGTGCTTCAGTTATGACCTCTCATTGGCATGAGGAATAACGTATGGTAGAAGGTTTACCCATGCTATTATTAAACTAGGATATTTTCTTTCCTTCGGAGATGGTGGTAGGGAAGGGACTTGCGAAAAAGAAGGGGAGCTCACGGAGACGAAGGAGAAGTTACGTATGGAAAGAGATGGGGGGGGGGGAATACAAGCTGCAGAAATGGACGCTAGAGGGGGAAGTAGTTTGTGTGGGGAGAGAAATGAAAGTTTAAATTAAGAAGGTATTTGCGCCATCTACCGGTCGCGGCCGATCGAATACGAGTCGGAACCAAAGAGCACTCGACAAGGGTTTAAATCGAGTTATTACAAAGCATTCTCTGCTTTTTCCACGGCTTACCGCGTCTGGGAAGGCCACTCGGGTTTTCTACCACGTCAATGTTGTCATGGCTGCCGAGGTTTCGGAAACCGGGTCTGGTCACATCCTTTGGGGTGAGAAAATGAACCGAATTGGTTTCCGAAACAGTGGCAAGCATGTCAAAATTGACCAGAGTCTAGTTATTACGCTTAGCGTAGGGCCAAGAGCAATTTAAAATGTGAATTACGCGTGTTTACCGACTGATACTTTTTAAATTGCATATATGTGAAATATCCTCCGTGCCAATATTTCAATAAACCGGAACTTAAAAATATATTTTAATTGAATTAATGGACCAAATTATCTAATCAACCTTCAAATTAGGGTCTTTAGTTGTTACCATCATTCAAAACTTCATTCATGACTTGCAAAAACTATTGGGGGGGGGGTCCAAACCGGGGATCTTTCCCCGGTAAATTTTATTAGTTGTGAGTTTTAAGTTTTTTAAGCATTTTATAAGAGTCATATGATCAACATTAGAACCCTGATTACTAGCATCCCGTTATCTGAACATTCCGGGGAAAATCAACTATAATACTTGGCCATGATACGTGTTAATTTATTGAAATGAAGGAATACTTCCAGCACATTGATCATGATTTCACTAAAGGGTGAGGTGGTTGAAAATTGTACCAGTGCTGCTAGGTATAATTTCAGCTTATGTAATAGAGCTTAGTTTTTTAGTTTATCTTTTTGTAATTATCTATGGAAGCCTGAAATTAATAATTGTCTTCATTATTACCTTGACATTAAATATGGTAAATCATTAAATCAATTCGTATTATTAGCAGTTGGGGCCGTAGCTTTTCATAAGGATGGGTTGCTGAAAAATCATTCAGTTTCAAATACAAAAGTGTTATTAACTTAGTATGTAATTAATTATTAATCTAGTATATTTTCAGTTCATTTGTCATAGTGCTAAAAAAGGGATGTGAAGTGAATGAAGAGAGAGAAACATTACCGTTTGTTGGTCCAAAACCGTTGGTCCATTACCGTTGGTTGGTCCTTGTCATAGCATAAATTCATTATACATGAGCATTTATTTTTTTTAGATGCACGATGTACGACCAATTTAGTCGGTTAGTTCTTAAACTGCGAAGTCATTCCGAAGTATTCCCCACTCTAGTTTATCAATGTAAACCCTCTAACTCGCCCCTCGTCTATCATTATCATCAATTTCTTGGTAAGGAAAGTGGTAAATTAAAAAAAAAGACATTTCTCGTAGTTTGGGTCATGATTTAGCAAATTATTATTGTTTCGTAGAAACTTGAACAGTTTCCTTTTGGTGGAAAAAGTAGAAACTTGATGAAAAATTTCTCCGGATTCCCACCAGGCGTGGT
Organism: Ischnura elegans; assembly: GCF_921293095.1. Classification (NCBI taxonomy): domain Eukaryota; kingdom Metazoa; phylum Arthropoda; class Insecta; order Odonata; family Coenagrionidae; genus Ischnura; species Ischnura elegans. Next base: position 11,582,939 of record NC_060250.1, on the reverse strand, counting down.
ATTGGGTTAATTCTTCCAACGTTTCAATGGCTGAGTCTGCCATCGTCCACAGGAGTTTACTCTTAGTGGTACTTTTTTACGGTACTTGTTTCATATCATATATATATCATATAGTATATATATTCATATCCCTGTTTGCCGTTATTGTTGTTTGTGGATGTAGCGATTAATGATGGCATTCCAGGCACTGCTCAGTTGGATACAACAAAAACCAGGACCAACCAGGGATAGGAATAAATAAATAAATAAGTACCGTAAAAAAGTACCATTAAGAGTAAACCCCTGAAGACAATGGCAGACTCAGCCATTGAAACGTTGGGAGAATTAACCCAATACCACACTCGGTGGGAGTCCCGAGAAATTTTTCATCAATCTAAACGCCGGGAAAACCTAAAATTTTATAAAGTAGAAACTTAGTTATTTCATTGTTAGTTTCGGTATGAAATAGCCCTTTTCCTTTCTGTAAATGCAATAAATAGAAGTAGGTATGAAAAGATTGGAGGGATGAAAGAGTCAATTTAAACGTTTCCTTCTTTGAATTGGATTTAAGGCGCTTCCAGTTGTCCAACTGTGCGTATATTATTGTGCGTTTGGAGAATAATTTTCTTAGAAGATGAAGTGAACGGATAGGAGGAGGATCGACGATGTGTTGGACATGGTGGGTGAGAGTGGGCAGCTTCTAGATGAGATACGGAGGAGGCAAAATATGAAAGTAGCTGGGACTGAGCGATACTGCGATATTTAAAACAGTGTTTGAAGGTAGAATGTTGGGTAAACGAGGGAGAGGAAGGAAGAGAATCCGATTTTTGGGTAGAATGAGAGGGAGCTGGCATTATTATTAATTTAAGAGGAAAGTCCGTGAAGAGAGGTGAGGCTACCGGAATACTTCTTAAATACTTCATGCAAACCTCCCGTAATCGGTAGAAAACTTCAATTACGATGTCATCCATAGCTCAAACTTGAGCCACGAGTAAAATTATCGTGTTTTTTAAGGTAGTGAGAGCTTTTTTTGACACTCGGATGTGTGAGTAAGTCCCCTAAATCGAGTTAATGAGTGGTATCGGAATGGAAGAATCCCATAGACGGTTCAGTCCCTGCTCAAACACGTGCTAATACAATCTTCTTCCGTCTATGATGACTGCATTCGGATATATCCCTAGATGGACTCGTATGACAGATGCGAATTCTTTACCCAGCGTCATCGTTTATATTTATACCGCTTTATAGCGCGCGCTTGTGTAGTTAACGACGCTGTCAGCTGTTGATAAGCTCGTGACAGATACATTAATCTTAGGCACCGATAGGCGATAAATAGAGTCATCGTAGGGGGAATTATGTTTCGGTGCATGGCTGAGTTGCTTTTCCTTAGACTCATATGATGATCTCTCAATATTTTCATTTATATTTTTGAAATTCAGCCTTAGGCTTCGTCTTAAAAAAAATCAATACGGCATCACGAGTCCATGGGAGAAAGTGAAAGAAACTACGGTATTCGAAAGCCTAAAATTTTTGAATTTTGATATTTAGTTATCGTACAAGGTATTAGATGGAATAATAGATCCCTCCCATCTCAGTGACCACAATAATCACGTTTTTAAAGTCAATTCCACGCTTCTACACCATTCAAAGAATCTTTAAATTTTTGATGTTCTAAATACGGAACTTAATGCCTTTCATAAACTATCAGTACTGCGTTCTGAGAATTTTTTTTTTACATGCAATAGTTTTTACGTTCGTAATGACCATGTATAAGGAAAATCGGATCAATTTTTCTTTTATCTCGGAGTTTTTTGTGATCTTGGATTCTTTCTGCCATTTGGTAGATGTGCCACAAATGTTATAATACGCCTGCGCTGTTTGTGTGCCCTTTATATTTCCAATATCCGGTATCCGATTTAAGAGCGATCCTTAACAACATTTCAATTGCAAAATGATATTAAAAATGTATGCCTTTCATAAAATTTAACATAATGAGTTGTTGGCATTGTATGGTATTTGGAGGCGGTGACCGAAAGCTGGGTTTATTGGCATCATGAGGGAAGGGTAAGGAGAGAGGAGTCGCGAGGGACTTGGCGTTCTTAACGAAAGACGCCAAGGGACCAAGGCTTTACGTCCCATCCAACGGACGGAGTCCTCTGCATCAAGTGCCCTCCTTGAAGCACTCAAGTAGTGATCGGGCAGTCTGGCCGCCACCACCAGGGTTCGACCCCGGGCCCAGAGGGTGGGAGGTTAGCACTTCTGCCACCACAGCAATCCGTTACCCCCCCCCCTTTATGGATTATTTGGTATCTACAAGCTAAGCAGCGCCTCACCTAGATGGCGCATCGTGGTCGCAATGAATTTATTTATTTATTGCGTTTAGCGTAAATCCAGCATATAAATACAATTACAAGTTAACGCTTATAACAAAAGTAAATACATATTCTATATAATGCAGTCAGACTGGTCATATACTTACATTATTTTGATTTACAAGTTCATTTTGTACAAAATTCCATCACCTCCGAGCAGTGGCGGGTCCAGGATAAAGACGGCGGCGACGACGAAAGGCGGCTAAGTAGGGAGTAACCTCCCAGCAGTAGAGGGGGTCCGAACAAAATTACCATCCTATATTATGTAAATTGGATAATCGAGGTGGGGGTCTATAGCCCCCATAGATCCGCCAATGCCTCTGATCAAAATTTCCTCCGATACTTTAATAAATTCAGGTCGTTACATAGGGCATTAAAAGAATTAAAAATTCTATTTAGAGGGCCATTTACATTAGTAACTTTTAGCATTCAATAAAGGTCCTCTTTAACCTTGCTCTGCCATCAGTTTTTGAATGTTGATCTATGGAAGCACTATGAAGTGGAAAAGGAGATTATAATTTTGAAAACGATGAAAGTACAAATAGACAATTTTCGCAAAGACTACTTGCTGTTCTTGGAGTGAAATAATTCTTGTGCTCATCTATTTAGCAACTCCTACTTCCCCTTTACTTTAGCATTTCTATTTTCGAGTTCATAAATTTCGTGTGATGCTAAAGTGTTATTCTCTGTTCTACAAGGAAACGCGTGCGTTCCGAATTTCTCAAGTAATCTTTAGTCAGTGCCTTTACGCTCCCAAAATAATCACTATTAATGATGTGAAATGTTCTCTGTCCACTCTAGTCTGTTTTAATAAATCCTTCCGCTCTCCTTTGTATTTTGTTGCTCGGATTAAATATTTCTTGCCGTGGTGCGTAGTCGTCGTTCAAGCTAACCCCTTAAGACATATTGCGAACGTCTTTCTCAATTTTTCATCAGGACACTTGTAAGCTAAAAGCTTGGAAAATACTTGCTGCCTCGAGACTGCAACAATTTTTCACGTAGAGGTTTGAATTTATCGCAATTTCCATAAATTTCACGTAACCTAACACCTTTGTCTCTACACCATCAACTGTGTGCTTAAGATACGGGGTTGGCGAGATAGCTTTGACGAGGAAAATGTTTTCGTGCTATTACTGTGAATTAGTTTCATACGCAGTCAAGAAAATTAGATGACAGAAATGATGCTGTTGTAATTAGGCGGGAGAAATATTTCGTTCACGAAGGTCACAGATGTAAATTAGTAAAATATTAACAATTGGTAGCACATCTCTGTTAGACAAGTCCTAAAATCTTCACCAAAATGATCGATATAATATATCTACCGAAATAGGAAAATAAGTATTCTCAAAGAGGATTTGCGCTTATTCTGGTCTTTAAGAAGCTCTAGGAGGCAGTCACGGATTTAAATACACAGAAGAATTATTCATTCATTGAATAACCTCGTTGCAAAATAGCCTCTTATCATTATTTGCATTAACAGTTCTCAAATGTAACAATATAATTCGTTTTCCGACGCTTTTTCGTTTGGAAAAAAGTGTTCTAAAGCATTCATGAGCTATATATTCCATGTCTTTCTGTCTTGCGCATATATTTTTTCTTTATGTTGTGGAAAAGGTACACGGAACAGAGTGACCTGATTTGGTTTCTTTAGATTTGACAATACATTCTCATGATTATGGGAGACTTTCGCTACTTAATTTCGCTTTGATTTTGGTGACATTCACTTTAAAAAACAGTCGTGTGATTTACTTAGCATGAACTCTGATCATGATTATTAAGATACGAGGCAAGAGTTCAGAAATATGACTTAAAAACACTCTACCATGAAGCGCCTCGGTGTCTGGTATCGTTAAATTCTCAGTTTTCAATCAAAACTTATTTTATGTATTTTCGTTAATAAAATCGGGATAGAAGGAAAGATTTGCTTGAAAATGTTACTTGAAGAAGACATCAAGGTACCTATTACTTGGACGTGTCCTCTTTAAATTTCAATAATCCTCTCCATGTACCAACTAAAACACCTCGCAAAAAATCAATAACTCTCACAAATTGGACAAAATAATGCATACAATGCTGTAAAATACAAATGGAAATTACTTCGAACAAGAGTGCGGCTTTACAACCCTCCTTTTGTTCCACAGCTGGGATATCGTACCATTCAATTCTGTTGTTAAATGAACAGAAGTTCCCGAAGGAAATTTTAATTTGGAAAGTATTTGTCTATTATCAAAGCCAATCTATCTGCCGGTTTATTTTGCTGTAATCATTAAAAATTTGGGATTAATTGGGGTGAATGTTTGAAAAACGGGGTATTATTACTAGCTTGTATTTTCAAAAGAGTTTCAGTGGAAAATTGTAGAATTGCTCCAAAGTAGGCATTTTGTTCATGTCAATGTCAAACTAGGATATTTAAATTCATAGTAATGGTAAATTGTTCTTTGTAAAGTACCTAATGCCCTTCGTAGATGTGTAAAGCAATTCTGTGTTGAGAGGGTTTGGTTTGCACGAATATTTGTTCACGGGATTTCCTTGATCAATTCCCTGAGCAAATACACGCGGTGGTCCTGCAACTCTCGAGTTTGCACACCCAGCGAAGGAATCGGCCCTAAATCCGAGTGGAGCTTCTAAGGACACGTTCTACCAAACCCAAGCTGTCTGATTTTCTGGTCCGCAGATATTTGTGTCAAACCACGCGCGAAAAGGAAGAAAGATCTTTGACGACGCTTGTTTTCCTAACACTTTTGTCTAGGCATTTCGTGTTCTCTAGTCTAATCCTATACTGAAACAGAAGTTTTGGGCAAGTGGATGCTGCGAATCGTTTACTCTTATTAATCATTCGATTGGAATACTCTCAATTTTCGCAACAATCTTGCGACAATCTTGCGGTTGCGATTGCAATCTAGAGAGTTAAATATCTTAGTGAGATTTTCCACCGCTGTGAAGTATTTTGAGCACATTTGTTGCTTTGTAAGCTGTCTAATTTAATGTCACTGTAGGCTGGGCCACTGGCTATATCGCCAATTATAGCGTATGCTTGTAGTTTCTGGACACCACGAATTTCTTTCCCTTAATTTTGTTATGCTAATAAGCTTATAGCTGTTGGCGAGAAAAATTCAGCTATGGTTCTTTAGCTATCGTTTAACAACCGTAACTTTAAAATGATATCCTCTGTGTAATGTTCTGAAATATTTCTGTTATATTCGAAATTCCTCACGCAACCTCTCTAGATCACCTATTTCGTATGCTGAACGCTTTTTGTATGCCCAAAGCAGTTTTTGGCGAATCGCGCAGTTTTCCTTTGTATTTTATTAAGTTCACGTATTAATCATAATTAATACGTGAGTAATAATTATTTCAGTATTGGATCGCATATCTTCACTGTGAATTCACGTGCGGCTGGACGAGTGCGAAATCGCACCTCTCTTTTATTTTTTCATCAAAATATCTTCGCACATCGCCCTTGACGGATCTTAGCTTCTTAGGGCTCTGCTACAAATATTTCTCATGTGTTTTCCTCACGATTGGTTCGAAGTTATCGTAAACCACAGATAATTTACTCCATCTGTCACCTTTACGCTGAAAAAATCCGCAACTTGGAGGTTCTGGTACTTTCCCGGCGAATCTTGTTGATGAAGTCTTCTCGGGAAATCAGCCGGGTCAAGATTGACATTGCTGCCAACATTTCAGTAGCCTTGTCTGCCATCGTCAGTCACCCGACGATGGTGGAGAAGGCCATTGAAATGTTGGCAGCAATGCCAATCTTGACCCGGCTGATTTCCCGAGAAGACTTCATCAATCCACAACTTATTCATAGGGATACTTGGACGACTTAACGCAAGAAATGTATCGCAGTGAATGTAATCAGATTCTAGTCCCCATTCTTGGCTCCACACATTAAATTAAATGCGTTGATTAAATGCGTAAAGCTTATGACGATGGGCGCTCCATTACTGCCCAATATCCAATTCTGATCCACTGACCGAGGCGAAATATCATTATTTGTCTTAGAAACCATGAGTGGTAGCATCTCAAATAGATAAGCTTCTCAATGGTCTTTGCCCTCATGTGCATTCCTTTCCCGAACGCGTTCGTAATGCGGTATTTTGTCCATGGAGTTGTGAAAGAAATAATTAAATTTTAATTTATGGTCTTTCCTATCGGAACGACACGAACTTCGGTCGAAAGGGAGCTTTATCGTAATCCATGAGAGACGCATCGACTAAAATACTTCCGCTATTGGATGAGCAGCCACGATTCATTTTTTTGTTTTTATTTTTGAATATGAGGACTCCGTATTTGTATGTGGCCAAAGTAAATCAGTCTATTCAAGAAATTAAACGAAGTGTGTTGACATTGTCCGGCCAAGAGGTTGAAGCATCATCTGATCCCATTCTATGAGTGGAAATGCGTTTCTTTTTCACAGGATATTGGAGGACCGTAGCATCTTCAAAGATATAAGAATCCCTTTTAAATAAAATTTTTGTATTTTAGTTAAGTGTTGGGTTGTTTTAAATTTAGTGTTTAGGTCTACATACGTTTTATTTTAATGGCCGTTTTGGTCAATTTATATGTGATCAGCTAGTAAAAGGTTTTTGAAAATCTAAAGCCTAAGATAGAAGTACTGACCTTTGGTTTGAATGAACTCGGTGGCCTGAATAGACTTTAATGGAGCTTTTGCGATAATGTATTCCTCCGAGAATTTCCCTTTCGTCTTACTATAAAATTCCTTAGCCTGGAAAATCGTGCTAACGGCGGTCACAATGCTTTTATCGTGATCTTGGGTGAAATTGGGGTCACTCTTAGACGGAGAGTTACTTAATAGATCTGGCGGTGTTCTTTGTAAAGAGCCTCTTCGCCTTTACCGGAATTGCGGTCAAAAAGGTTTATATTGAAAGTGAAATTCATTGGACTAACTGCAGAGGGATACAAAACGAGGTTTTATACTTCACACTCATTTGCTGTCTACCGAGACCGTTTACCTGTAAACCTAGAAAATCCTTTACCCCTGGACATGATAGATGCTTAAAAATGGTATGAATTTTTCCAGGCACGAAAAAGAAAGCCGTATATATATACAGGTGTAGCTAAAATTGGGAAGAAAAGTAATGGAGAAAGCAAATTAATTACGGGAGTAAGGGGTTTGGACGAGGACGGGCGTTTACCTGCTTAATTAAGCATGGCTAGCCGACTACCTCGCTTCAGACCAGCGGCTGACTTGGGCTGACTACTTTAGCCGAAGCCGAATTCCACACTGACATGCGCCTATTCTGCACCTCAGAAGGTCACGTCCAGTAGCGGAAGAAATATCTCGAGACAGTCGGGCGTCAAAAATAAAATCAATTGTCATCCGAATTACGCCCGAGGAAGGACGGAGGGAAATAAAAAAATAGGGAAGGAAGGAAAATTAAAAAGCCTATCTACCGATTCCGAAGTCAGCCGCTAGCAATTCCGGAGAATCGCGTTAACAAAGGAGAAGTTTAGGAATAGGAAGGAGCTGATGAGAGGAAATTTTAGTGATACTATATGGAAAAGGCTAGGGAAGACTGTTGGTCAGGAGTGCAGCGCTTGAGGGTGACGAAACGAGGACATATAAGGATGACGGAAAAAAGACTGTAGGCGTCCAAATTATTGGTTGGGAGGAGAATGGAGAAAGTGAAATGAACGGATGGAAAGAGGAACAAGGAAGTTTTAGACAGGATGGGCAAGGAAACTTCTAGATACGGTGACTAGATATGGACCAGGATTTCCACAGAGACGAGATGCGGAGGAGAGAGGTTTGAATGGAGTGAGTACTGAGCGAGGGGGGATGATGAAATCTATTATGCGGGAAGGAAGAATGCTAGGCAAGTGAGGCAGATGAAGGGATAAAATAGAATTTATTGATAGAATGAAAGGGATGAGGTCTTATTGTGAATCAGAGAAAGAGAACCAACCTGTGCAGGCTTAGCCAACTCGTAAAACACTGCTTGCAAACCTACCTTAACAGGTTGAGTATTTATAATATACTAATGATAATGTTAATAATTTTATTCTGATCCTCACCGTAGGAAGTGTTTCCGCGCGATATATACCGTCATATTGTTGGGGAAGCCATCGTAAGTTGAATATCGCTTCTCAAGGAAATGAAAGATATTTCCCTATTTTATTTATGGTTTAAAATGTGCTGATGAAACTTCGATTCAATCAAACACTCCATCGACAAATCCTCTATGCGCGCAACCTCGTCCTCAAAATTTGCACGTAACGAGGTCTCACTTCACCCATGTTTGGAGATCAAATTAGCTTGAAAAAATTATGAATGTCAAGATATTGCTGTGAAGGTAGCCGAGGTGAGAGTTATAAGCGGAGGATAGGTCATATGGAAGGCCAATCGGTGGTTATAGAAAAATGGAATATGTTGAAGGCTTATTGGGTGTCGGAGATATCAAGGTGGCTGCAGTATGAGCGTTGTTCTTGTATATGTTTTACAGCAAAATAATGTTTTGTTTTATGTAATTTATCTGGGGGATTATAAAGGAGCATTGCCTGCTCATTGAAAATATTTCTTAGTTTCCTATATTCGCGATGAATTATTTTACAAAGGTAGCGTCTATGACCGTCCCACTCTATAATAACCGATATACCGTATATTATTATTTTTATGGAAATGAGTGAGCTGCCTTCTCACTTCCTGAAGTATTTCTTCCTTAATTGGTCGACATCGGAGCAGATCAATGTCGGATCAGATGAGTCTCGGTCAACCGGTGTGGTGTGTGAACGCGAGGCTGTCCGGCGGAGGGCGAGGGGTCACCGTATTTCAACTGCACCGCGCCACTTTCGCCCATCAATTCCGTCTGCACGTCGAATGTTCGAACGGCGATTAATCTTTGAGAATCGATTGCAACTTCAGTAGGTTAATGAGAGGGAGTCGCGACTTTATTTACCGCTGCTGTCATTGACTGCTCGTGTTTTGCGGAATTTCAACCGCTATTTTTAATCTCGGTGGAATTTCGTGGAAATATTTCACCGAGATTAAAAAAATATAGGAATTTAAGCTGGTGAGGTTTTGAGTGAAAGAGGGCAGATTAAATTCGAAATCTATTGTACTATTCTTAGGATCACTCTCTCACACATTTGTAACCATACGGTTTTTTGGATGTGTGAGAGTAGAGCTCACTCCAAACTAACCCTCGGGCGTGTTAATTCCACACATTAAGAGTAGGGGGCAGTCTATTTCACTTGGCCACTTCGAAGATATATTAATTATGAAGTTCGGAGGCTACACCTGGGTTTTGAACCCGAGACTCTTCGATCAACAGAGAAGCACTCTAACCACTAGACTACCACGCTCCTTTTACTGCATCTAGTGAAAATATTTTAACCACAAGATTTATCTTTAAACTTTCACTACGTCCCATCCGATCTTTAATGGTACTACTTTCTTCGTATGTGGTCCTTATACGACATTAATAAAATGTTTACAAATGTGTTTTCCCTTCCCTCCGAGGAGCGGCGTACCGAGCACTAACTAGCCTATATAGCTGGAAACGAATTCACTGATTGGGTGATTGATAAAAATTAGTAGCCCTAACTGTGATATGTGTGGGAATTTGGAATACTGGGCGTAAAAGTAAAAAAAATTATCGGGAGGAAAATCTGAAAACTTTAAAAACTCGAATAGTTTTCGAGATATACCGACTTGAATTAACATAAAAAAATTCACTATCAGGCTCCTTGCGAAAATTTTAAGCTTAACATATATTTTGTTCTATCACTGTATTCACTGTGGGGAAAACAGTATTTCGACTAAATTCTCGCCGCTACCATCAGTCAGTTTATCTATAAAAACGGTTTCCTATCTGATGGTATATTATTCCTCGGCCGCATTAACGACGGGGGAAATTCAATCGCGTGCCATCGTGTCCCTCTTTCCACTTTGCAAGGCGAAGACAATTTAACCACCCTTTACATGCATCAAAATGTTCATTCAAAGATGGATTCAGGGGTGAGGCATGCGGCAATTTCATCCTTATACGGTAAAAGCATTTTAAGAAACACTGAAAACCTAATTTTTAACTAAACCTGAAACACATTTTTTCTCGGAACTGATTGTGGCGGCACAACATTTGTCTGGACATCGTTACAACGGCAGTTTTTCCTTCCAGGCTCCCCTCGGCGAGATATCCAAGGATAATTTCGCCCCCCACGCCTAAGTCAGCCCACCCCTCCTTTTATCATTCGGTATCTTAGCTGCAATCGATCGCAATGTTAATTATTGAAATTATGTTTGGTCAATCGCCAATTTCACCCTCGATTTAGCTTTGTAGTTCACAACTTACTCCGTGGCTTAGCAATGGGAGATAGAGTGTGTGGATGGATCGAGTAGTAATCGGATGGGGATAATGCTACTCATTGATATATAGAGAGAAAGATTTTAGATTAGCGGAGAAGATTGAGGAAGATATAAATAGAATGAAAAAGTGTAGACCGTATATCGAACTGAGAGGCTTCAGCGCGGGTTGGGGTACAAAGGCCTATAAATGATTTATGTGTACCTGCCTATCTTGCTTTTCTTTCTCAGTTCTAAATCTATTGCGCTTTTGGAACGAATGGTCATAATTTCGTCCTAAAAATGAATTGTGGCCATCTTTCTGTGCAAAGTTGACTTCCCCTGGAGTATTGAGTGAAGTATAGAAAGTTCCTTCAGGCTTTATCTGGTGGAATGCTAACATATTGATAAATTTAAGCTAGAATTATCGTCCTGATAAACTGGGCTTACTTGTACTTAAATTAAACTCTGCGAACGGCTTCAATAAATTTCTTGTAATAATTTTTGATGAAACCTTTGATAATAGAAAATTTAATGAAACCGATCGTGACGTGAAATTAAAGTATTTGTAGAAAATTGCTGGTAACTTTAAATTTATCAATGGAGAAGAGTTCCTTGAGGACTGGTGTATTTGCTGCTGGCCACTGAGGAAACGAGTGAAGGAATTTGAGGAATTAATTTTTTTATGAATAAAGTACACGAGCTATTTTTGTAATGGAATATATAAGAATTGAAACAGGAGAGTGTTCAAATGCAAACGTTTTCCAATTCGAATTTTCCAGAACGTTTTCCAAGGCAAAATTCCACTCAATATATTAATAATTATTCTATTTTAGCATGTTTTACTCCATTGCAGCATCGTCAGGACTGAATGCATAGTGACCATTGTTGGGAGGGTTTGTTTAGCATAGAATGCATTGTTAATATGTTTTTCGTTAAATATAGTTTCCACAAAGAATCGGCCGCTCAAATCACTTTAAAAAGATAGCACTGCAAGTGAGGTGTGAAAGGACGAACTTAAAGAGGGCGTGTCCGAGGATTTACAGTATCGCTTCGTTAGTTGGGAATATCCTCCGGCACCTGTGGCCTCAAGCGGCGCACACATCCTGAACATGTGTTTGAAAGAAAGGAGGAATCGAGTGAGAATTAAACCGGAATAATCGGTGCGAGGAATTCGTGAACACTTGAACTTAATCTTTCAAGATAATATCTTAGCGGTGTATCTTAGATTTCCGCACGAGATTCGTGTTAATTTAGGAGAGAATGTTTTCTGTGCACCTTCACTGCCTGAGGATTACAGTTGAGACTTGGAAGAGGTACGTCAGCGTTGAATCGCACGAGAGAAATATCCTCGGGATATTTAGCAGTTGGTATATTTAAAATATTGAGTCTAAAACACCAAGGTAATTCCCCTAGATTAAAAGTAAAATTTCTATAGGTTTATATGCATAAAAATGATAAGATTCGAAACATATTACTTAAATATATGTTTAAAGCATTAACTTAATCGAATGAAAAATCTGCTTTGATTCAATTGCGTGAAAAAACTGATTAAGGCTCTAATTTATTCTTATTATCTTGCTGTAGAGACAGGACGACCTTTTTTTCTCTTCAAGTAGCTTTATAAGTTGGTTTCACTGCGATGAGGTCACTTATAAAACGTTTGAATTGTTCTATCGTAAAACTTATCCAATTTCTTCTTCCCATTCATAATGCCCGCAGTAAAAACCTCGGGAGTGACTGAGAACTGCTCACTTGACCTGTTGACTTCAGTTTTGAAAAGACGAGGGGTGGGATCGCGGCCGTTGGAGATGCTTGGCGTCCCGCGTCGCGTTTGGCTGAGTGAATCATCGGCCGTATAATTTGAAGCGCGGCTCTAAATGGAATATTTTCGGATCGTCGGCAGGTTTTTTTTCCTAAAATTATTATTTTGTAATTCGAGTAGCGCTCGAAATGTAACTCACTCAGTCACGACGTTATTGCTGATGATTAACGTGCAGGTGAAGACTGATCGTGGGTTAAAATCAGTTGAAAATTGTGCATCATTGGCGTCACTGCGTTTTTTTCTGTCAGTGACACGCTGAGCTATCGCTCCGAAAACACGAATGTAAAGCCGCATCAGTGAGCTCAGTGACGAGCCAGCGAGCCAGTTCACAAAATATTTACGTTTCTTTGCCCATTTGTTTCTGTTGCCGGTGTTTCCTCTGGTTTATGAGAAAAAGGAAACATACAGGTAACAATCTTTGACACAGTTGTACTACTGAGAAATGTAATTTAAATTTTTATCCTGATGTATTATAATAATTTACAATAAGGATGAGTTAATATTATTATAATTAAGTTGGAAAATATTACATTATTTAAGGGGAATAAAACATTTTTCACGAGAATAAGGAACAAGAACATGGCCCTGTTCATTTTTTTCAAATTTGCATTCATATTATTGTACGTTCTTTTTTCTTGAAGTATTACAATTTCATCTTTTTTAACGCCTACCGATAATTTTCTTTTCCTCAACTATTTACTTTTTTGTTGTTTATTTAAATTTAAAGTATTCCATCTACATTTGCTATTATATAACTATTTACTATTCTACCACACTCGAGGTAATTTATGATATCATGTTTGAACTGGGCTTTAATGATAGAACAACAAAAATATAATGAGATAGTCTTGTGATTTGTATATTACCCCTTGTTAAATGTATATTTTAATTGCAAACATGTGGTAAGTAAAAGGCACAGAACCTTCTGATGGTCCACATACGGCTCATAAAGACTCAAAATGCAAAGAAAATTATAAATTTGAATTTCAAAATTTTTTGTTACATCGGTTTAACAATTTTTTAGCATCGATAAATGCTAAAGAAAATAACATTGCATAATTATTTTGAAACAAACATTTGACATTAAAAAAAGATTAAAAGGAGCTTTAGGCATAGGAAAAACTCATGGGAGAGTTATTTGATGAGGCAGTATTTATCTCCGTCACTCGTATTTTATTCTTTATCGCTGACGTATTATCCATACGCTTTGTCGCTTTTGCGAAGCTTTTTTGACAGTTGCCTGTCGTCCCGTTGCCTATCAAGGTGACGCGAGAACCCGCGCGGTCCACAGCTGACGTCTGCCCCGCGGTGTGTCGGTATTTCAGAGTTTTTGTGCGTCGGGGCGGGTCTCTCAATACGCGCGCAATGTACACATTTGTCACGACACGCGAGTTTTTTGAAAAGTGATCGCTTTGACTTTTCCACCCATTGGGGGAGTTTGTCGCTCCTGTGAAATATCAATCGTGGAGAGGGGAGCGTGATGTGACAAATGCCTTTCGACGCGCGTCTCAAATCGTCGATCGCCATTCATACGCAGCGTGTGTTGCGCTAAAGTGTAGCTCTTGATTCAGTTGGCGAAGGGGACCTCAATCAAAAGGGATCTCCGCCAGAGAATGACGGGGTGAATGATTCAGAAACGAGTCGACTGCAACGTGAACTCTTGATTCGAAAACCCTTCGCTTCGCGTATCTGTTGGATCGTCCGAGGGGGGAGAGGAATTGATTGCTTTGGCGAGAGTTTTATTCGTAAGGATTTTACTGTTTTCATGGTTTAACAGCTAGTAGTGTTTTGCCTTGCATAAATTGTTTTATCTATTATAATTTGCGACACCCAGTTTTCGAGAATAGTGATTGCGAGTACAGTTTCTGTCAACAATATGCGTACCTTTAGTTGTGATGAAACGTACAAACAATATGTTCAGAGTACGCATCAATATTCCATTTCACCTATTTCACAACTATGTAAAAAACATCATCAGTTCAAAATAAAATACCGGGTGCAGGGGACTAATTTTTTAAAAAATTTCCCTCCTCAATAAAACAATTGTAGATTGGAACAGGTTGCCTGCAGAATTGTTTGAGCCCTTTCCTGGTTATGTAAAACTATTTCAGAAAAAGCTGAAAAAAGTGGCCTAATTTTTTTAAAAATTTAAATAGGATTTTTAAAATTTGTACACTCTCCAGTTTGTGACTTAGTGGATATTTTGCGTTTTCTTTTTTGGATTTACATGTTACCACCTGGCCAGATGCCAAATTTTAACTGATTATTATAATAATAATAAACACGAGTTGTTTGAATGCACTCTGAGATTTCGCTGTTCGCGGGTTGTTGTTTTGTCGCGGGCCCTAATTGTTGTAATGGTAATGCAAATATTGCTTGTAGTCGATCGCATGGTCGGATGATAACATGAATTAATATGTACCGAGTGAATTCATTGGGTATAAGTATGCTTTGAAGAAGGAATAAAGAACAAGGATATTGAAAATACCCAAAAGATACAAAGCGATAGACAAATAGTATCTAGAAAGCATCGTTCACCACTGAAGAAGTGAGTTGGAATAAAAGTGAATCTATACTATCTCTCTCACCTCCATGCAGAATTGAAATGAAGATGGGAAATATAGCTTTTCGATTTGCCTCCCTGATAATATATACCAGTTGATGATTTTCTTTTTAGCCTAAATATGATCTTTTTCGTTCTGAATCCAACCCTTTCCCTTCTCAGCAGATCTTAAACTCGTGTCCGGTAGTAATTTCGATTGTACCGGCGCAGGAATTAGGAGACCCGCTAACGTTGGCTTAGTTTGCGAGGCTGGCATGAAACATGGCAAACCATCATCCATTACAAACGCTGCAATGTAAAGCCCTATATATCAGCATGCATTTCGTCATCCAGAGTGAAATGCGGAGAGGAAGTGGGCATAAAACTCGCGAGGATAGGCCACTGTGCACTTACTCACGCATGCCTCTTTACTGAAGAGAGGGAACAACCTCTTTGCTTCGAGTGCGTCGTCTATCTCACCATCAAATGCGTTCTAGAAGTGTGTAATGAGCATGGGACCTCCACAGATAAGCTGAGGAACGAAAGGAATCTTCCAGAAGCACTCTGTGAAGATGCCAGTAAGGTTGATTAAGTGATACATTTTCATACTCTATTAGTAGGCCAATGTGTCTCGTGCCATCCACTATTCAGTCTGGCAATCATAAGGCATCTCCACCAGTTTCTTTCTCACTTCCGGCGATGTATCTCGGATGAAAAACGTGTGTTATAAAGTCAGAGCGCACTACCAGCTGAGCCTACTACTGAGCAACTACGTTGATGCTTCATGTAGGCATGGTCAAAAAATACCGGTATTCGGTAGTACCGAGTACTTTTTTTTTGTTACTACGGTCTTAACGGCCAGTATTTTTTTAGCAGTACTACTTGGAGTATCGATACTGGAAATACCGGTACTTCGACGGCGCTGCCATCTTATGTGTTATCAATCAACTACCTACCCAGCGTACCCAGCTACTTAAACAATTGAGTGTTAATAATATATCAAGCGAAGTACGCCATTTTCAAGAAATAAACATCAATTCACAATGGATTTCAACAAGAAGTGTTTATTTAATTAATGCCAAGCATATTTCTCAAGAAATCATAACTAGAGACAAGAAAATGTAGATGCAGACTTATGCAATAAGTGCACAACTTGAATTTACGCACACTAAAAATAATACCATCTGTTTATTTTAATTTAATCTGATGGTATTAGGACTGATACAGTTGATCAACGTAGGAAAGAGACTGAAAAATAGCTGTGCTATCATGCAATAGGCATTTCTATCAAGCTTAAGCTTGTTTACAATAGTCATCAACTTTTATAATGTGTCAACAATGTTCATCCTTTTCACGTTTTTTGCATACAACCAATCAAGTGCACCACCAAAAGAAGACCAAATTAATTTTGCTTCTTAATTATTAAGATGTGTCCTCCTTCCTTAGTTCCTTACTTGCTTTCTCATCATGTAACGGTACTTTTACAAAGCTGTGAGTTTAGGAAAAAAACTCATCTGATAAGAGTTCCCGAGAGAACTTCACTCTTCATGTGCGCCAGGAAAAAACACCAAAATTTAATGGTATGCACCAAAATCATTGCCTTTAAAAACTTCATCACTATCACCCTTCTCACTATTAGAGTATCTAGCCTCTATGTAATTTTCCGATAAATTTTCGTAAAAAAATCCAGTTAATGATTTTTTCAGCATATTCTTTCTGTATGTTACACTAATTTTCCGACATACCGGATAATTGGGGTGAGACAAGCGTTTAATCTACACGTATTAACATATTTTATCAATTATGAAAGTACCGATATACCGGTATTTTTTCGCCGGTACTGCCGGGAGAGTACTATTATTGATTTTTAATACTCATCACATAAATACTATTTCAAGTACCGCCCATGCCCATGCTTCATGACTTTCATTATGATAGCATCGAGAAGTCTCGTGAATCAATGGTAAGTTTTGTAAAAGTATTTTTTTATTTATGAACATGCAGAAGCCCATACGAATATGCGTTATTTTTATTATGATGTTCCTTTTGAATTTCTTTTTGCAAATGCAAGCAAAAATAAACAACGTATCCCAAAGGTCACCCTGCATTATACAATGATTAATGAAACTTTTTGCTAATGAAAACACATGTACTGCCTTAAGTATTATTCTTACTACGCTTAAATCTAAATTTCTCCTCAAAATTTGAGTAATTGATCGATCATGAGTTAAAGAAACCGACCCTGTGAAAACATTTGATGCATTCAGTTGGGCATAATTACACAAACGAGATAAAAATAAATTAAGAGTCACCTTCATAGTAAATAAGCAATGCCACCTGCTTTATTCCTTGACTACGTTGGTGCTTAATGACCGTAACCGTCGACGCAAAACTAAAAAAAATATTGCTACAACCCGTCTCCGAATCACTTTGTCCATTCAATCATTAGGTTCCCGAATTTGTCACGGTTTTAAATATGAGCTTGTGGTGTGGAAATTTTTCGGGGAATAAAAAGGGTCCAGTGATGGATAGTCTCTTTAGGTTTTGGTTTATTTTTTTTCTCCCCATAGACTGGGCGGTTCCCTTATGTTTGTGGCGCCAACCTGAGACTGGCCGCCGACGTCCTTAATGCTTCCCGAGGCTGGAGTTGGGTTTCCCGGAGAGGGATGAGTGGTGTGTATTAGGCCATGATGGGAGGTCGGGTGGATTTTTTGAACGCGGAAGGCGAAGAAGAATACCCGACTAGTTTTTTTTATTCATTTAATTTATGTATTTTTTTACGAATCTGGAATGGGAAGACGCAGAGGTGTGTTGGCTTGTGTGCTTAAGCGACCGTTTAATCGACCGGCGGACGTGTATAAAAAAAAACAAACACACACGCCGTGCTTCGTCGATAAAAAAAAAGAATGCGGGGCCCAATTTCACAATAGATTTTGGAAGATCACCAAGGGAGTACGGGCGACGGTGCTGCCGTCTCGTGTTTGTATTTCCGAGTGATGCCCTCTCATGAATATCCCGCGAATGCAAAATGGCCTGCCCTTTTCTCGCACCACGTACGTATTGATTATTCGGGATAAAATGCGAAGGAGACGGGGATTTCTGCAGTTTTATTCGACCTGCTCGTCCCATTCAGGAAATCAGAGGTATTCTTCAGAAATATAGCTAAATGAAAGGATTTTTTCTTGTAATTACTGAGAGTGTTATTGGTTTCCATGTGCGTGAAAAATTGGCTTACCAATAGCTCGGTTTTTACTGTAATAGGAAGTCCTAGATGACTGGACGAACTAAAATATTTAAAATAAGAATACAGCCTTCCAAATTTGGACTTAATGTTTATCGATAGTGCTAGTATTACTCTTTTCAACATTATCTCATCCGAAATTAGTTCAAGTTAATTTTAAGAAGTATTAGTCATCCTATTTCAACATGAATATCATTTAGAAAGAATTATGAGCTTACATAACATGCCTGCTTCGTATACATGAAGGTAAAGGTCGTAATGCCAAAGGCAGATACTTAACTTGGGGTGTTATGACGAACTCACGGTGAGTTCCATTTATTGTTTTTTTTTCTGATGAATTCTCATGATGAGTAACACCAGCCGTGCTCAATATATTCACCTTCTATGAACAGAAGTGATAAAATTATAGTATAGGTAGTGAAAATTTAAAAATGAAGTAGTGCTATGCCTAAAAATATGAATTCGGAAAGTTTTTTCGTGATCATCCACATTCGGGGTAATGAGCTGTGAAATCATATAGGGGCTTGCTCTTTCCAATAAGATGATAGAATTAATATAGTATCCTGAAAGCCCACTTCTAGGTTTTTTTAACCTTCGCCTTTGCTCATTTACCGGCTGAGTATGTTATATTACTAAGCAGCGAGTTTTATTCTGGTTAGAAGTATTAAACATCGTATAGGTGGCAGCCCTGATTGTCGTAAGGTTGTGAGGGTGCAGGCATTAGCCATTGTGTCTTTGGAGCAGAGTTTCAGGAGAAGCTTCTTTCCCGGAACATAATCATTATAGAGTATGCAGATCGTGATACATCCACCAGCTATCACTACTAATGCCCGCGTTGTGTGCAATGGGTTAGCTTAATTAGTGAGGAGTTGTATTCTCTCTCCTCAATCCTAAGTTTGATGGGCTTCTAGAGTTCTTCTTTCCGTAGCCAATCTCTTTAAAGCCTTGTCTCAGTTCATCCAGTTTTATTCTGGAGACAAGTATAAAACCTCGCTTTGATGGCAGTCCTAATTTATCTGACGTGAGATTGCCCGGGGAAATTAGGGATGGAGTAAAATGCAAGAAAGGTTTATTTCTAGAAACAAAATCTCACGTAATATATTCCTGTGGATACACAACTCAACTATCATCACCAGCAGCCACATTTAGTTTAACGAGCCGGTGAATGATCAAGAAAGTAGGTAATTACGTATAAGTGAGTAAGCAAACGTATGAAGAACACTTATCTTGAATGTATTTTTCATCGATTTTTTTCTTTCCCTCAGATTTTCCTCCGGGAGAGTAATAGAGGGCCGTTTTTTAATTGCCCTGCGGTCATTATTATTCCGGAGACAAGTATAAAACCTCGTTTTGGAGGCAGGCCTGATTATTTCGAATGAGGTGGTCCGAGGCATTAGGGATGTGGACTTTGGAAGCAGCGGCAGGAGCGTTGGGTCTTGAGTTGAGCGGGGATTTGGGTAGTTGACAGGCGGGGCATTAAATTCTAACACCCCCCCCCTTACCCTCTTCCTGCCTCCCCCTCCTGTCTTCTCTTGCGCCCCCCCCGGGGTGTATCCTCTTAGTCCCTGCCCCACCCGACCAATCCAAGCCAAGTGAGCTCCCTCAGATCTCAGGAGCTCCCTTCAGATACGAGACACTCCAAACGCAGACAACCCCTTTGCCACAATCGCCGTTGCAGCGACGTCCGAATGTCTTGACGCACGTTCCCATTCAACGAGAGAGAGAGAGCTTAAGCGTCATATTGTGGAATTAGGATATTTGAGCCCGGCGGAGGGCTTTTTGACGGCGCGTTCACCCCTTCCTTCACTGACCGCGTGGGATACTCCAGAATCACGAAATTCGATATGAAATGTTTATTTTTAGCCACACGGTTTTCTAATTCCACGTGCACGTCTATTGACATTTCTTTCACTCATCGGAAGGGCTTAATTCCATGATGTAAGGTCTGTTTTTTTCCGGCGAAGAATTATAATGAAGGTTTCTCGGGTTTCACACCGAGTTTGGTCCTCCGTATCTCCTTTCAACGTTTCGATGCGCAACTCGCCCATCATCCTCAGGGATTCAGGATTCCAATGCCATTCCGTTCGTACCTCGGGTTCACATACAAATTGTCGCCCTCTCAGCGTCTCCTGGTCGACCACCAATCCCCCCAGATACTCAAGAGCTGGACCCATATTGTACTGATTATGAAGCCGCAGTCTCTGTTTAGTCATTTTTAAGCCGCAGTCATGCTATAGTGCTGTTGGGTCTTAATAGATTCTTTCACAAAACGATCCCAGAACCCATGGGATAGGCTCAGAATCTTCGTTTATTCCCAGTGAATCATGTGATTTTCATGGATGTTGTGTTCGGCCATTGCTGTTTAATCAGGTTGTTCCAGTCGGAGGTGTGCACGTTGTTCTTTCAAACTGGTTTCTATTATATGGCTCGTTTCTTTGACGTAAGTTTGGGCGCATTCGCATGGTATGGCGTACACTCAAAGAGTTTTCAGTATTTTTCGTAAGTTTTTACACGGGAAGATCTTCAGAACCGTGAAGGTCTTCCCCGATACTGTGGATACCTTCAGGTGCCGTATTCATCTGCTGATTTTATCCTTGACGGTGATAGAGATGGCCCTCAATATGAGAGTTAATAGCACCAACATTTTCTGGGATGGATGGTGGTGGCTCTCTTCTTTCAAGTATAGGTCGGTGTGGGTTGGTTTCCCATACACACAGCGGCCCAGCGTTCCGTGCTATTTCAGATGAATCAGAACTCATTAAGAGCATCAGGACCATATGACCAAAAATAAAACCATCATCAACATACCTATGGAAATATTTTGGTCGGAATGGAGCTGAATGGAGTGTTTCAGTTTCAAAATTCTTCAGGTAGAAATTCGCAATTGCTGGTGATAAGGGTGATCCGGAAACACTGATCCCATGCCTACACCCTCTATTTTCTCGAGTATAAACTCCCCGTACTGAAATTAGGATCGCCGGTGAATGGTGATAATTACATCCAAACTTATAAAATGTCACTTGGTAGTAATTGATGTAATACGTAAATTTTACTCAGTGATACTTTTTATGCATACGATAAATTTTAATTGTAAATAACATTGTCATTAATTCATATTTTTCACAGCACAAGATCCATTTTGATTGAATTACTTTTGTCATAATTATCCACTTTGTCAATATTAATTTTTATTTTGTGTCTGTTTATGAAGCGCCTTCTTCAGTTCAGGCGTCTATAATGTGCAAATTTTAACTTTGGGATTAGCTTTACAGGTCGCATTTTTCTTCTTTGTGTTGATTGTCTGTTTTTTATTAGAGAAAAATAATATCTATATACGCTTAATCCAAAAAACATGCAAAAAATTACAAAACATTGGCTCAGGTTTTTTTCTTGTGGAAATTTCCAATCATCATGACGGACGAGATACTCGTCTTTAGTAATTTTCCACGCTCTACCAGGAGAACGACGGTTACCTGTTTACCTGAGCCAGTTTACGTTTCACTTAATTGCCAAAGTCTAAATCACAAAGCCTAAAGCATGAATCATGCGATGAGTCCCGTTCCTCATAGTGATGGCTACAGCTATAGGTTTTCAGGGATCAAAACAGTAATCGCTCGGCCCATCATTCTCTGAATCATTTTAAGTTCATTCCCACCGTCCCTTTTGCTACTGCTTTGCTTCCTCCGTCATTTTCCGTATTTGCATCTGTAGTTCCATCAAAAGCCAAACGTGGCGTTAAAATCTCTGTTAGCGGACGTGCGTTTTGAATGTCTGAATCGCGTAACCAGCGATGGAATAAGAAACGTGCCGAGTGATGGAAAAAGCATGGGATTTCCATCCGTCTCGGAAAATAATTATGTGAAGCGGTCATTTTTCCGACATCATTGGAATGATCGCACGGAAAGGACAGAAAAAATGTTCTATTTATGTTCAACAAGAAATGCTCCAAAATCATGATGAGACACTTGAAGAAAGGTAAATAAATTACGATAATTTCCGCCACGGAAATACACGGGACGTGATGGAGAGAGAGATGGGCTTTTCATCCCTGAATCAATGGAAAAAAAAATGCGATTTCGATCCGTCGTGGAAAATGATTGCGTGAAACTGTCATTTTTCCGTTATCATTGGAGTGATCGTACGGAAAGGACAGAAAAATTGCCATTGGATTCGTACTAAAACAGTGTTTTTTTTCCTCGAGTACCTCCTAGCCGGCCTCGGTGCCTGATAATCCGAGTTCGATCTTTCATGTTTGTACAGTTGTTAATTGTAGGGATCCTCGATGAAAAGATAATTGCGAGCTTTTTTCAGGATATCAGGAAGAAAGAAAAATAAATTCACTGTAGTAGCTAAGAGGATGTTGTCAATATTATGGAGGAACTCTAGACGATATGTAATGCGTCTCTGGAAGTTATCGTTTGCGAAAATTGCCATCTATTTTTGGACCCGTTTGCCGTCTCGAGTTTGTGTTACGCTGGCTTTAAAAAGCTTTGTCCTTTTGTCCGCGCCATGCAGACGAGAGCCGTAACACTGTGGCGCCCTACGTCCCCCACCCACTATGAGATCACACCCGAACCAAAACCTCATCTCCCTCTCTCCCCTCCGTCTCCACGTTGCTTTTTTTCTGCAAGCGGAATGAGGGGGCGGAGGAAGTGGGAGAGAGAGAAAAAAACGCGAATCGGATCGAAATAAAAAAGGGAGGAAGGAAGGGGCCGTGGTCCATCTCTGGCTTCGTGTGCCGCCGACCAGTCGTCCTTGGTCACTTTGCGGTCCGTTTGCTCGGCCGCTAAGTGGAAACCACCACCGAGATGGCGGCGCGGCAAGAATGGTCGAATGCAAATGTGCGTGGCGGAGTAATGGGGCATTGGCAGGGGGTGAGAGAAGGTCGCCCTTCGGAGTGGCTGCCGGGCGTGGGCGAGTTTGATGATGAACGTAAACTGGCTATGCCTGTGGTACTGTGACGTCGATTTCGCGTCTTTAAATAAAATTTCTTTCAGTATGTACAAAAGATTGTAAATTGAAAAATGCAGCCACTTCATAGTATTATAATAAAATAATAGATGCTTCGAAATGTTCCTCGACGAGGTAAATAACATCAAAATATCCCAGGTTGGGCAGAAGCACAGGACACAAAAAGATAAAAAAACACTCACAGATCTAAATTTTCGGTGGCATAATCCACCGTCCTCAGAGTTAGGTAAGAGAGAGGATTGAGTCTCCTACATAACTCTAAGGAAGGTGGTAATGTGCCACCGAAAATTTAGTTCTGTGAGTGTTTTTTATCTTTTTTTGTGTCCTGTGCTTCTGACCAACCTGGGATATTTTTATAATAAAAATAATAATATTCATAGTAAAAGGCTTTCGTTGGAGCGAAATTGAGTGTTTGGAATTTTAGAGAAATCATGTGCATGGAGAAATCGAAGCGACCGATCGCCATTGTTTTTTGCGCCATGAGGGACGGTTGGAGAGAAACCCGGCGTCGGCATTATCCTGCTCTAAACGAAAGGCGCCAAGGGGACCACGGCTTAATCGACGGAAGGACTGAGAGTTTTTATTGAAATGCCTTCTTCTGTGAATTTAAGTAAAGTTCCGGCAGACAATGATGTGTTTCCGCCACCACCGGAGTTTAATAACAAATCAAAAGGAAGGGAGCCATTACGCTAACAGGTAAAATTGAAACGTAATGGTAATTTTTCATAGAAACTTTTATTCACACAACCGGTCTCATTAAATTTGTATCATCTGGCGATAAAACTCAATGTATTGAAACCGATCATGTCATGGGTTTATATAAGATTAATAATGTAATAAAATAACTTTGTTTTATTCCACACTTTATTTTCAATAGCACGACCCGGGTTTCAGCAACTTATGCATTCATCAGGTGAAAGTATTAGATGCTGAAACCCGGGTCGTGCTATTAAAATAAAGTGTGGAATAAAACAAAGCTACTTTATTTTATTATATAATGAAGCAATTCCACAAAGTAACGCCTGAGACTGTGTCTTATAATAAAATTAATAGTCAGCTTTAATCTACAATACATATGAATATTACCAGATTTAGTCATTAGTAACTTTTAATAGTACAACGAAATTTTATGACTGAAGGATAGCCTTCTATCAATTTTCAGGCCCCCCTAGCACTTTAAAAAGCCTTGGCAACTAAATTGCACGAGTCTTTCAACGTAACCCTATCAGTGCATTCAACACATAAACATAAAAGGAGGTTTTAGTCAAACGTTACGGTCTAAATAAACAAGAGAGCCCAAAGTGACTGCAGGGGTTGAGTTGGTGTGGTGGCTAGTGAGCTGGCTCCCCATCCTGTTGGTCCGTTTTCGAACCGTTTCGGCGGTGGCGGAGATTTATCAGTGACTGCCCTACTTGAGTTCTTAGCGGAGAGCACTTAAAGTAAAACAGACCATCCGTCGGATGGGATATTCAGCTGTAGTCCTCTAGGCACCTTTCGTTTAGAGCAGGCTAATGCAGACGCCGGGTTTCTCTCCACCCTTCCCTAATGGCGCAGAAGGACTTAGCGGTCGGTCGCGTCCTCAATTACCTCACAATTCCGCAGACTCAAACTCGCCCCTGTGAAAGCCTTTTATTACTTATATTATTATACCGAAGTAGCTACCTAATCACTAAAAGCCAAGGAGGTTGTAAATGTACTGGAGGTGGTGTGAGTACTGGTGGTTCCGAGCGTTGAGCACAGTGTGGCAGGAATGGGGGAGGGGTGGTAGTAAAGCCTCGCCTACTTTGACCAATAAATTGATAATCCCATAAGATACTATGCAAACTATTTGGTGATATATTCGGTCATGATCGTTGTTACGTTAAAATAAACTATCGCAAACGAACACAGTAAACCTTTTTCCTTTCTTGTTGGGAAGGCTTCGTGAAACAATGCCTCGAATACCTTTTCCCAATGAAAAAATATTGTCAATCACCACGGTTCCACTTTGCAACTAGTTTAGCCGAAAATAACCATTTTACAAGTGTAAAACATCCATTCACCTGTACTACTACTGGCAATTAATAATATTGAAGCCATGGGAAGTCTTACGATAGCGGACCGGTCGGAATAATGGAACGAAAGTATGTTCACGACGATATATTATCACCACCATATGACTATATGGACGATTTAATATAGACAGTACTATGAAAAACGATCGAAAAACTCAAACGACATTCAAGACGTAATTGCTGCATTTTCATTTTATAAATCATAGGCGATGTAAGGAATAGAATACTCGATTATATACGTACAACTTAAAGACAACAACCACCGATTAAGTCCGAAAATTGTCAATCCAAGATGGCGGAATTCTGACAACGCTTAAAACTCAATTGCAGTGTCTCCAGATATTTACAACTATACAAGCTCTTCGCTGAAAGCTAAGACCGCCATTGAAATAATCAATCATAAATAGATGGTTGATCGAGTAATTATAAATTGAATTTGTCAATATCCCGATACATTTCCTCATGCTTGGGCTCTAAGGTTTAATATAATAAAATTTGCAATCGAAAGGAACTGCGCCTCAGCAATCAGCCAATCAAGTACATTAGGAACCATGTGATCTCGGATTCTGCTATTTCAATCATAGTCACGTGCGGAAAATCCCTCGTATATTTACTTTATGGCTAGGTTCTCCAAAGAAAGATCTGCCGCGAGAAGTCTGTGTCGAGTGTGATGCACACTTACAGCCGTCACTTTCCCGTGACAAGCATACGCCAAGCGGATGACTAGTGTGTTTTAAAAAACGTGCATGCTATCTGGTTGTTGTCTTTCGCTCATGAGTTGGGATGAATAGTTAATGGATTTATTATTGGTATTTCCGAATTACTTATTTCTTATTCTCCTAAGTTAATACGGCTACCGTAGGTTTTTAAATCATGAAAAATATATCTTAGACGTCAACCTTGGAGCAATTGAAGTATATCACTACGAAGTAAGTAAAGAAGTTCTCTTTTTTGTGTTAGTGTATGATAAACCTGCAAGAGTATTATCAAATTACGTGTTGGCTGTACTTTACCGTATTATATTTATCCATATGCAGTGAACCCTAAGCGTACAGGAAAATATTCGGATAATTGTAGAATACTTGGAAACAAGTGATTAGGGCAATTCCATTTGTGACGGAATTACCTTCAGATAAAATTATGCAATAGGATATTTCGATTGATTTGTAAAATACAAAAAAAATGGAAAACTTGTAACTGTCCATGATCAAGAAACATTTACGAAGGTGATTTTCATGTACATAAACAAAATTAATTATCGAAATACCTTCTAAACAAGCCCATAATTAACATGCGACGGAATTACTCCGAGGTCAACCTCCAAAGTGCAATGATTTTAAACATCTTCAAAGCTGTGTGAATCGAAGTATAGTTTGAACACTTTTAGCAAGGCTGTGGATAATATTTCAAACATTGATTTCTTGAAATTCAATCAATTAGCTGTTGATTTAGAAAGATAAAATATTTCCAGCCTAAATTTTAATTTGTGAGAAAAAGTTAACATTTTCATGGAAATGCCCATTGATAAAAAATACAGATTGATGGTACAGGGATATGGTTAAATTTGTGACATTTTTTGCTATTAATATACGATATATCAAACGAACGTATTCTGTTATCTCAATGAAATGATCCCAAGGCAATTTTATGTTTCTGCGAAAAGACCAGTGATAATTGGCTTCTCGGATAGGTACCATGAATGAGAATAAATGGTGTACTGCTGTGTGATATATTTTCCGTGCCATTCTCTCCCAGAGAGCAATGAAATATTCACCGCTAATACGGACTGTATTCATTATTTTTTCAAGGGCTACATTTTATTTTATAATAAAAATAGGCAGATGTAATCGTGCGATCTAGACGCACGGATGGTACTCAAGCCTCGGGAAGTGGTCGGTAATGTCCGAGTTTGCAGCATGAGGATAATGTAGAGAGGGGCGTCCACTGGCCGTATCTGCGAAATACTGCCGAGAACAGAAGGCAAACTCCCAACGCCAAACGCAGAATGAGGTAGGCGCGCAAGTTTATTGCCCAGGAGTGGAAAAGAAGAGTCAGTTTTTAAGAGTGAATGCCGTTCGTGCCTGCAAGTTTGCTACAGCGTGTTGACGTTATGTCTAATAGCACTTAAGTTGAATACGACGTTGATTGGGGGCATAAATATGTAAGAAGGTACATAAATTCGGGTACTTAAACGCCATAATATTACATTGTGATTTAACAATGTTTGCATTACCTCAATGAGCATTTAAACTATATTTTGATTCCCTTAAGTGCAACGTCTTAACGAGGTGCGAATGGAATTTTAAATTCCTTCATCGTTTCGGGTGAAAGAAATCCCTGAGCTTTTATTGCTTCGAATCACTTGGGGGTGATTGGCTATTTTAGTGCTCACTGCTTCCCAAAATTTCGATTCATTTTCCTGTGCTCAATGTTACCTAAGCAATATGGAGGGAGGATATTGCAGCAACTAATTGCTTTCGGTAAAAAAATGTATTATAATCGAGTTTCTTTTGATGGAATTTGTGAATATTACACTAAAGACATACTTTGAAATTTGATGGGAAGAATGTAAGTATTTAAGTTATTTTAAACAATTTTTACGAAAAAAATTACCATTAGGAAATTCTCTAAGCTATTAAATAAATCTTGTTCTAACTAAAAAAGATTTTATCCTTAGTTAATAACATGTAGAGTAATACAAGGGATGCCTATAATTGTCAATTGGGCATTTTGTCTCATCTGCGGCTTTTGTTTTAATTCAAATTTCTGACGTCTTAGTGTCAGCTAACTATCTAGTGCTTGATTTTTAACTCGTTTAGGTCTATTTCCAAGTAATAAAGGTGTCTGCTTCAACCATGCCAGTCAGTACTCTCTGAGGGATTAAAAAAGAACTCCAAACTTTCTTAAGACGGAAAATATATGCTAGGAGTATAGTTTTGTTCGTAGCGTTCACTAATTTTGGGAGATAATATTGGTGTGGACATTTTTATTTATCGGAAAATGTGATTAATTGCCGTATTTTTTGGGAATGATGATGGAAATATGGGTCTGACTTTATATTCTCCCCATATCTTTTTGGAAGTATTGTCATTCGAAATTCCAAAAAATATTAAAACAAAAAACTTGTAGGTATATCCGAAACATTTCAGTACATGTATCGGAAAGTGTAGAACAAATATTTGTTATAAAATATTGATGTAAGGAATTACAAATATCATTTTCCTTGTTATTTTTCATGTGCGCACTTAAGCTTTGTTAACAAAGATTACCTAGGTAACACAAAATGAGCTACACTATATGTAAAGCATAATGTATCATTATTTTGGATGGTAGCCTCAAACAGGTTATCCTTTGAGGCTACCTAAAATTACTCAATTTTGCTATAATCATGTAATTTGTGTGTGGGGTAATAACATTATCAATTTACTTTTATTTAACTTTTTAGCAATTTCCTTGCCTGTATGAATGATTATTATATTACAGATACTTTTAAACGTCAAAAATGAGCTTGATTCCGAAGAAGTTTTGAAAAATTGTGGTAGGTGCACAATTCTCGTCCATTTTACATGATAGGAATGTCATGATGCTCTTTCGTTACGTTAAGGGATGATAATACCATACTTCTGGAGTGGGATATTTTAAATTGTGGTAGCAGCCATATTTCCGTCGCCCTTCTCAATGCTGGCCAATCCATTCTCTCGGCATTGTAACGGTTTGGACCTCCCACACCCAACCTGCTCTGGGCTATAATCACTTCTGAAGCGTGGAAACTCGAGAAAAATATTGCGAAAGGCTCTCAGTTTCGGTGTCATGGAGTGGAAACAAGCATAAAGCAGCGCGAAGACAGGCGGGCTATTTAATGTGAACAGTGTTTTGAACACGTTTTCGTTGGTCGGGAATATCCGGCGAATATACGGACCTCGTTTATGTAAACGCCTGTCGACCGGCTGTTGTTTCCTCCCCTTGTTCACGGGCGGCAATTTATTCCTCTCTTCGATTGAATTATTATTCCGACCAATTTTTTTTCTCTCCGTCGCATTTGAAATTCTGTCCCTTGTGTAAGCGATGTGCTCGGAAGTAATCGAATCCTCCGCTGAGGGAGTGGCTTAAAAATATCAAAACTCATGGGAAATACCTCAGTTTGCTTTGATATTGCGTTTAATTTCGTGAACTAAAATTTAAGATACATTATTGGCTCCCAAAAACTATTTCTTAAGTTTTATGAGCTTTTGTATGGACACAACGTAGAAACTATAGATAGCAATAGCGCGAGAACTTAATTCATTGCAATGAATTAAGTTCTCGCGCTATTACCATGGTAATCATTGTACGGCATATCGATATTGATAATTACAGAGTACCTAAATGTACTCGGATTCATTACAAATATTAATCACTGATTCAATTTTTAATAGAAAATTAAAGAAAAAAATATTTCATTAGTAGGGAAAACGTTAAACTAGTTTGTCATTTTGTAGTATTTTAATGAAGAATTAACCTATAATAAAATTATTTTATTTAACTCGGGGGACTTGGTTGATACGGACTGCGCGCACAGGATCCCTTTTAATTGCAAGTTAAAAATAGAATTTCTATCTCAATTTAAAATCAAAGTTTATAATAGAAATTATATTTTTACTGAGACAAATAGGTATTATGCGCACAGTTTTCGAGCATTTTAATAAAGGTTCGCACCCACAGTAAGCCTAAAACGAAGTATTTTTATTTATCTGGGTGTTAGAAGACTTCAATGCAGATTTTGAATGGATATTGCACGAGATAGAAAAGGTGTTATTCTCCGTGTTGCAATACATCTTCAGCCAATAATATCCAATACTGAGTTGCAAAGATTGTATACAGATCTTTTAGGATACTCTATGCATCACAATTAGTATAATGTATCGAATGAATATTATTCTGATTTGCATTAAAATATAAATTTTGAAGGTAATCGAGGTGTTAGCGGTGGTAGTTCTCGGCGCGTGCAGTCCTTTACGAGCTTGGAACAGTGCCAAAAGGCGCGGTTTTGCTAATTACTTCCGATTTTCACCAAGTTCTCGGCCGTAAACGAGTGCGACTACGAATATTTAGTATGTGCCGAGAAGGGAGAATGGTAGTGGTCGATGTGTGCGATGAAGGTCGTGATAATGTTATGAAGGAAGATGAGTTTGTATAGTGTGGCAGACGGCGGTGAAGCACTGGGTGGAGGGTGCGGGAATTGGCGACTGGGGACGAGGAAAAAAAAAGAATAACGAAGAGCGAGTTGGCTGCATTTTTTCCGTGAAAGAAGTCCCAAGGGGACGACTCCACGCGAAACGACTGTGTGCTAGCGGGTGTTCCCAGTTTCCATAAGCTCCACACCCTCCTGCCGCGTTTGACGCCGCTTCGTTCGAGGCGCCTGGCGCCTCTATGTGTGTGCGGATGTAGCCGGAGTGGAATTACACCATCGTCCTCGCTTCTCGCGTCGTTCCCGTGAAGTTAATTGTGGTCTCTTATTCGTGGTGATGGTGAAAAAAATATAACATTCGCTCCGATGTAATCTGCGCTTTGAAAGCGGGTCCATGAAGTTTAGGGATTAAACTTGTCCGCGAGCTTTTCGCTCCGTACCTACGTGTCCGCGTCGTTGATATTCCCGATATGGCGTCCGTGGTTATTGCTTTCGTACCTTATGATCGCTCCGTCATATCTGCAGCTTTTCTTGCGTATCCCACGTCCTTTTCTTCTTCATTATCATTTCTGTTCGTGTGTTTATGTTTTTCGATCGTGGTTATTGAATCCCAGCGTTCGATCGTGTGTTGGGCATTGCCGTTTGGTTGCGTAGGTAGACACTTATGACGTCACAGCTCAATTCCTCAACGACCGCATCCATGGTGATTCTATCGACCGCTTATGCGATTTTTGAAACGTAAAATGCTGCTCTTATGCGTTCGCGCTCCCATTGCGAAGATTAAAACCGCACCCAAAATTCTTTGGAAATCTGCTCCGCCTTTGCTATGAAGTTCGCCTGAAGGTTTCCACAAAGTAGTCTGAGCGCCTCATAAACTGCGCAATATTTTGTCTCGTACTACCCGTGTAAAAAGCTATTGGTGACCCTGGAAGTAATTTCAAATGAAAGGCTCGTCAATAGGGCAGTTTACTATTATTTTTTTATTGCCTAAATCGAAAGATTATTACTCCTGGAGATGGTATTTCACGGTTTTATAATTTTAAATGACGATATCTATTTTTCGCGATTGAATGAAAATTGAAAATGTTTAAGCGCGCGAAAACGCGACCGCTAAATATGAATGCTGGGAAAAGCCTGTGTGACGTCTGGCTGCTGCTGTGTGAGACTAGCTGGGTACGAGGCAATGAACGCCGCTACGATGCGGGCTGCTTGCTGCCGAGCATGGCGGTAGCGTAGAGTACCCTGTTAGCAGGTGGCGCTTGGCTTAAATAAGGATTATAAATACCCTATCAAACGAAGGAAACTTTCCAACCATTAGCAATTTCAATAGATGATTATTAAGAAATGTTTCCCTGAGTTCTGTGTCACATTAATGCGTTGTTAATCTCAGACGATGTAAAACTCCTCATAACTCGTATAGAATCTAGGTCCCTGTGACGTCGCGCGGAGTGGCATGGCATGGGCGCCAATATGGCCTTTTTGAAATGAGGCTAAAATTGACCATTAACATTCGTCTAAACTGGGATTTCTAAAACCCAATAATATGTATATTATGAATACACTAATGGTGGACAACGAATCGCAAATAATCCCTTTCGTTTTCTTTGATGAAGAAAACTACCCTATTGAAATCGGTATTTATTGCATCGTTTATAAAAATATTTAGTGCTCTTCTACCTTAATTTTCAAGGAGAAATAAAAGAATTGCCAATAATTATTGGCTGATAAGTAAGATTAAAATTACTGTTAATTTACCGTCTTCTTTCTCATTGGTATGATTTTTTTCTCATTTCAGATGACATTGCTTGACGCCTCATGGCCGCAATGGTAGTCTTGGAATAGGGAAAATTTTACATCAGTGATGGAGCTGTTTATTTTCCTCAAAACTGTTCTCAGGCGTAGGCATTGCTGAAAGGCTGACAATCATTTGAATTGTATTTCCGTTAGATTTTGCCGCAAAGCTAAAGAAAGATTTCCAGTTCCTTTAATAGGCTTTTGACTTCTTTGTTCATTATTGTATCTGTGGGTTCACGCTTGCCGGAAAACACTTCGATAATTGGCTAACTCTTGCAATGATTGACTGGAATCGACATTGAACAATTCCTTTGGCACGGTTAGAGAAGGATATTGATTGCTCTCTCATTGACCTCCTATTGTTTCTTACTTGTTGATGGCATGTTTAGCAATGAGGCAACGCCATTGCTCCGCGTTTGAACTGGTATAATATCATCTGTTAATTGGTCGCAATCCGTTATAGAAAAATCGGCTGAATGTTGGACCGTTTGTTCCGATAATTGGTGTAGAATGATTTAGAAAGGCTTCAGTATGATTTAGAGCGTGTGAATACAATTAGTCGGTGGCACTGTTGAAAAGGGCTGCTGTATCTCATAATGTGTCGCATTTGATGGGACTTAGTCTTAGCTTATTTGATCATCCTAAACGATAAGGTCGATTAATGTGCGAACGTTTCCTTGATCTTTGCGTCCGATAAATCCCATCGGTTGAATAAGAACGGTTGTCGTAAGATTTACTGTACCTACATTATTGGAACTAGACACTTTGTCGGTTGAAGAGGTTTTATATTCATCGTCTGAAAGTTCATAAACTTATAAATAGGTAGGTTTAAATTCCCTGTAAACTTATAAAATGAAATTGGTGCTTAGGGCGAACCTTATTTTCCGCCTTTCGCACTTTTGAGTTCTAACTCCCCAATTTTGTTTCAATGTATTTAAAAATTACTTACCTATAGATTTAATGAGATTTTAATGTTTAGTCGCATGAGAAGTTGTGCGAGAAAGATGCAGAAATTTGTCGCGCTAAATCAACCTTGGCCTTCCAGTAGGACGCGATTCAACTTAGTCAGTCGACGTAGTGGTTAGATTATTTATATATTTGTAGCTCTTTAGTGTTTTATACGAGTATTCGGATTTTTTCTTATTTTATGTATTTTAATTAACGAATCGTTCATAGGAATGTGCATTCCGAAGAAAGAAATCCATAGTTTGTATATAAGTAATGGAATATATTTTACATAGTGTACTGGAGAAAATCATACGACCAGGAAGTAATTGTTCAAATGGAGAATCATGGAAATTTTTGGTCGATCGTGAAAGCATTGAAGGAGTCCTCATTTCTTCTGCAAGTCGTTGAGGACAATGTCTGTTCGTTTCTCGCTTTTTCTTTCCATTACAGCATATAAATGCGACCAAATAAATTATCAAGCTTTATGAACGATTTGTTGAAGGCAATTAGTTGGTTCCATGACAGAAACGGTGTGATATTCCATATAAAAGCTGTTTGTTTGAAAAATTATACATTCAATTATCAAGCTCATCACCATTCACCTCTCTTTAATCAATCGCCAAATCCGCTGCAATTACCTCTTAAGTGCGTAAATATGATCGGCGTCGACGGTGCTCATTTTTGTTCATTTTCGTCGCTTTGAAGGCGACTGTAGTACTCAACCTAAGATACTCATGACTTGGTTTTATAATTTGGTGATCTACATGCCTGCGTTTAGCCCAAACTGGCTCTAAAGGAAGGCTGCGCGTTTCGTCAAAAACTGCTACGGGCGTACAGACAGCGTTACGCAGATGTTCAGCGAATTAGGCTGGGAGCCTCTGGAGACTCGGAGGCTGCGCGCTAGGCTTAGATTGCTTGAACAATTGAGAATGGATTTATTTAAGAGCGACACGGAGAAAATAATATTAGAGCCACACTATATTTCCAGGTCCAATAGAAGCGATAAATTAAGAGAGATGTTCAGCCGAACGGATAGATATGGGAATTCGTTTTTCCCCCGAACCATAAAGGACTTTAATAAATGCTAGTCCCAACTTCTTAGAGCACTTCATTTTTTATGAATAGACGGCTGGTGTCCTAAAACTCCCTGCCAAACGCCTGTTAGGCGGCTTGCGGGATATTTTTTAGATGTAGATGTAAAGCTCGCTCATGCAATCTAAATGCCGAATACTAAGTCAACAGCGGTCTGACCGAGGCTTAAACTAAATAGTTCTTGGAATCCACCCTTCTATTCTTAGCAATCGATCGGCTAAAACGTTTTAGCTGGTGCTAACGAGTCCTTGATCCTTGCCGTTGAGTGAATGACTCAGTAAGGCTCTAGGCGATGTAAACTTGGACCGCTGCTCATGATTGAAAATGCCGCGTTGAATTGATTGATGTGCTGGACCTCACGGCTGCCCTGACCGGGCGGTAAGCAATCAGTCATCTGCTTGCTCAGAGTGAGTGCGTTCGAACACCGCCTTGGATGGATTCTTTTCACCTTGAAAGACTTCCTCCCGTCACTCTTTTGTTGTTCTGCGGCGGAGAGGGAAATTTAATGTGTGCCTCTTAACACCGTTTTCAATTCAGAAGGGCGCCTTCGAACGATGTTAGCGCTCGCGTCCAACAACCCTCTTATCTTCTGTTTGCTCCTCCTTCCGTGTTTTCCTTTCACCCCGTCTGCGCCGCGCGTCACTCAAGAGATCGGAGACAGATTCTCTCTCGCATGTCGTCGCCGCGAAGGAAGGAGCTGCCCTCTTTCGATCGGTGGCGTTTCTCAGCCTTGGCGAAATTGCATCGGTCGAGGGCTCTCCACTTTTAAATGCGTTCTCCCCTTAACAGTTTCCGTTCCGCCTCCTTGGGGAGTGTTCTCGATGACTATGAGTATAGACAGTGGCAATAAGGCAGACCAAACAGACCCCAAATGGCAGTACTCGTGACGCGTAATTGTATTTGACATTCACGTCTCTAGATGCGTTCTGAGGATATTATAATGGGTTTGAGCTATGGCACTAAGATAAGTATCTATCCTTCACAAAAATGGAGGAAAAAGGGTGATAGGCGTTTCATACTTGGCCTGTCATCATGTTTCGTTGAAATAAGGTGATGGCCATTCACTCTGAGGAATAGAGCTACCCTGGATCGATGAAAACTCTTGATCGATTTTGATCAAATGCTTTACCATATTTTGCGGATCAAAGTTGGCTGCTATAGAAATTAACCGTTACACTCAAGTCTTAATGTGAATATTTACAGCCATTTCCAAAAGTTTTTTTGACAAAGTTTGTGGCGCCACTTCCGCTTCTCAAGAAAACTTAGTTTCCCTTGCACCTTTTTCAGTCCTTGGTTATGCAACGCAAATGTCTTGTTCGTGCATGAATATACATGCACTTGATGGGAAAAGTTACTTTAACATTGCAAATTTATCATTCTTTTTAGATTGTTGTTTGATTTCATGATTATTCCGTTTGCATTTCCTCCATACTTATCCAGGTTTCCACTGTTGGTTTGTATTTTACGCATTGTAAGACACTATAAACATCTGCGGTGGCCTAGTAGACATCATTTATTGCTTAGAAGGTAGTGGATGAGAGATTGGGTCTTCGTTGCGGGACATCTCATTCTACAATTTTTTTGAGCTCATTACTATTAAAATGATGCATGAATCAATTACTTATATATTAGAAAACCTTTCTACTTATAAACTTGTCTTTCAAAACCTAATATGTCTCTTATCACCCGGGAGTGAGGGCAACAACTCTCCTTCGTACGTGTGAAGGTGGAGACCACGATTGCAAAGCGACGCTCATTGTACAACGGGCGTAGAAAAATTTACTTTAACGGCTGTAGTACTCCGATGTGGAAGACATGGGGAAACCACCATATTATTATCCCGAGGAGTCGCAGATACTGCATTTTTTTAATATCATATTACTAACGGGCCATTATTTACTACTTTTATTAATAGGGATTCACTCCAAAAACTATTCTGCCGAATTTCCCTTTCTCGTTGTTTCGTAAAGTTGTCTTCCTCATGCTCTGTTGCTCACACAAAATCTTCCACCGTGTAAAACGGCCTCTGGTTCTTGCCATCTCTTCCACCGTTACAAATATAGCTATTTCTTAACTAATATTTTCTCCAAGTATTACTATTATTTTTCCGTTCTTCTAGGATATAACCGTGGACTATCTACATTACAATGAGAGATTTACATTCGAGAAATCACCCACTATTGCCAAAATTACACAGCGTAAATATAATCGAGCCCTGATCTCCAACCTTTGCTCATCGTTGCCGAATAATACTGTAGAAGGTAGTAAATCCGGATTTTATTCTCGTAGTATGCAAATGAGTTTTCCTATGTGGAATATTCGCACTGTGGTTTCAAATAATTATTTTCTTCTTGGTCACAGCACAGTCCATTATTTGCGAACTTCTTCACAAACTTCTCTGGCCTTGGGAATTCTGTATAATTATGGAAAAACTGGCCTTCTCTCACATTTTTCCTATTTTTCCTCCATTGTCTTCTCACTACCTACTCAACCAACTGCTTAAAATAATTTCAATGGAAAAATATTCCCCTGGATCTGGAATTGAACCACTATTCCTCGGTTTTTTGGGCGTCAACGCTACCAGGCTTCTTCATTCTCATTAAAATTTACCGCGGTTCACATTTTTTTTATTTAATGCACAATACCGCATGTTGTTTATGGCGTGGTGGTGACACGAAAATTAGAATACAATGGATGGATGCCAACCCTCCTGAGAGCAAAGTAAAGGAACAGAATATGCACCTAAAGGATACAAAAAACATACTAATGTACATAACATTCAAATAACA
The DNA here is from genome assembly GCF_921293095.1 of Ischnura elegans. Taxonomy (NCBI): domain Eukaryota; kingdom Metazoa; phylum Arthropoda; class Insecta; order Odonata; family Coenagrionidae; genus Ischnura; species Ischnura elegans. The sequence continues at coordinate 11,545,857 of NC_060250.1, read as the reverse complement.
ATTGAAATTTGAAACAAATAACTCGACTTTCATCGCTCTCTAATTAACCCAAAAGTTATCAAACGAGAATCAAGGAATACTTTCCCTTAAAAATTGTAATAATGGCGGGGGGGATCTTAAACATTTCTTTATTCCTGTAGGCAGGAAGAATTCGATTAAAAAATTCCATTTTCTGCATCTTGAGATTAATTTTTAGTTTGCGATATTTCCTTCATATGTAGCGGGGTGAATTCAGCTTTTGGCCTATTACCTCCAAAATTTGTCCGATCTTCACGTCCCAGAACGTCAATCCTCACTCGAATAAAATCAGTTTCGAATTTAATCTGTAAAATTAATAATAATATAATTTCGCATATTTCCTATTCTTTTAACGTGGACATTCGCTTCTTCCATTACCTACTCCTAAAATGAAATCCTCCATTCATGAACTATTATACAGGATTGATATTTTTGGAATTCGGCTGCAAATTATTTCTTCTAAATTATAAGAAAAATAAGTTCTTCAAAAAAAGTCCCAAGATCATTAAACTCGCAATGCCTGTTGAAAAATGTTTTTAATTTGAGGGTTTTTATCTATGGAAGATATGCAAAAAGGTTAATTTGTTTTAAATAAGCGAATTTAAACTTGGTAAATTCATTTTGATTTTGGAGACTTTTTGGATGCTTTATGGAACAGATATAAAACTTAACTAGAGACGTCCACTGTGTTTACGTTGTCTAGGAGAATTTTCCTGTTATGGAGAATCGAGCGACTTAATCCTACATACTCTTGGTCAGTGCAAACTTTCTGAATGGTCTTTTTATTGCAGATTTTATTTAATACTTTCTTATTACTACTTTTATGGATTAAGTATTAGGAAGAAAAACGCCTTTATTTTCCTGTTTTTCATCTCAACTGTGTTTACCGTCGCTGAGCAACGGTGTAGCTTCCAGCTCTTTTGGCAAAATGGACTGCCAGTCCCCGAATGCATCTGCGGCGTCTTTATTGCTCTCTGTCTTTGCCAACAAGAAGACGTGATAACCCTACCTTTCCCCTTACGAACGAATTTCATTTAGAAGAAACATTCAGAGATCACTGATGGCGCTTTGGAATGGACTGTGGTTGTAATTTGCGATCCGCGCTCTTCCGTTTATATCTCGCTTCTTATGGTTTCTGCAGTTGAATAGATTTATTTTTTTACCCCATGGATCTTACAACGCCTCCAATACGTGACTTTTTCCTTTTATTTACATTGCTACTCAATTTTTTTTAGAGCGCTTTCATTGTTTTTTTGTAGATATATGCCTAAGTAATATGTTGAAATGTAAAACTGTCTCTTAATATTCATTGCTACTGAGATATCAGATTTTTATTTCGTTGACTCGAATTCTATATAAGTTCAGAAAAGCTGTGTATAATTGTCGCAAATTATTAAAATTACTACTTTCCATCATTTCCATGTGTTAATCAGTAAAATTAATAAAATGTCAGTTTAGGAAACGAAATAATATCATTTTTTTGTCTAAGTTTGAAATGATTTTGATCGTGTTTCACTTAAGCTCTGGATTTATGATTCAAGGTTATTAGTCTTTTCTTGCAATAAAATCAATGACGATTATATGAACTAATTCCCGTTTGAAATCCTCTTTATCTGTTTCCTTATTTTTGCACGAAACATTTTTCTTTCATCCCCTAGTCCATTCACGTTACATATTTGTTAATTACCTTCAATTTCTCGTCACCATCATTACTTTTTCAATTTAGTACCTAGCTTTGGTTTACTTTCATCAACCACCTTAAGTACATTCTTTGTCATCCCCTAAGTCCAAGGATGATCGTAACTTTGGCTGAATTTAATTGGGAAAATAATGCATGTCATAGGTATAGTATAACGTGTATTAAAAACCAATAGTCACTTTTTAACGATTAATTTACTTTGTTCAAACTTTAAAATAGCCTTTTGCGTAATTTAAATTTCTAAAGTAATGTAACATCCATAATTAACAAGATTGAATCCTTATGGTAAAATCTTGTCCCAGTGCATCCAGCATCTTGCATGATGATTCTTGAACGTCGAGAAAAAATTAATGCCTTCTTCTTTTTCAGTGCTGTCTATGCGTAGGGGCACATCCGGAAACCAAAGTTGCTTGCTCACCCTTCGCTTGAATGAGTTATAGAATTGGAAAGGCCACGGGGACAAGAGTATTTGCATACTGTCTAGAGGATGGAGAAAGAAAGTAAAGAAGCCTGGGCTATGAGCCTTTGACGTGAATTATCGGATGGATGGACGTCGCAGCAAGAGCTGATAGCCGAGGTACGTACGTTGCACACTTGTTATACTCATCGATGGACTTGATTTGCAATTTCGCGGGCCTTCCCTTTATGTTATCCGCTGCGACGCACGAGTCTCGGATTCCGAAACTCGGAGCCAAAATCCATCTCTTGCAGAACATCATCATTCCTAATTATAATCCGAGCTTTGAGGAGAGAACCAAATTCAGAAAGCAAGAGTACTCGTGTACGAATCCACGTATCTTCGCATGAAGGCGCAGATGACTGTTGGGAGGTAAAAAATAAATATTTCTTCTTCGGTGAAGACCTTAATTAGTGCCTACGCAGTCATTTTTTTCGAATCCTTTGCGTCGTATTCCAGTTCTTGTCAATTTCTTACGGTGCGTGGGTCGCGTGTGTTTCGTATTATAAAAGTTATTTTTGGCGAGTTAATTATAATTAATAAAATAACGAGTTTCATTCCGTTGTGAACGAATAAAACGCCCTCCTGATAATTTTGTGTCTTTGGGAAAGGGAAACGTTTGGTACGTCAGTTCTCAGGCCGGCAGGCCTAATTCAAGGAAAAATATTTACGAAATTTGAAACTGATGCTTGAAACCCCCTCAGAAATATGCGAAGAGGAAGATATTTAACTACGTACCTATATGATGGAAGAAAAATAGTGAGTTGATACCTATAATAGGGTTTGACGAAATTTGGCCGGGACTAATTTTTGTATCCGTCGCTCAAATTCTGAAAAGTCCGGGTTTGGCTGCAGCTTTGTTCAGTTGATGTCTGTCATACATAAAGTTTCAATCGTGAGCACATGGATAATGACAAACAGTACGTTCAAACTCCAGTAAGATGGCCTCCGCCATTAATATTTACCATTTTTTACCAATACACCATTCTATTTCTATTCAAGCAGCGTAAAAACTAATTGGCAGTGGCTAATTATTTTTATTTTTCTTATAAAAATTATGGTTCTGCTCTCCAAAAAAATACAAATTCACGCTAAAGATTGGTTAATTCTACATCAGATTTCTAGAATTGCTTCTCCAGCAAATGATAAAATTCTTAATTTAAGTTCATAACTCAAGTTAAGAATTTTAAAAGTTAACCTATTCAGCTTTCATCGGGTGATGACTAGTTAATTGATCCTATCTAGAAATTGTTATTCAATTCAAATATGTCGTGAAGAGTCTTCTTCAAATACCACCTGGTAATCCGTCTCGGCTAGCAAAATTTTTAGTTACTATTTCGTATCGATTCATCTACTTAGCTTAAGATATAACTGTTGGGATTTTGCATGTCGCACCACAATGAATGCCAAATTTCCATTACGCTGTTCAAGGCCTCAGAGCTCAAGGCCAAGTCATTCTCGTCTTTTGTTTAATTGTGTATTTAATTTTCTTCTAGGCGTTGTCGAGTAGTAACATAGCCAAATATTGGATCCCTCTCTTTTGAGTCATTTTTTCAGGTTTTTTTGCTAAGTATTGGTATCGATAAATTAGCGCTATTGTCTCCTTTATTTCGAGTATATTTTCATAAGCTAGACACAGATTTAATGATTATTTTCAATTTCCTTTTCCCCGAATTTGAAACACATGAATCGTATTGGAATGATTAAATTCTAACACTATCAGAATGTTTTCGACTAGCAAGGAGCGGCTGTTATTTCCACTTTAATCAATATTTTATACTCTTGATGTTTAGCATATATATATCTTCATTGTATTTCAAAGTGCAATGTCCCTGCGATCATCTTAAGCTGTCAGTGATAAATGAAGTTCTTCGCTGGTCTTCGGTTTCTGTTTCGCCTTAGGCTTTTGAGTTCAAGCTTTCCCCGGCGCTGAGGATAGGGTGGGAACGCAACAGAGCCCGGAATTCGCCAAGAAACCATCTTTAAGCTCTGAGTGGGTTGTATCAAACGACATTCTGCTGTTCAATTCGCTCATCAAGGGAGATAAAATTTATTTTTGATTGATAAATTAATGCTTTATTACCATCAATTATAATACATAATTCAGCGAGAAGTGGAAAATAAGGGGGTGAAAGAACTCAAAAATACACTGAGCGCAACCGAGTTGTGGGGGAAAAGGATTTTAGATGGAGTGAATAGGAAGACTTCGAAATATAATTGCCCATTCATAGCTACCAATAAAAATTTAGTTAATATTTTTGCAATAATAGTTAATTGTATATTTGGAATTACCAAGTTTTTTTCCTAGTTTGTGCCACTTACTCATATAGATAACATTTGATTATGTAATTACTTCGAAAGTGATACTTAAAAAGTGTCAAAAAATTCTGTATTTACTGCTTGAAGACATTAAATGCACTGTGTACAAACTTAAAGCACTCTCCCAGTAAGTTTGAAATCCAAATTGCTTAGCTGCAGGGATAATTTTGTCCCTGATTTTTGCACCGGCGCCTCTTAAAGTTCGTGCCCCTTCCATCCCACTCGCTGGAAGAGAAGACACCCACGGAGTTGTCAGACAAGAGCAAGGGCCTGGTCTCGGGGAACATTCTTGACGACGTCTAAGCGATCTCGTCCCGTATGGACCTGTGTGTATCTCAACATCTTTTTCATAAAACAACGACAAACGGGGAAGGGAGGAGACTGTTTTTGGCTCTAAAACAACCGAGTGCATCTCCATGGAAACAAGGAAGGCGGGAAGGGGGGAAGTGAGGGGAATGGGAAATGTGAGAGGGGAAGTGGATAAGGGTTTATTAGGGCTCCGTGGACGTGTCCATAAATTCTCGTCGGAGCTGTTAACCGATACTCTGCCGCCCATCGCTGGGCGTGGACATAAGGATAAGATAGTTCCAGCTTAATTGCGACAGCGGCTATGAAATCAAACCGTAAAATGCAGCGTGGCGCGCGGACGCACAGTTCGTAGGGGCTCTGCTGGTACGGATGAAATCTCGCACTAAAGCACGCGCTTACCTATTACCTGTATTGCGCAGAGGATATTGAGCGATGGACGACACTATCAAGTAGCCATTAGCGGAGATGAAGTTGCAATTAGTTAGGAATAACGCATGAAAGATAGACGCTATAGTATGCACGCTGTTCCTTCTTCCTTAACCCCTCCCTCTTTTGCCTGAATTACATATTGTGTCGCTTATCTACCTGTTTTTTCCCATGAAGGAGTAAATTTCAATGAGTTGATTATTCTGAGAGGGAAAAATTAGCCTCTTTCCTTATAAAATTATTCAGATATGTACTTCATCTCTGAGGAAGGATTCCGGGATCATTCGCACCGTTGTGGAAAGTTTGGTGGGTTACTTGGGATAGCACATTTTATAAACGAAAGACCGTTAATCCTGAAAAATGATACCTCTGCCAACGAGTCAACTTCATAGCTAATAATTGTACTGAAGAAATATTTGTAACATTGTAATGTTTGTCATGGAAGCCCGTGTAAATGATGTACCATTCTCTTTTTAAATAAATACCATAAATTCAGTTAGTTGAATTGTTCTCGCAGCGCTTTCGTCCATACACAGGATTTTTTTGAGTGTGAAGTAAGTGAAAAATCCTAAATCTGGTGAAAATCCGATAAAAATCAAGCCATTCGTTAAAACTCGGATATTACCCTAAGAATAACTATATTAGAGGGTGGAAAGTAAGATGAGTGAGGAAAAGGGAGGAATAAAGATGGAAGAAGATTTTCTATACAACCGAAAAAAGCTGTACATGGCCTTTTACATCGGAGTCTTCATCATATTAACAATTTTAACGCACACGAACGACAATGCCCTGGATAGAGACAACCATTCCAGGGGGACTTAAACCCGCGCCTTCTTGCTTAGCAGGTGAGGACTCTACCCCACCGTCACGGAGTCGGCAAAAAGAAAGGATTTATGGATTGAGTAAAAGGGAGTGGGCAATAATCTGAATGGCATTAGAAAGCCCAAATTGAGAGAGAAAAAGTATCTGGGAAGCTCGCGAAAACCATCATATAAACCTACCACTGCCTATTGAATGCAACAATATCATTAATTGTTCGAAATCAAAACCGATGTTGATCAGCCCTAATAATATTTTTGCCGAGGGTTGTACAATTTTTCTTCGGGTCTTTGAATACGAAAACACGAGTCATTATTCGAATCCGGAGTTTGACTACAGTAGTCCAGGTAATCACGTGTGAGTGTAGTAATTCTTGTCTTGTTCTAATGTCAAGGAAAACTGTCAATTAAGATTTAATCCATCTCTCTCAGCCAGTTTAAATTTTATCTATATTTTTTCACATACTATTTTTTTACATATTTGCAGCTCTAATGTGAAGCTTAAATACAATATTCTAAAATTTTAAAGTCGTACTTGAAATGTCTCGAAATAGCACGTCCTCATTTTATTTTTTTCGTAACTTAGTTATTATAATTTCGTTTCTTACGGCATGCGTGTTTAAAATGTAGCCTTGCAGTTGGTATATTTTGTATAAATTAATCACCTGGAACGGTTACTATTTCATTACCTGATCGCCAGATCAATATGTGAAGTCACGACTTTGCATTGTCTGGAAGATTTTACACGTCCGTCGTCCTATTTCTTCAATTAAATGCCATGTTGAATTTGGTCGCAAGGGGCGCACAGAGAATGTGCACTATTATAAACTATTTATACCTCTCCATTTTTTAAATACAAGTACATACGACATGGAGTACAAGATTAAATTATTGCCTCGATTTAAGGGGAGTGTTCCATTCTTAATAAAAATAGGTCTGCCTACTTTCTAATATGAACCATTTATTTATCTTTTTTTATTTAAATTTTCGTCGGTAATTTTGGTATGAACTTGATATTCGTTCATTTAAAATATTTCGCAATGGCGTAACGTGATCGCCATCACCTATGTTCCCCTAAGTTTCAATTTTTTTTCGATTAATTATACTAAATAGGTACAAGAATCATTTTTGATGGTTGAAATATATTGGTATTAACTTTTTTCATTGATTGTAATAAGTGGGAATTCGGTTTTACAAGTGTTTAAAAGTTTGATATTAATCTTCATTTAGGAAAACACATTTTCATTTCAGTTGCAAAATAGCTTCAATGTGTATTGAATATTAATAGATATAATGTACGTAGCTATACGTGTACCAAGTAATTGTTCGTCGTTATTATTCCAGGTTAGAATTTCTTTCTCCCTCAACGCGTGCAAAGGGCACTTTTTTCATATCATTATTTAGATCATCGCTTTCCATCCATCTTGATAGGGGATGTCTTTCCTCATTATTTGTAACCAGTTATTGTTTTGCGCAGTACGCATAAACCTAAAGCTATTCAGAGTGTCCCTCACGCCCTAAGATGCCTCCATTTCGGTGTCCATAGGATCATTTCCCCTTATCCTTCGCTGTAATCTTTCCGACCCCATCCCGCCATTCGTTCCAGACCGTCAGGTATCGCACGTGCTTTTGTGAGCTCGCTCATGAGCCTGTGGTTAGGCCCGCCGGACCTGGCCTTTAATTAAGTTGTTATCCGGAGAAAGGCATATGGCCACTACCTACCCATACCATTCGCTTCGTTCAACCTCGGGGTAGGCGAAGTCAAATGGCTCAATAGCCAGTTTACGGACAAGATGTTTTCCCTTTTTTTCATTCCGCAAGCAAACACGCAATACCGCGCCTATTTCGCTTATATTTTCCAAACCTATCATCATAGCCTGGAGAAATCCCTTTCATCACCGTAATCCTTTACTTGGCCCGGCACACTTTCTTGCCATTCTCTCTTTCATCAGTGTCTTCAATGCCTCATTTCCTCCTTTTCTTTTCTTTCGCTTACTACTTACCTACTCTCTTCTTTTTTTTCCTCGACATAACTTTGTGAGCCCAACCTGCTTGCTTACTCAAAAGGTTTACCCTCTTTTTTGGCTGACATATCCGTCGTAGGCCATTTCATTATTGTCATTATTATTGTTTTTTTAATGTCTCAAGTTGACCATGTGATCCGGTGGTAACACATAGCACAAAAATATGTAAAGTCCAAAATGTAAAATGCAAAATACAAAAAAGTCCTCACAATTCAGTTCTTTTAGCCTCGTCCTAAAAATCCGAGTATTAAACGTGAAGGGCTCAAATATTTCCTCCGGTAATCCATTCCCGTCTTCTATTTCCCGATTTAAGAAGGAAAATGAGGCTCTCTCTGAAAATTATGATCCTTCCTTTAAAAATAACTAGGTCTTTTTATCTTGTTTCATGGGTTCGTACACGTAAGATCGCCAATGTGTGTTTTAAAGATACATTTAATTCGTGCTTCTCTCCTTATTGACTCTAATGATCTCCAACCCAAAATTTTTAAGATTTATACAGCACTTGCCTTCCTTTTAACACTAGAACCGCTGAATTTCCAACCCCGCCAAAACAGCAGCATGGGTCTTTTTGTCCCATTGTCAAAATACGTTGATCCTGTTTAAGTATAATTGACAGTTTTTTGTGGTTTGAGTGAACAAAACACGTTTTTAGGTAATTTTTAAAACGTTTTATTAAGTATAACTAGGAATACAGTAAACTTATTTTGACAGAAAAAGTGTTGTTTGCCAAGAGGGGCGTAGCGCCGTGCAGAGGTGACGCGGCCGGCGCAGTGCAGATTATTCCCTTCTGCACTTCTAACTGGCAGAATAACGGTATCTGTGCATCGATCCCCTTTGTAATAAACTGTTATTATGCAATATACAAAATAAGTGTACACAAAAACTTAAATTTTATGTTTTCCCCATAAGTATGGGACAAAAAAGTCCCATCCCGCGGTTCTAGGTAAATCGTCGTTTTTCCCGCGAACCAAACATCATACAATATTTTAAATATAATCATTAGAAAGAACATAAAAAATGAGTAAATTTCAGTAAATTTCAAAGGGATCAAACCACTAGTACACGAATGGCAAACATTTGCAAAGGGCGATGGGATAAAAAAGTCCCGTCAACGGTTCTAGTGTTAAAATTATTCTTTCGTTTTTATCCATCCATGGGACTTCATACAGGATGTTCCATTCCAACTCATTGAGGCTTGATTTAAGTTTCCACTCTGAATGCATTCTTTTTTGTTTCTGAAAGTGTCCGCAGTGCGGAGTTGAGGAGATCTATTTATTCTCAAAATGTACAATGCAATATTTACAATCGTGATAAATAACATTGAGTGTAATAAATTTGCGAGGCAACATCATCACGAATACAAATTTCGGCGAACAGCCCTCATTTCTTATCCTTTCATAGTGGAAATCGGATCGTTCAGTGACGCATTGGCGACCTCTGGTGTTTACAACATATCTCTAGGGTGTCAAGGCAATTATTTACGGTATTATTCGTGGTTTCCACTTATATTTTTATTATTTCTAGCTCCCAGCGTTAATTACTGTCTTCAAGTTAGAAAAACAGCTCATATGCATCATTTATTATTCTTGGGGATTAAGTTGGCCTGTAAGCAAATCGACAATGTTATGCTCCCCCTAAAGGCATTTTGAAATAGAATTATCATACCGGTATTATTAACCGCTTCATACAGCATAGGATTAGTATACAATCGGAAAGGAATCATTAGTCGTTTTACGCCATCGAAGTAGGGAGAGAGGTTGCACCGAATGAGATCATCTGCTGCATGTTGTACATCGAGTAATAGCGGGCATGTGTCTTACTTAATTCTCATTGGAGCGATTTATTACATTTTTACATAAATAAATTTAATAATTTCAGTTAAATACGTGACTGAAATACGATTATTTGATTATCGAGGTGAAGATCATCCCTCGGTACTTCAATTTTGTGGTTCAATATGTAAGTCGGGAAATCATTTTTGTTATATGAATTGAAAAACATGTGAATTACTATATTATATTGTAGCTGGTGATGTTCAGTGAAGCGATTTGCGGCGCGGGAATATGGGGCACTTAGGAAGGAGGACGAGAGAAGACTGGAGGCGTTCGAAGTATGGATGTTGAAAAGGATGGAGAAACTGAAGCGGAAGGAAAGGAAAATGAACGACGAAGTGCTGGGCATTGTGGGTGAGGAGAGGAAACTTCTAGATGCGATACGGAGGAGACAGAAGGCTTGGAGACAGACGATAAGTAATGAGCGGTAAAGAGATTTTAAGAATAGTGTTAGAGGGTAAAACGTTGGGTAAACAAGGGATAGCAAGGAAGAGAATGGGATTTTTAGAGAAAATGAAATAGATTAGGCCTTATTGTGTATTAAAGAGGAAGTCCATGAAGATAGGTAACACAGTCAGTATGGTTCATATATCCTCCATGACAACCTACCCTAATCGGCAAAATACTTTTAAAATAATCGTGGCTAACATCTATATTTGGATATCGACCCACTATCGGCTACGCGATGGCCTATCCACTATCTTCCAAAACGTTTTCTATTCCCTTTGACGTTGAAAAACAAACGATCTAAAAACTGCCGTCGCAGCTCCGGGTATAACTTTTGCAATGAACTCTACTAGCCTTTGCCATGCTATCAAATGCTTGGTGACCTCGTCTCCCTTTCTTTCTGATTGATTCGTATGTATTTTTTATTGGACACTATCTGTGTGTCAGCTGTTGAAAGAGTGAAGATAAAAAAATGGATTTTTGATTGATTGCGGTTGGCACTCCATTTATGTGAAAGAGCAAGGCACATTTTCCCTGCTGTAGCTGTAACCTTGGATGACCCGCACAATTTATGATGTTGCACGGGTCGGGAAGCAATATATCGATATTCTGAAACGCGTCATTCTCTCGATTTCTGGTTATTTCCAATTTATATTTCGAGTGCTTGACAAATTGATTGGAACGATCCATGTATGGTTAGGTGAACATTCTATACAATATACCAAGGAATTAAAAAAATTACAAGGAAACACGTCTCATTACCTGTTATATGCTTATAGTAGTGTACTCTCTCTCTCTCTAATTTTTTCTCCGGTTTCAATGTAACTTTTAGATACAACTACCCTCCCGCAGTGCATATCGTGAATAAAAATTTTAAATTCATCCGCCCAAAAGTTATCAAAAGTATAAATATTGTCTTCAACTGTTCGTGATATTTGAATTGATTCCTTATTTGGAAGAAAGCAGGAATACTCACTAGTGATACAATAGAAATTTCTTCGAGAATTGAAGCTATGTGGCGTTTCATCACTTGGTATCTTTAGCGGTTTACAGCAAGAGGAGGAGACATTTTACTACATCGGATTAAGTGCTCAGTTGTTTTCTATTTAGCAAGCACTTAAGGTTATACCTATTTCTTTTTTGGATAGAATAAAACAACTATGGGTACTCAATAGATAATATATGAAGACATTTCAGTTTTCAATTGCCTGTAAATAGAATTGCTTCTAAAACCATTTTCATGTTTCAGTCTGGCATAATCTCTAGGAGCTACTTTATGATTCCGATTGCACGATGTTAATTGAAAAGGAGCTATGAAAATATAATCATCTTCGATCATGAGGGTTGTAATTGAATTAGTGGAGATAAAACTTGTCACCATTGGTCGTAAAATTTTTATGATATCTCTTTAATGTCCTTTGAAATTATAGTGAAACAGTTGTCATTAGGGCAGCAACCGGTCTTTCAATCTACTCAAACGCGTCGAGTTTTGACATAATGGACACTCCGTTGTTTTGTTTGTATTGTGGTTTCTCTTTTCTTGAGGCAATAATTATTGCGAATGTAAGCTACTTGGCCTTTCTTTCATCCAATTCGGTCATTCATTCATGATAAACTAGATTCAATGGATATTATTTCATTTTCTTCTTGCGCGAAAGTCCCAAGAAGGTAATTCATTGTTTAATTTGTAAATTTATGTCAGTAGGCATAAGATACGTTTCTTATTTGCCCTTTTTGAATGCATAGGTCATAGGCTTTCTCGTCGACTGGATTCATTCTTACCTCACCGGTAGAAGTCAGATGGTTATCCTCACCAGTAATGGTCAGAAATTTACCTCTACTAAAAAAAATATTTCTCAGGGTGTACCTCAGGGATCGATCTTGGGTCCTTTGCTTTTTTTGGTCTACATTAATGACCTCCCAGACTACATTATTTCCACAAATAAGGTCACACCCATCATTTATGCTGATGACACCAACTTCATACTTTCTTCTACCAATCTCCAATCCCTGTCCCTTAGCTGTCAGAGTCTCTGACCAATTTGTAAAATGGTATCTGAACAACAGTCTAAAAGTAAACGTTGATAAATCTCAAGTATTACAATTTACCCGTTCACAAAATTCTGAAAAATCTATTTCTATTAACATCAGGGAACCTCTTTTTCTCAGGCTGTTCGCGTTAAGTTCCTTGGTGTACACACTGACACTCTTGTCTCTTGGGATACTCATATTAGCACTCTGGCTAATAAACTCAATTCTGTGTGTTACCTCACTCATACCATATGTACTACTGTACATACTGTTACTACCGATATCCTTCTTACTCTCTACTATGGCCTGTTTTATTCCCATATTACTTACAGCATACTTCTTTGGGGATCTTTCCCTTCTGCTATAAAAATATTTAAAATTCAAAAATGAATTATCAGAATAATTGCTCAAGCTGGCCCGCGAACACCCTGTCGTCAACTGTTTAGCAACTTTAACCCTGCAGGACTCGCGCCCCTTTTTGGAACGCGAGTACTCGCGCTGAGCCTCTCAGGCTCAATTTTCTTTTTCAAGTCCTCACCTATTAAAGTCGATTATTTTTCCTCTTCTTTTGTTTAAATCAAACTAATATTGCTGAAATGGTCCATTTCATGAAAATCAAGTCCATTTACGTCTGATAAAATATGTAATTATTTCTTTATCAGCAGAATAGCCCAGGCGAAGAGAGCATTCCACCAAAAGAGAGACCTGCTTACAGCGGGAAACTTAAATATAGAAGTAAAGAAACAATTTATAAGAACCTACATCTGGAGTATGCTCCTACACGGAAGTGAGGCATGGACAATGACCGCAGCGGAGAAAGCAAGGATAGAGGCCTTCGAAATGTGGTGCTACAGAAGAATGATGAAAATCAAATGGATCGACCGAGTTATTAACGAGGAAGACCTAAGAAGGGTAGGAGAGAAGAGAAGCCTCATGAAAACCTTAATAAGAAGACGGAACAACCTTATAGGCCACATCTTGAGACATGATGGCCTGATGAAGACAATCGTCGAAGGACAGATGGAAGGCAAGAATGGAAAAGGAAGACCTCGAACAAAATATATGGAACAAGTAAAGAGAGATGTGAAAGAGAAGAAATACGTAGGAGTGAAAAGATTAGCTGATAGGAGAACTGAGTGGAGAGCTGCGTCAAACCAATCCTAGGATTGTTGACCAGTGATGATGATGATGATAGGCGTGATATGTAGAAACGTTGAGATATCGACCGATTTTTAAACCTAGAACACAGTGGAAGACATAGGTATCGAAACTTCCTCTTCCTTCTTTTCCTCCCAGAGTATTCAAGAGTTCTAAACGAGATACGCGTAGCAAGGCGCAGAAATATGGATTCACTCGTCTTATCAATCATAACGTTAAGAATTATTTTTTAGGTTAAATACAATTATTTTAATATCAGGTTTTTATGTGACGTTTATCCCACTTAAGGTTGGTATCAATTATCGTTTCGTGTGCCTTAAAGAAGTTTTTTTTTCCTCTCTAAGTCACCTCTGATGACTAATAACCAATCAGCGTTCGTTGAAAGACTAGCTGCACGATTCATTGCTGGCTTTGAATACTTGCTCCTGGGAAACCTTTTTCTACTCTCCTCTTTTAGTATTTTCAAGGCCTCCGATACCAAGAAAGTAATACCATATTTCATGATTCAATTGTTTTGATAATGACTAGTGGATACGTTTACCTTCGACAGCAGTCTTAGGCTTCTCAATCGCAAAATAATTTCTTGAATGGCCCGAGGAAAACGGCTGTTCAAGGCGAGCATATTTAAAGAAACGATCGAGATTGAACGTTTGATTCACATTGTTTCAGAGGATAATATTTCATCGTCATTTTGAAGGTACTTTGTTATTATTGGAAGGAAATCATGCCGTCTTAGATGCCTATTAGTGGATCGTAAGAAAAATTACTTGTCACTGCTGCATTAAGGATAAATATTGGAGCCCTAAAGAGAAGCATGGAAATGAGACCGTTCACGCGTGTCTAATGGTGTAAACTGATGGCTTTGGAAAGTTCAGATACGAGACGAAGCCGAGGGAGACATAGTGCATTGTGGTGGAACGAAATCTGATGGAGGAGGCCGAGGGTCAAATTTATTAGTCTTGAAATGCGTTCTCTCCTTAGACTTAGACCTATGGTGACAAATGGCGTGCTGGGAATTTCCGTGTACTTGCTGAGATGGTTAATTGTCGTGAAACATCGGCTTCTAAGAAACGCTGGACTCTTGCGGAATCTGGAGAGTAATCGATCCTTTATTTCATTTTTAATTTATATTCACCTCTTCGAAAACCATATATTCAACGACTTATGGAACTGTTTAAGGCTGGATATGGTGGAAATACGATATATCCATGGTAAAATATAAATAGCAGGCGGTAATTTTCACACTTCAATGTAGAACTCCAATACCGACCACGATTTAAACTCTCTATTCAAAGAAATTATATTCAAGTATCATGGTCGGTGGTGAAGTTATACATTAAACAATGGAAATTACCATTTTTACATTTTATCATGGATATGGCACATTTAAACCAGGTCTTTAAACCAGGGAATTCAAAAATTCAACAGCTATAAACACAAAAATGTATTATGTATTATAAAAATTTATTATGTAGTATCACGAAAAAAACCATACCCTTGGGCAGTGCCGTAGCCTGGATTTTGATATAGGAGCTTGTTCGGAGATTTCGGGGCCCTACCCCTGGAAAACACCCCTGAGCAAAGATGGGTAGTCCCCCCGGAAAAGTTTGGGATTTTTGATGTTGAAAACAAGTCACAGATCCAAGATAACACAGTGGCGATACCTAGTGTAATTCATATGTGCAGACCATCTTATGAACTCGGGTATCCTGTGGTCGAGTGCTCTCTAAATTCAAGATACTAACATCCGGGTAACTCCATGTCTCAAAATATTTTAAAAAATTTTTACGTTTTCATAGGCTGCTAGCTGTTTCGGTGCGGAAAAATGAAGAATGCGGACATTTTGAAAGAATTATTCCTGCATGAAGGAATTAATAAATAGAAATTTTCAAGGTTTTCCTAGTAAACATTAACATTTTTAAGATTAAGCATTCCTCGATTCTTGGTTGACGTAATTGTGGTTCATTAGGGAGCGTTGGAAATTGGGGTAATTGGGTCAATGTTTATTTGTTAGTAGCATAAAATTCGTATTTGTGTATTTTGTGTCTCCTCTAGGTGTATTGTTTATTTAATTTATATTTATCTTATTATTATTTAATTTTCACTTAGGTACTACTTAGGTACTCCTCGGTACTACGTAGGCTATTAATTCATTGATTTCAACTATAATCCTACTATAAGGCGATAGCCTACTTGTAGCGATGTGTATGAAATAATTAATTAAATGAAGGCTATGGTAGTCTTGATTACATAGGCATCAGGAGAATTGAAAAAGCCGTCACTTTAAATTTTTAATCGAACCGCTTACTTTGCATCATTAAAAAACGCTCTCGTAAATGTTTTGTCGTTTGTGTAAGTGGGGCATTTGCTTCTTGCTGTCAATGTGAATAATCACTCGCCATGAATGCCTTATTCTTTCAACTCCATTTTTAAGTCGATCTATATGAGTAGAGTAGCCGTAATAGCGAGAGCATTCACGTCACCTGTGACTCAAGACATGGCGGTTCGCTCTGGTAGCCATTCGAAAGTGTTGTACAATTACCCGATGCCACCTCTGTGAAATTTTTTCAGCACGGGAGCCACATAAAATCCTTCTTCCTGTTTTTAGTTTGCAGGTCTCTTATGATTTCACTGTTTTTTTCTAATGGTCTAATTTTCGCGTCGATTTAATAAGAGGGCTTGTCTTCCCAGTTCAAAACTAATTGATAAAACCAATCTTTCTATAATATCGTTGAAAACACTCAGATTTCATAGGTCGGGTATTTGATGGTACGAGGGAAAAATTAAGCAGCATTTTAATCCAATAATATACTTTCCTCACGTACCCATATAGAAATTATGTCGCCTGTAGTGCTATTTTTTTAGATTTTCGATTTAAAGATCAATTTCAGCATTAAATTAATTATTACTAATATCTGAATATTATGATGTGTCCCATTTTTTCTTTGACGCCTACTTATGTAGCAGCTGGAATTGATGTTTTTATAAAAAGGCAATCGATTTCCAGATGTAGACAATCCATATTTTCAGCGCAATGATTGAACGCTTTTTGTATATTAAATGCAATATCCAATACAGATGTCTTGAAACTTTGTTATCGTCTCAGCCTTGAAAATAAAGACGGTTAGGGAAGGACTCGCAGACCTTGCGAGTGTCCAGTTGTCAAGAAAGATCACTCGTGGTCCAGTCCTTGGCTAATTTCGTCGAGGTGACAGGTATTAAGAGAGAGACTTTATACTACCAGGTCAGGAAGTTTATGCAACCAGGTCTGACGGAATTTCAAAGATTCGTGGTTTCCCCGGGTGGGAAAAATCTTTTCTTTGGTTATGAATGCATGTCCATTGGAGAGAGTTATCTTCTTGACTTCTTTTTGTATTTTACGGTCATTACTTTGGAGTAAAGGTGCCTTTTTTTATAAAACAAACATACCTGACCTGTTTTCATCCATGAAATAGGCTTTTGCGTAAAGAGAGTAGCCACAAAAAGACCTTTGAATGAAAGCCATGATAATGGATAAGTGTTACGAAGGATTTGCCTTACTTATTTTTTTTAATTCGGTAAATATGGAAGATAAATACTCCAAGACTTTGAGGCAAATCTTTCTATCATTGTATTCATTTAAATCTCGAAAAAGAATTCATCTCGAAAAACAACAACTTCATGGATCTCTTCGCACCTACTTATTTATTTATTTCACACCCATCTTAACCCGTTCTGTATATTTCACTTGAGGTCTTCCTTTTCCGTTCTTGCCTTCCACTTGTCCCTCTACTTGCCTTCCACTTGTCTTCATCAGGTCACAAGATGTGGCCTACAAAGGTGTTCCGTCTTCTCTTCAAGGTTTCCATGAGGCTCCTCTTCCCTCCTACTTTTCTTAAAACTTCCCCAATACTACCTCGGGTTATCGGTCATGCGAACATTATAAGTTCTCACGTTGAGGTTGCTGGTGACTACTAGATAATTTGCTGGTATTTTCTGAAGGGTTAGTCAAATATTATGATTTGATAAATAAATAGAACAAAAGTTGTTAGTACTTAGATACTATTTTCAGTTTCCTCGTTTTTAAGCTACGTTCTATGTGTTTATTATAAAAAAGTAAAATTTTGCCAAAAGTTGATAAGTTTGGATATTAAACTACTCATAACCAACCCTATATATATATAAGCTGCTTAAATATTTTTTAACTGCTGCCTTAATTTATGCGACATCCACTTCCTTGTTCGATGATGCTGTCCTGGCCGTGAAAATAAGAGAGGCAGAAGAATGGAAAACAGTTGCAAAGTGTCTCCAGTTGACGCGGAGGATGACTTTGGTTCCGCTCCTTGGCTGAGTCGGTCGAGGTGAGAGGAAGGAAAGAAAAGTTATACATAAATTCCGAGGTCATAGGAAAATCCAGAGGTCTGTGGTTTAAGGTCATATGGATTTATATTTTTATACAAATATCAAATTTACCAATTAAATTGAGAAGAAATGACAGAATTGCACAATTTTGCCTAGCGGTTACGTTTACCGGTGGTATTGTGGTGTATACATTAAAGTATCGGCCCTGCAAGGTTTTAATCAAGTATGTCGAGATTACTGAAGACCACTAGATAATTATTTACAATTATTTATATTGTAAGTCAAATGAAATTACTATTATGAATGTGTAAAATAAAAGTTGCTGCTCTTACTAGTGCTAACATTCCCAAACTGACTTAGTTATATTGCTAGAGCGAAATGTTGGAAACAGTTGATAAGACACCCTTTATTATTAAACTAACCCTTCGTAAAGTAGTAGCAACCCTATCTAATGCCATGCATATGCTATTTCATTTTTAGAGCGATCCCGAAATCTAGACTTCTTCCTATTCGGTTGGTATAATTGCGGCCACGAAAATAGGAGACGTAGGAGTAGAAATAGAAAAATAGCAAGTGCGTCCAGTTGTCGTGTAGAATGGCTCAGCGTGTTCTTGGCTGTGTATTTTTCAGGTGACAGGATTGAAAAGTGGGTGCTTATACTCTTGGTAATGACGAAAATCCTAAGAACAATGGTTCCATTCCCCGCTTAGGAATTTTTTTCTCATTTTTATATCCATATCCATTTATTCGTATATTCACTGCTCGTATTTATCATTAAAATTTCGACCGCAAGTGACAGGTGACAACGAAACTTCTCCCCTTGCTTCAATAAGACCGCGGTATTGTAGTCTATTCAGTGCAGTATCAGGATACCAGGCAATGTAAGTGTATGAGAATGTTTTGGTTACTACTGACTAGTAGATAATTGTATACCACTTAAGTGAGATATCGTCTATTAAAATACATATATATATAACGGATAAGTCAAAAAGGTTGCTAATGACATGTCATTATCAGTGTCCTCAGCGTTTCAGCATGTATAGTAGGGATTCGATCCCGCAGGGACTTTAAATGCGTATGCCTAGGTCGTCGTTGAATACAAGATAGTATGTTGGTATTTTATGACAGAACACTATTAAAATTTAAATATTTGTAATCAATAGTACGAAAGTTATTGTCTCTAGAATACCATCGACAGTGCGCACATTCTCAAACGGAATCCTTCATTTTCACCACAAAAAAGGATCTAAATATTTGGAAAGAGTTCATTTTTTGGTTATGTTATCTAGCGAATACTACTCATAAATAAAATCAAAAGATTCATTCGTGATGGACTGGAATTTTTCCATATTTAAATAAATACTTGCAATTTAATGTTTCTATACTTACATATTGCACAATATTTCCAATTTTCATTCAATACTTACATATTTTCCATTCCATTAACATAATTTCTTACGACATAGGATTCAGTGTTGCATTAAAATTACATTAAAACATTTTGTACAATGAAGATGACGTAGTAACTTTTGAAACCTAGATCGTATCAAATTTTATAATCGCGGAAAATCGAAAGTATTTATTTAACTAAAGAATGCATCATGAAGCCATTTTATTTTACCTGGATTTACAGGATGGTTTCTTCTATCTGGGTTGTAATGTCGCGGCCGTGAAAATAAGAGGGACAGGGGAGTAGAGGATGACAGATGTTCCGAGTGCCCTCAGCTTGTCGCGTGGGATGATGACGAAGGCAGGGTCCGGTCGGTCCTTGGCTAAGTAAGACGTCGCTCCACTTGAGGTGACAGGAATTCCTGCCCTTGGTGGTGGCGTGCGAGTGTGCCAACGCAGGGAGTGGGAGGGGGGAGGAGGGAGAGATTGCGGGTGGTCCAGTGGAGCTCCCTTCGCAGTATCCAGTTCTTTTGTCACGCTCGCGTCTCGTATGATGCATTAAAAACAGTTTCTCGCATTTCCGCGATGGATCGGGTTCAAGATGGAACTCTCAAGATTGCCCGCTTCTTTTCTCCAGGGCGTAATCCCCGCCTGCAACCTTTTCATTCGAGTGCAAGGGCTTGTACAAGATTATTTACGCCCGACCGTCTTCCCGGAGATTATCGCCTGGGGGAACGGTAGACGAAGACTTGAAAAATTTCACGGGGAACTTTTTGTTTTGACTCCTCTTTTATTACCTCTTTCAGGATGATGATGTTTTTGCCAAAGAAGGAAATAGAATGTGCGAGGGCTTGGAAATTTTTAATGCCAGTAATATTACGCTGGTGTTTTGCCAGATAAAATGCTCAGTAGAGAAAAAAAGCTTCGATTAAAACTATGCAGTTCCTGAAACCTCGGATATGTATGACTAGCGGTGACCACAGGAAAAATCGCTCAACATGCATGTGAAGGAAGCTTCTCACTTTTAAATCAATAATAATAACCATCGCATGGTAACTTTTTTGTCTGGATAATTGCTCTTGGTTCTTCCTTGCACGAAACACGATAAGCAATGTATGTCATCCGTGATTTGATTAATATATTTTTTAATTATTTTGATTATCTGTCTGGCTATAATATGTTAATTAACAGCATGCATCTAATACTGAAAAGACGTTGAGATTTGTGAAATTAATTTCAAAATTATTCCACTATTTTTGACCAGTGGAAATTATTTTGATTTTATATTTCACTCTGGGGAGATATCAAGTTGGTCGGGCGAAATAATTAGTCATATCTCGTTGGTACATTTAATTTACGTATCAAATTGAATTAATTTTAATTGGCTTCCCAATTCTATGCTGCACAACGCTTTCATTTAAAATTTCCTTAATAGGTTTTATCCTTTCCTTCGTAGTATTTCATTTTGTAAACTATCTGATAAGCACTTTCAAAGAATTTTGTCAATAGGTCTGATTTTTTATATTTTACATTCTATTTTATAATCGCAGAATAATATTTTAGTGGGTATACCCTGAGTAATTATGGTGATTGTAAGAGATTGGAGAGTAAGGAGTATACGGTTGAAAACAATCTTAATGAGAGGATTCAGTTATTCTCTGAACCGTCCGTGTGAAGGCCAATGGTGGATAGTGCGAAAAAGCCATATTTAAACTTTTTCTCATTGCAGTGAAGCGATGAACTACGCCAGACCTTTTTCTAAGTTTTTTGCTGCTCCATGGTGAGAAAATGAAATTAATACACCTAATTGTGTTCTTTTGCTCATCATCGTGGTTGTTTTTGTTTTGATGCAGCGCTCATTCATTCAAGGATACTTTTTTGTACCTACTTGTGTCTACATTTTGTGAGGCCCAAAAGTCTTTTCACTTGTTCGCAAAAGGGTTCGGTAAAATGAAGACTCCTCCGTCTTATCTATTTAAAAATTTAAACATTTGATTAAATTTTCATATCCAGTATTATTACTATTCGCGGGGCTCTTCGCAATGTTGAGTGAAGTAACGTGTTTGAGAGAGAGAGAGAGAGGGAAGTACAAAAAAATATTCGTACATGCGATTAATTATGTTTTTTTTGCGCGGCTCGTTGCGATGTTATTCACGTCCGTCTCCGCGGATTCTTGCGGGCCTGAATGTTCCTCATTGCGCTGCGGAGACTCGACCTACATTCCCGCCAAAAAATGCCCCCCGGAGATGTTTACGTGCGTTTGGGGAGAACGGTTAAAGCACCCTTGCACGTTTGAAGTTCTTCAGTTTCGGTCTTGAACTGACTTTTTTTTTTGAGGCGAAGGACAGAAAACCCGAGTTCCAGTTTCCATTTGTGCACAAAAACTGGTCAAGAGAGCATACAAACACTTGGTTACAGTCGTGTCTTCACAGTGAATTTTCTTAGCCTGTATGATGATTATATTATAGTGGGGATGATTGCCTCTTCTTATTCATTTTGTCGTTGAATTTATAATTCATTCTACCTTCTTTAGAAAATTGTGGTTTGCTGTAAAAAAGTTTATTTTTTGTGTCAAATAATATCCATCCTTTTCAGCTTTCTTGAGAGTCGTATTATGAAGCGTGAAAAGATATATTGGGCTTCTATGTACGTAAGTAATGTGCTTCATGCTTAAGAAAATATATAAAAAAATAATACTACCATACTTTGCATCTATAATAGTGTCTATCTAGCTCCCGGAATATTTTTCAATTAGCCATTCAATCTCCGTTACCAAATAAATATACTTCCAGTGCTAACATAGAAGATGAGGTATCCCGACGATTTCGCCGCCAAATGCTCAGTCCTGCCTAGAAACTTAGCCTTATGCTAGGGCTAATTTAATAAAATCCTCGTGCATTATATGCAATCCTAAATTAATATTTCTTCACTGAGTTTCTATTTGGGAGTAATTAACTGATACCTCATAGATGCATGATGTAGTATTGACTCTAGATTCTTCGGAAAGACATGTCTCATCGGAGTATACGATTTTGTTTTCTTAATAGGATGGTTTCCTATTATTTTTTTATTGCCTTAAATCGAAAGATTATTACTCCTGGAGTGCGCATTTTACGCTTTTAGATTTTCGAATGACGATATCTATTTTTCGCGACTAATGAAATTGAAAATGAAATGAAAAAATGAAAAAATTAAATGAAAAATTTCATTCACGCGAAAACGCGACGGATAAGTAGGAATGATGGGAAACGTCCGTGTGACGTATTTCTGGCTGCGTGTCGGCGTGTGAGGTGACCTTGTGGTGAGGCTTAAGCGCTGATACGACGCAGGCTGCTAGCAGGTAGCGCTTGGCTTAAATAAGGAGTATTATTCCTCTATCAAACGAAGGAAACTTTCCGACCATAGCCAGTTTTAATAGGTGATTATTAAGACATGTTTCCGTGAGCTCTGTGCCTCATGCATGCATTGGTAATCTCAGGCCATGTAAAACTCCTATCTACTCGTATAGAAGCTAGGTCCCTGTGACGTCACGTGGAGTGGAATCGCATGGGCGCCAATCTGGCCTTTTTCGAATGAGGTTAAAATTGACCGTTGCCATTCGTCTGAACTGGGATTTCTAAAACCAAATAATTTGTATATTATGAATACACTAATGGTGGGTAAAGAATTGCAATCAATGCATTTCGTTTTCTTTGATGGAGGAAACTACCCTATTGAGTATCACGAAAGACGTCAAGTATTTGATTAAAAAAATGCGCAATTATAATTATCCTTAAGGGAAAAAAAGATAAAAATACATCCAGGGCTGAGTTTATAGCTTCAAAAAATATAACGGCATTCCTATAGTAACTCTTGTTTTAAAGAGGCTTTTCCGACGCGCCCTCGTCCAGCCTGAGCACACTTGACCACTGCTCTTTCTAGCCTTGATTCACCTAGGTCGGGTGCCCGCAGGCTTTATCTTCTAAACGCTTTACCCATGGAGTGCATGACATCGGACGGTTATATGCGATGTCTCGCCTCTCATCGAAATAAGAAACGTGTTCTGATAAGTTAGCTACAATTTAGGAGCGAAGTCAGAGAATGGGGCCGGAGAAATAAAGGAAACGAGTTAAGTTGATAAAAAATGAGGCGCTGTGGACTAAATTACAATTAGATTAATAATAATAAAAATTATAATAATAATAATAATAAACGTCATTATTGGGCGAGATTGGGACTAGAAAGATGCGGTTAAATGCATTGTCAAGTTGCTCATGAAATTACATGCAGAGCAATTACTTAAAAAGAAATAGAAGATCCATTTTCAATCAATAAATAAAATTATAAGTTACCAAAGTTACCATTGACCAAGTGTAAAAAGATGTTAGTGAACTTCGGAAAAACCTAAGGATACTGACTGTCGTCCTTATTGGAAAAAACCCACTGCAGGAAAACGCCCACATTAATAAACCATGCGCAAGGGTACTGCCGTGGTAAACAGTGACACTTCGGCATTTGTTATTTTATTTACATAGATTTTGATAAATTTCGTCATCTTCATCTGCATACATCCCCGCAAACCGCCTCCATAGGCTTGTTGTTGCATTATAACGCAAGCCATTTACAAATAATAAGGAAATGCTCTGAAGTTCTTTATTGTTCGGAGGAAAATGTATTCCTATTAAACGAATTTAATACCTATCCCTTCGGAAAAACACCTTTCTTAATTTTGCCGAACCTGGAAATATGATAGTGTTCTAATATGATATTCTCCGTATCACTGAGATGATAGACATGCATTTTCAATTTCACACGCAATCTAATCTAGTCTACCGCGCAGCCTCCGAGTCTCTATCGGCTCCCAACCTAATTAATTTAACGTGGCTGTGACGCTTTCAGTACACTTGAAACCGTTTTTGACGAATTGCGCAGCTTTCCTTTCCGTGTTATCAAGACCATGGTTTAAGCCTTTCGATGCTGTTTCCTATTTGGTCGCCAAATATTCAAGGTGTGGCCTGACTAGTGCAAAATGGCACCGCTATTTTTCATTTGTAGCCGAAAATATTGATTAAATATTACAACACGCTTGACGAATCCCGTGGAATATTCTTCTTTTAAATGAGCAAACCCAATTATACAACGATCTTGACCCCTCTGATATTGTCCATCTTCTTTAGTTATTGATAAGCTCTGTTTGCCCGAGAACCCGACATGAGTAAATACAGTCCAACTGAATTTGACGAAAATTCCTGTTGTACTGACAGCCACGATCGGCTCTTGTCCTCATTGTTACGCTCTGCATAGGGGCTGAACCAATGCTGCGAATGGGGTGACCTCCCGGGCTAATATAAAGGTGGGTCCCCATCCCACCCCGAAATGTGGATTTTTAAACGTCACTGCAGTGTTTTGAATATTCTGGTAACCAAAGTACTCCTTTACGAGTTTGATGGAAACTAAGCGAAGTATCTTTTTTATTCTCAAAATACCATGAAGCATCATAATCAGCAGAGAATTAGATTCTATTCCTGCTTCCGGTAAAGAACAACCATCCAAATTTCCCACCGTCTATTGATCACTTGATGATTTGCCTCGGCTGCGTATTATTTAAAAAAATCAGTAAAAATTTTCATAATTTTTACATCACGTGCGACACCGAAATTTTATATCATGTGATAGGCACTTCCATTTTGAATAAATCTTTATGACTCTAGAAGGAAGACTAGGAGGACATTCCGAAGAGTTTATTTTTTATCCGGTGGCTTTACCAATTTTTTTTAAGACCGGTGAACTTCTCTCGATGGTGGGTCAATCTTTCCAGATTTATTTTACATATTTTTCATGGATTTGTCCTAGGAAGGAAGGATATGGGCGGAAGAAAAATTATTCGTTGAATACACGTTGAACACAGTAATATCTTGTCCCTGCAAACATCAACAGCTTTGCAAACCGACAATTTCCCGTTCACTTTAGATGTCAGCACTAGAGAGCAGCACAGGTTTGGATATGAAGGGATATTCAAAGAAATCTAGTTTTCTTATGGTAAAAATGTGACTGTCACGGAACTGGCAAGCTGAAGGATAAATATTATAAGAATGCGATCTCTTTTTGCCACTGAGAAGATAAAGTGAAAGATACGTGATTACAGAATATAATTACTCTTACTCCTGTGGCCACACAACTCCCAAATGATTTTTGGCCTTGCCAACAAGTTGTCCCCACTGATCCCCATGTTCTACCATCTCCAGATCCGCTCCTGGCTCCTAATACCCGCATTCACTTGGTCACCCTTTCTGAGCCTTATGCCTCGTTCACATTACGATTGTTCCAGCGATTGTCAGAACTATCGTGCATTCACACGACGATTGCTAAAACCTGTGCTGCTCTCTAGTGCTGACATCTAAAGTGAACGGGAAATTGTCGGTTTGCAAAGCTGTTGATGTATGCAGGGACAAGATATTACTGTGTTCAACGTGTATTCAACGAATAATTTTTCTTCCGCCCATATCCTTCCTTCCTAGGACAAATCCATGAAAAAAATTGAGCTTCACGAGCTTTTCGTCTTTCTCTTGTCGCTTCCGTTTCCGGTCACCCAGCGCCTAACCATCGTAAAGTGGCAACGTTCGGAACTACGTCAACTATTGTCAGGTCATGCATTCACACGGCTAGTTCGGCCAACTATCGTTAGTACGATCGCTCGGACAATCGTAATGAGAACGAGGCATTAGTCTTCCCAGTGGTCTCCTCCCTACAGGTCGTCCCTTCCACATCTTTTTCAGTAACCTGCCCTCCCCTATTCTTTTTTACATGTCTCAGCCATCTCAATCGTCTGCTTTTTACCAGGGTAATCACGTCACATTATACAGTGCCCAAAATTTCCGATTTTTCCTTATTCTCCGTACTCCATTTTCTTTAAATGGTCCAAACATTACGTAATATCTTATTTTCAAGGACTATAGGTCTCCTCTCATTTTGCTTGGTAATTGTCTAGACTTCAACTCCATATAAGAGAAATCGTAGTATGATGACTTCATATATATGCAGTTTCGTCCTTCAAGTCAGTAGTTTACTTCCAACGAGCTTTTTTAGACTCCAAATTTATCTTTTGGATTGCTTTAGGATCTTTAGAATCTTTTCTAGTGCAGAATATGGCCTTCGTAAAAAAACCGCAATGAAGAATGGAAAGAAAATAAAACAAATGTAGCTCCAGTTCTATTTAATCATTCTACTTTTTCACGTTATTGGAGCATAGCACTCTGCTCCGTTTTCGTTTCAATTCAACTGCATGTTGTGGGCTTCAAATACGGCATTTTCGAAAAGCTCTGAAATGGTGAAGTGGCGAAGGTACCTGTAACTTCAAAAATTATTTCAATACTATTTAACACCTTCAGTAATATATCTATATATATAAAAGAAAGTCGAAAATCGTGTTAGTTAGAACACTTATAACTCGAGAACGGCTGCACCGATTTCAATGAGATTTGGTTCTTTGGATTCGTCTCAGGCGGGGTTAACATATAGGCTATTAAAAAAAGGATAATTTCACAAAAAAAATTCATCTCTTTCCTATGGACATGCTTTTAGGAGTTATAGTAACACAACAATTGATAAGTCGGTCAAAACTACAAATAAAATAATTTGTTTTGTTTTTACCACTTTAAAAACTGAATTTAGTAACAATATAACATTTTAATTACTAAATATGTTCAAAATATTAATTAAATTGAAATTACATTTTTTAAATTTAATTCGAGCTGATTGTAAGCCCAGCCGTGGCCCAGCTCGAGTTGACACTTCACTACCGTGTTTGTAAACAAATCTCCAAGCAATTGTTGACAAACGGTAATGACCGTGTTCCTGTCGAGGAATCGAGTAGTTTTAACTCATTTCCTTGGAATGAATGCAAATTAGTTTTAGCGGGTCCATCAACAAAGAGTTC
Source organism: Ischnura elegans (assembly GCF_921293095.1). Classification (NCBI taxonomy): domain Eukaryota; kingdom Metazoa; phylum Arthropoda; class Insecta; order Odonata; family Coenagrionidae; genus Ischnura; species Ischnura elegans. Next base: position 11,518,674 of record NC_060250.1, on the reverse strand, counting down.
CAGAATATGATTGATCACCAAAAGAATCAAAGATGGTTGATTTAGCGAGCAAGAACGAAGATGTGGATGACTAAAACGAGGTAAATTCAAATAGTTCGTACTCTGCATGGATTCGAATCTTTTAAATGTGTAACAAACGAAGACGAAATCACCAACTATCTATCTGAATATTTTAAGTCCTTGGACGTACCTGGCTTACCAAGGCACGATTTACAGAAAAATGTAGTTTCTGTGCTCATGATCTTTCGAAGCCTAAACCAACCATAACTATCCAACGGAACGTGTTTGATCATTAAAAAAATTGGTGATGAATGTGATTCACGCAACTTTACTCAAAGGAAAATTCAAAGGTTAGGAGGTCCCCATTCCGTAGATTCCATGATCTCAACTCATATACCCTTTTGAGCTGAAACGTATTCAATTTACAATTCGTGTTGCATTCGTGATAACGATTAAAAAATCGCATGGTCATTCTTTCAGTTTTTGTGTTGTTTGTGCTCATGTGCTAATGAAAACCCATGATTTTCTCATGGTCAATTTAGCGTGCTATGTTCACGAGTCGATAAACCATCCTCTGTATTTCTTCCTTCGCTTCAAGTGCGTAGCTAGGATAGGGGGTTTTGGGCGCAGCTATTACCACGGGTCTGTAGGGTATAGAAAACTCGCTAAGGTAAGCGGGAAGTGTGGGGGCACTTCCCCCAGACATTTTTTTAAGATAAATGGTTCAAAATAGTGGGTTTTGTGGCTGTTTGAATAGTTAAATATGTTTTGTTTGTTAGTCATCCGTCCCCCTAATATTAATAACAAAATATTTCATAAAAAAATTCTCTAAGCTCTTGGGGGGGGGGTTTATCCCCCAAAACCTCCCCTCGCTGCGTCACTGCTTTGCTTCGCTATATTTATTTAGCTTCATCCGCTTCATCTTGCGCCTGATAACAAAACAAAACTGTTGTTTCTCAGAAGGTGCTTGACGCAAGACATTAAACCCGAGTGTGTAGGGCTAACCGTGGTGCGTTTACGCATGCAGTACGTTTACGCAGTGCATTTTTTCCAAACAGAGATACTAAAACTGGCGCGCCTTAAGTCATTTAATGCGAATGCTGCTTCATAGGGGCTTTTCTTGCACGATTTTGAGCATCAGTCAAGCGTCGGTCTGGGGTCGTGTCAACCTGCCCCCTGAATGGGCCAAGTGTATGCAACAGACTTGGGCCTAAAAACATTTTTTTACAGCTAATAACGCAAATAGCCAACAACTGAATGCGTATAATTTTTATTTCATGAACTGCTTTATTAAACCACAATGCCCAAAATTTCTTAAGCTAAAACGTAAGAAAATTTGTTGAAAAATATCCGCGTAAACGTGCTCCGATTCACCCTATGTAGATTCAATAAAGAAAATGTCTTTCTGGCAAGCAATTTTGGTACTCATTTACGTAGTTTTATTGAATTTGTATCCTTATTTTATTATAATAAATTAAACGTGATTAAAAACGATACTGCCGCTCTTGATTTATAAATGGTGTAAGTAAACTGTAAGTTCATTGATTGTTAGGCGGTACGAAGTTCGCCGGGTCAGCTAGTATATATATATATATATATTTTTTTTTAAACAGTAGCTCATAGTCATCAGAATTAATAACGTTTTAAGATCTATAGGTAAGCATTTATGGAAAATTCAAACAGAAAAACCCATTATTATAGAAAAAAATAGAAAGTAATGGGAACAGCGTACATATAAAGAGAACTACAACTTTTCGATTTAAAACTAACTTTATTAGGTTTCAAATGAATCACGTATCAGTGGAGACAGCACCTGCAGAAAGGAAGAAGACTCCAACCAATAGGTACACCACTTTCTCTGAGAAAGAATAATTTTGAAATTTTGAAAAAAGCGAATATAACTTCGTTGCTAAGTGGAACATACTCACAGAGAAAGGCCCTCTCAAAAATGCATTCTAACATGTTGAAATATTCAAGAAAGTCGAAAAGAATATCTATTTTCAAATCTCTTCGGAATTTTTTCCTAGTATTCCTTCTAGAGTCTTTAAAATTTCTTCAAATTGAAAGTGCCTATAACAAGATTTAAAGTTTAGATGTCGCACATGAAGTAAATATAATGAAATTGTATTATAATATGTATCCAAGGCAATTACCAAGTGATCAACAGACGGTGGGAAATTTGTATGGGTGTTGTCTACCGGAAGCAGGAAGAGAAACTAATTCTTTTCTGATAATGATACTTTGTGATGTTTAGAAATTTAGAAAGATACTTCGCAAAATATTTCCACCAAGCACGTATATGGAGTGTTTTGGTACTCCAGGAAAAATTGCAATGCATTTTACTTTCAACATCCAATTACAAAATTAAGTCTTCTACCAAAACAGTTGGTACGATAAAGCTCACTTCTAACAAAAATCTTCCACTGGTAAAAAATAATTTCCAATTACCGGAAACCGGTGGCTTCACGTTAGGGTAGTTTCCTGCATCAAAGAAATCTAAAGGCATTGATTGCGATTCTTTACCCACCATTAGTATATACATAATATACAAATTATTTGGTTTTACAAATCCCAGTTTAGACGAATGTTAACTGTCAATTTTAACCTCATTCGAAAAAGGCCAGATTGGCGCCCTTGCGATGCCACTCCACGAGGCGTCACAGGGACCTAGTTTCTATGCGAGTAGATAGAAGTTTTACATCGACTGAGATTACCAATGCGTGCATGAGGCACAGAGCTCAGGGAAACATGTCTTAATAATCACCTATTAAAACTGGCTAAGATAGGAAAGTTTTCTTCGTTTGATAAGGTATTAATAATCCTTATTTAAGCCAAGCGCTACCTGCTAGCAGGGTACTCTGCTACCTTCTAGCATCCTCCGTCGTATCAGCGCTCAAAGCCTCGCCCCAAGGTCACCTCACTTGCGGCAGCGGTAACCAGAACGACATCACACGGGCTTTTCAGCATTCATACTTAGCCGTCGCGTTTTGGCGTGCTTGAAAATTTTCACTTTTCATTTAATCGCGAAAAATAGATATCGTCATTTAAAAATCTAAAATCTTGAAATACGTACTCCAGTAGTAATAATCTTTCGATTTAGGCAATAAAAAATAATAGGAAACCACCCTATTGTTTTGAAAAGTCGGAAAGACTTATATTACATGCTCATTGGTGAAATTTTAGTACCAGTACCATTGATGCTTCCCCCTGATAAATTTGTTTTTTTTTACGTTAACAAGGCTATATTTTATTCTGAAGATGAATTTGCTCTTATGATTCTTCAATCCGGCCGATTGATCACGCGAGGGTTTTGAACGTTCCAGTGATGGGAACATGTCGCTCTAGGAGATAACATCGATTTTCGTCTTAGAAATTCAATGCCTTTGTGTGACCAATTTTTCAATGTCAACTGACAAACAAGGCCCGAATTAAGTGCCGCCCAATTCAGTCTAGAAACTTTAGGGACGAGAATTTCAGGATTCCATTAAAATTTCATTCTACTTATCTAGGCCTTGATGTAAGAAATTCCAAGGCCTACCCAGTGGTGAGGAGTGAGGCCTCCCCAGTCAACCTGTTTGTTGAGGAAGAGCGTTTTAGTGTCTTTCTAGACGGCTTCTTAGTCTAAGTAATAGCTTGAAATAGGTTATATCAAATTTTCGTCTCTTGTGTAATGGGAACGTCTTACGAGGCGCGATTTCAAACTTAACGCATTTTATGTCTCTCATCCTATCGTTGGAGAAAAGTATGCCATTATTTCTCCAATATCGTACCCGTGATGATGACCGCTTGATCCGTTTTCTTCAATGCCGAATACAAATTTGCTGTTTATTTTTAACATGTCCCATATAATTAATACTGGATTATATAATAATTAAACAATAATTACGGATGGAAAAATCACTCTGGACACTGTATTAGTGACCATCACTGTTGCTATTAGTTGCAGGGAACTACCTTTTTGAAAAATACTTTCATTTACTATTCAAACAAACTTACGGAATTGAGGACGACATTGTATTTAGGAGGCGTTTAGTACATAAATTCATTATGGTACGTTCCTACCTGTAGATATGCCCGCGAAAGGCTGATTTCTATGTAGATGTGAATCAGAAGGACCGAGATTGAATATATTTCGCACTTCGCAGAAGATTATACCTACACCAAAATCACAAAAAAGATAGCCATCACAGAAGTTTATATTCAAAGGTACACTATTTCAGTGTCAGTGGGTTATTTCGAATGCCCACTGATATTATTTTATGACGATAGAGGAATTTTAGACCAAATATTCGTTATAATTTGGTAAATTATTGTTCCCATGTGGATGGTTTTAATTAGAAGTAAGCTTTATCATATCAACTCTTATGGTATAAGTACTTAATTTTTTTAATTGATGGTTGAAAGAAAAATGCATGGCATCTTTGCCTGAAAAACAGGGATACGATTTGAATAAAAAATTAAAAAATATTGGTTACTTCCACAAAAAGTACTTTCACATTTATAGTAGCAAGTTTAGTGAGTACAGGATGTAGGCAATACTTAATAACCAACGTAGAAATGCGTTTCGCTGATGGTGATGATTTTTATTCTCTTTTAATCTTTGAATCGATTCATTAAGTTTCCACTTTATACCTTTTTGTTTTATTGACCACTTATATTTTCATATTTATTTGCTTAACTTCTTGAGGACTGTTCAATTAATCAAAAAACCTACCAGGTCAACCTATGCTATATACATTGAAAATTCTCAGGAATGATAAATCAATAAAACGAATCTATCTAATTTTAGAAATATAGCTCCTGTAAACAGTATGCCATATGCCTCGTTAATTAAAACATTATTTTAAAAGGCACAAAAAAATACGCCTGCGAGTCAAATAGATTTAACACTACCAATGGAAGCAACTTGAGATTAGGTATATGACGATATCGTGTGGAATCGTCAAACAGGGAACATATTGACAAAAAAAAAGTTTGTATAGTCTGCAGAAGGTTTATTTGTCGACCCAGCTTTCTGCAAACTATGTCATTTTTACGGCATTAATGATGACGTGATTTGTCGCCACCTTTGGACCAAATTAATGTTTTCATGTCATTATGGTTCCCACTGCTAATGAGAAACAAATACTTTTCAAAATTTTAACGGCATTTATGGGTACAAAAACAACCAATTTATACTTTATTTGCAAAATTATTACCTATTGGTACCTTCTCCTTCATGTGGGCTCGCTGTGTTTCTCACAACCTTTTCCTCTTTGCAATGCATTGCGAGTGGGTCAGCCGTGAGTTAGTTGGTCGTGACCGAATGAGAATGACCAAAGGCATCGCACCGGAGGAGCGGCTCCAAAATTAATTCCTCCGTCACAACGCGGTCGGTTCGGCGTTGTTGCTATTGCCCGAGAAAATTGTTTTATCGCGAGTCGTTTGGTGTTGAGGTTGCCTCGTTGGATAGCCTCACGTCGCCGTTTGCAGCGTGCGAGTAATTCCCTTCGGAAGAGGCGCGGCGGTTGGGCGCGGCGGAACGCGACACAGCGAGCAGTAATTGGCGCTGTAATGCCGCCGCTGGGGAAAATATTTCCAAATAGAAATCAGCCGCACAAGTGGGACGAAATACCTCTCCGGTTTATTTGGAAATAAGGGCGATGCTGAATATGAGCATTCTATTTCATTTCAGTCTATATTCATTTTGCACATTGGAATCGCTCTTTATTTGTATGTGTAAGTGTTGGATATACGTATAGTAATGCATCTGTTATGACCATTTTTCGCTACTCTTTACGCTCGAAATTATTGTCTCTTATAAATATGGAACATCATGAGGAGTTGCACGTTGTCATGTTGCATGTTGGCATGAATTGAAAAAAAATTAGTGTAGCTACCCGCTTAATTTTAAGAATAGCATTTTTTTAGACAAATTCTTTACTTTATTTTCTGAATTTTCGTTTACCCTTCATTCGCTTGCGCTGTTTTGGCGCTTAATATTCAATTGACCTCCAAATATCGAAATGAGATTATGTGGTAAGTGTCGATACTTGCAGATCATTGACACTCATCACAGAGAAGTAAGATTGACAACAGCCACTGATGGTTGCATGGCTATCAACATGGCCACTATGTGGCACGCTGAGTCGGCATCCAGCCGATTGTGAAGTCGTCCGAGTATTCCTCTCTAACCTTCTCTAACCTCTCACATGAGCAGTGATGAGATGGGTGGGATCCATAGATCTCCCAATCCATCTGTCATCATGGAAGTACCGCGCATTTAGCGCACGCACCTGATTTATCTGAGGAGTGATATTCTTGAGAAAAGAGTGTTCAGTTCATTTTTCACGCTCCAATCGCTCTTTATTTGTATGGGTAAGTGTTGGATATACGTATAGTATTGCATAGGTTATGATCATTTTTCATCATTCTTTATGTTCGAAATTATTGTCCCGTATGCCTATGGAATATCATGAGGAGTTGCGTGTTGTCATGTGTCATATAAACAAAACCAGCATGAGTGGTAAAAACCCTCACTCAGCAGGACTCGAATCTGCCACGCGAGGATATGCAGACGGCGAATTAACCGCTAAGGATGTCAACAACTGAAAAACCAGTTTATGAGCTCTCCTATAATCAACTAATTTTAACCGTTTTCCACGAAGGATATCAATATTGACAACCTTAGAGAGATAATTTCAGAAATCATAAAAATATTTTGCTTAATTGTTCGGCCTTTTAAGTTAGGATTGGATTTTGCTGCACATATCTATCTTGTACTTTTGGTGTTTGCATTCAACAGAAGTCTAAGGGCTTGGGTGTGAAGGAGGGACTAAGGAGGCATATTTCATCTAGTTTGGAGTTTTCACGTCGTACGACCTCTTCCCAGGAAATGTTTGCAGGGATTAGAGGGAACTGGTGTTCAAGTTTTGGGAGTGATTTGTCTGGAGGGAGATTTGCGTGGCTGAAATGTGAGGCCAACGCTCCTTAGCTATATCTTGGACGATATTATGGATGAAGGAGGTTCTTGCTGCTAGCACATGGATCCGATAGACGCATTTTTTCTCAAGCTTCGTTAAAACAGTCCTAAATTTTAACATTAGTTTGTAGTTAGTCTTAAATATATAAGACTTTAAAAATCTCAGCAATACCAGTGAATAGAAATATTCATGCTCTTTGAAAAAGCAAATATATTGTATGTATCTTTAACCTGTACCGCATTCATTTAAATTTTTTAAACTGTTAATCCTTCAGCGGCATTCCAAAGCATTGCCGTCAATCCCTTGGGGAATGATTTAAAATTACAAATAGAAGGTACATCTGAGAAAGTGGGGTTACGAGTTGGTTCTGACGGCATCATCATACAGGAGCAGGAGGACAAATATATGTGCTGGACCCCGACCTTAGTTTAGATTCGCCTCATTGATTGCTAGTAAATATTGCATAAAAATAAAATTATTATCAAAAAGTAAAAATTATAACTTTATAATTCCAAGTCCACATACTTCCTCGCAAGGTGCCTCGATAGAGCGTATGGCGGGAGGAGTTGGGACAACAGCCGTTAGCAAAAAAGAAATGAAATGCGCATTCGAAGATCCACCTAGAATTTATCAAATTTGCTCGGGGGAAAAACAAATTCCCATGCTTATCCGTTCGGCAAACTATCTCTCTAAATTTATAGTTTATGTCGGGCGTGGAAATATAGTGGGTTTCTAATATGAAGTTCTCCGTGTCACTCTTAAAGATATATCTCTTATTAATTGCTAAAGGAGTCTAAACCTAGCGCTTAGCATTCTAGTCTCTCGTGGCTCCCAAGCTATTTTTTTAACACCTGTGTTACGTTTTCTGCATATTATCGACGATTCACGCAGCTTTCCTATAACTTCACGAATTGAATGCTCCCGCACCTGAGGCTATATATTTCTAATTGTGGCAAGACCAGTGCGAAATAGCACCTCTGTTTTACTTTTCTTGAACAAATCCTAGCTTCTTCAAGGCTCTATAAAAAGGCTCGTGCGGTAAAAAGGCTCTTCAAGGGTCGTGGGAAAAATACAAATATTTTTGTTTGTTTCCCACGATAAGTTCGAAGTTATCGTAACTCCAAGGTACTTCATCCGTCGCCTTTTTGTAAATACCATCAGAAAAATATACATGGTTATAGGTGGACGACCTTCTCAAAAAATGTATATGCTCAGATTAAATATTTCTTTCTTACTCCATATGCGTAAACGAAGGTGGAATAAAAACTAGGTAGGTCTACGTGGAGAGTGTTCTGCCAGTTAGTGGAGGCAGCTCAGATTTGTCCTCTACCTTTAGATTCTGAATAAGGCCTTATCTTCTTCATTCCATCAGCAAATCTAACTCTCTCTCCCTCTCCTCAGCCTACCAAGCATTCTTCCCTTCGACACTGTTTTCAACATTCCCTCCCCGCTAACTACTCGCTCAATCCATAAGTACCTTCTGTCTCCTCCATATCTTATCTAGATCCTACCTTTTCTCACCCACCATGTCCAGCACTTCGTCGGCCCTCCTGCTCTCCGTCCACGTGACCCTCTCCATTCGTTTCTTTACCCACATTCCGAACGCCTCCAGTCTTTTCACGTCTTCCTTCCTGAGTGCCCATGTTTCTGCACCGTACAGTGCTGCACTCCAGATCAGACTCTTCACTAGCCTTTTCTTTAAACTCTTAAGGTATTTTTACACGATACATTAACACGTACGAGTTAATGTCTGTTTGCATGAATGATTTTTGTGGACCGGAACGGAACATGTACGAATGCATGAGCCAAATTAGAGCAGGTTCTATTTTCTGTGTATGCATTTGCACAAGTTGAGTGCATTTTGGCGTTCATTCATGCGTTTGAACATTTAGACATTAACCCTAACGTGTTAATGTACCATGTAAACGGGCCTTTACATAACGATCCTCTCATCAGCTCTTTTCTATTCATGAATTCCTCCTTAGCTAACCCAATTACCTTCTGGATGTCCTCACTGCTAGTCACGCTTTCCTCCAAGGTGCATCCTAAATAGTACTACCTCTCAACCCGTTCAAGTGTGTGATCGTCTAATTTTGTCTTGACCCTCACATTCCTAGCGAGTGATGCTTTACATGTCCGCAAAATCGGTCTCATTTTGTTTAATCCTCATGCTATATTCTTCGCACTCTTTTTGGAATGCATCTAGAGCACATGAATAACTGCTATGTTATATATTGGTCTCGTAATTGGAGTGATGCGATTCTCCCTCTACCGATATTCAGACCCTCCCTGACTTTTGGGAACAAGTGTTTAACAATGACCAAAAATTAATCCAAATGAGGTGACGAGGAGGTGTTAACGGGTGGGAATTAAGAAAAAAATATTTAAAAAAACAAGCCTGCGGCGAGCATGATGCTGTGATGATTTTTATTTCACCGAAAGTGGGGTGAGTGTTAGGGAAGTGGTTGGGAGGGGGGGGAGCATTTTTTGGTACAGCAGCCCACGGTAGCAGAGGAGGAGGGGGGAAAGTATGGATGGGGGTGGGGGAGTTGTCCGGCCATTGATAAATTTAACGCATGAATTAGAGTCATCCGGTGGTCGACCACCAGATATATCATGCGCTCGTCCATTATCCTGTCAGGGCATTCGATTGCGGGCGGCGTTATTCGACTATTATCGAAGTTGTTTACGACTTTTTAGGGCGATAAATTCTCTCGCGCGGATAAATGAGATTGGTTTTGAGATGAGAAAAAGATTATGGGAAAAGTAGGTGGTGTTTTTTTTTGGAGAGGGGCGAAGGGTTGAAGTGCTTGAAGGGGTGGTGGCGGGCTTTATTTCTTTTTTTTTATCTCGCTCCCCTTATGAAAGGCCCGACGTGTGAGGGTCCGGGGGCGTTGGAGCCCCTCATCCTCCACGCACTTCCCCTAGCCTGTGCCCAGTCGACCTGCTGTTGAACGGGAATGAATGCGCGTTTTGGTGGGCACATTATAAAAGCACGCGCCCTCCATCGTGAAATCCAAGCCTCCTGCTAAGGCGGCTCAGCGGTGGTCAGGGAAGAATGGACGATGAGAAATGGACGAGATACGTTCTAGGGAAGATTTTTCATCGCGAGAAAAATGAGCGAGGAGTTGGCGTTAAATCCTAGGCATGCTCCACTGTTTTCTTTAAGATTAAAAAATCATTTATCTAAAAAAATATATTAGCCATTAGGTAGGGTGGCGTTTGACTGTGGGCTGCGCGTTCAACATGAGCATCTAAGAATAATCATGCATATTTGTTGTTAAATTACAATAGAGAGAATTATTTGGCTAATAGTTCTGAAGATATTTGGACTCTGATATTTTGAATTTATAATGTGAGTTACGTCATGAAATCGATTTGGAGGACAGAGTAGAAATCATAAAGTCGTGCAGATTCAGAGTGATGTCATCATTTCTTACAGGTTCCACAATTCTCTGCTGCTGTCATGAGGCATGGAGATAATTGAGAATACCCGATTACTGTTCGAAAGGGTGGTCTTTATCACTATGGCTGAAGAAATCCGTGTACAACATCGCTCTCTATCTTGCTTTTGCTGAAAAATAAAACTAAATAAAACACATGTTGATTGTATTTGCGGGCGGAAGAACATGCTATAGTGGAAGTATAACTATCTGTAAACGATGGTTAACAATTTAATGGAATGTTTGCGGGGTAAAATTTAAGGAACTCACGCGTATTGACGATATGGTACCTATATCTGCCATCAATACCCCCTGTCAAGTCTAATGAAAATTACTCGTCAAGGATACCACTGCGACTTCATCCGTTGTAGTTTTGTTGGTAAATAACGCACCTTTTTCCATCAACAAGTCCTATTGGCCAAATAATCAAGTGTATCATTTTATGGAATAACTCCTACGCATTCATTTTTTCTCATCGACCAGTGGCACTCATTCAAAAGTTAGCGACATTTAATGAATGGAAACTATTAAAAACTATTTAAATAGCTCCTTGCTTGAATAGTTGACTTAAATGATTACAATTCAAAGAGAAACTACAATGACTGCCGGTGGATAGCGAAGCAACACACTTTCCCCGATTACTCCATTTTTAAGTTATACCAGCTAGAAGATTTTTTAAATTGTTCTCCTTGCTAAGCAAAATATGGCTAAGTGTTTTGAAATTGTGAAGGTGAGAAGGATTTAAACTTGTTCTCGGGTCATTATAGAAGATAAAATACATAATTGTGTTGGATCATGCTGAGATGAAGTTATGGTATTGTATTACACGTCTGTAAAATATTATTTACTCTGATGAACCCCATTTCGCACAAGTAGCCTCTGTTGAATGATATGTTCTCAACCTTTCTGCATTTTTGCAACCTATTTTATTATTTCCATTTTTATTTGAAGCATCTTGAAGTATGAAGCATTTGGTGTAGTTTTAATCGTGACTTCATGGTGATACTTGTCTTCAAATAATGTGTCATGTTTCTTTTATCGTGCTCATTGAAATTAAAATTGAAAATTCTTCTAGTTTTCCGGAAACCAACGATTATGCATAGTTTCATACGCTACGGTACTTTCGGATGATGTTCCCCGCCACGTAATACTTCCAGCCGACCGTGATGCTTTGCGTGGGAACTTCCGCTTTGAGTCGATGCTTGCCGGCTCAGCGACCAAGGGCCAACTGACAATCGGATGAAATGTGCGAATTGGATGCACGTAATCTCCATTTTAATCGGATTGACCTTTTTTTATAACAAGTTTGGCGCCTAGCCTTTGTCCTGAACTAGCAAATAATTGGCTGATCGACGGGCGATAAACCATTTTGACGACAAACGAACTGCACTATGGACAAAAAGAGAATTCAGAATCTCTCTCTTGTTAACTGCATGATGTAGACATGGAATTGACTCCATACAAGCGGAATAAATTAATGAGAAGGAAGGTTTGGCAATTAGCTGTGTTCCCATAGGGCAGGCGAGTCGACTAGCTCATGAGTGTTTTTGGGGACGCGACTGAAACTTTAAAAGCAGGCTGGGATCAAACAGAGAGTAGTTCTGAGTGCTATTTCGCATTTCACGACTTCAAAACTGACCTCTATGAAAAAAATGGATACAAGAGCGCTTTCCACTACAATTATGAACCGCTGGTATCACGCATAAAAATTCGTCTGATATATATTTTGTGGACTGATGGATATTTTTTTTTTAATGCGTCAAGGATATTTCTACAAATACCTTTTAATATTATCAAATTTACAACGTAATAAAATATTTACTAATTCTGACATTTACTCCATTTATTAGGTACTATATCCTGATTGGGAATCATAATGTAAAACAGCTCCGGAAAATATTTTATCCATCATAATCTAAAGTTATGTTAAATTACGTCCATTATGAACACCATACACATAATTGTATCCATTGGCAACTGAACATCCCGTTCAAGTGAATAAAATTGCGGAAGTGCCTATTTAGGGTTTTAGGGAGTCCTCTGTAGGTAATTGGCCTCATGCTGTTTTTGGACTGCATTAAATGAATAAATAAAAAGTGGAATTGTTTCCCTTTACGGTTAACAGTTTAGTGTTACCCTTAAACTTTTAATATTGAACTTCGAATAAAAATTTGTCGTGGTTCTTATAGTTTTTTCCTGGTCGGGAAATTTTATGCTAAAATTAAAATAATCAGCTGTCAAAAAATATAATAACAGTTACATCTTTGCTCACAACGTATTCAGTTAATTGTGCTAATAATACTCGTAGCATATCGGAAGATATCTGCTATTTTCTTTTCCCTTCTTGCATTACCTTGGTGAGCACATATGCGAAATATTTTTGTAAGCGTTTTGCTTGTTTAACTTCCTAGCAGGGCACTTCGATTTACAATATCATTAAGCCATAGATAGCTTTTCAGAGTACCTATCAGATGAAGTCCCCGAGTTAATTTATTGTATATGCACAAATTGATTACTTCTGTTTGACTCGATTTGGTATTCAAGGAGCGTGAATTTAGTATTCAAGGAAAAGGTAAACGATCGAGTTTTGTGATTGAGTGAAAACAGTACATTGATAGGGGACTATTGAGATTAGTGATTCCCAAAGTGCACTCTGCTGCCCCTGAGTGGGCTTTGCTTTAACAAAGGTGATTGAAATCAAACGAGGAAGTGATAGGAAGGTGCGATGCAGTAAATTCATTTTTTTAGTTACTTTAATTCAAAATGAAATATGCAAAGGATGCAGTACATGTCCACTTGCCACGTTGACTCGTAAAAATAGTGTAAACTCATTCATTGGCATCTTCGCCCATTCCTCACGGTTATGGGACGAAATTATACTTTAAATTGACAATCAAATTTCGGATTGTGCAATCAACTTCCGGATGCTTCATTGAGCATTTTTTAAAGAAGGAATTCTTGACCTACGTTGTGACTCCAACGTCAGGTGCCGCTCAAAATCACTGGCAGGTTTTCCTGTTCCAAGTGTGTCTAGGTAAGTGAGAATGCAGAAAGAGATCAAGCAATGATATGGTTATGGAGCTAATGAGAAATAAATCTCCTCCTCCAGATAATTTTTTAAAAGTTGTTTTTCATTTATTCCAACCGATTCTCGCGATCCTGATTAATTGGTTAATATAGATGTTGATGGCAGGAATAGTGGATTTGAAAAATTTGGAACATACCTATTTAGACGGACTGAATGATAATTTCTCGGGTTTTCCGCCTGGTAAGAGTGTCCATTTTCCCCAACGTTTCGAAGTCCGAGACATTAGAGAAAATAGACACTATCACTCGGATGCAAACCCCAGAAAACCTCGTTCAGTCTATTTTCCTGGAAAGCGCCTGATTTTTCTTCACCGATCTAGATTATTTGAAAGAATTAGGTATAGAATAATGTCCGTGGCTGGAAATAATTTAGGAAACATTGATTTTTAAACTCTCTGGGCATTAGCTTGCATGTAGTACCGGTGCGGGGATGCGAAAAGTAATTAGCGTCATGCAGTGTTTGCACTTAACTATGGTTTACTGCTGTTGCACGGCTTTAGGGGAGTGTATTTCCACCGCGGCGCTAGCGTGTCGAAGAGGTGGGTCGGTTGTCTGGGGGCGGGGAAGAAGGTTTTGTTAATGCAGGCAAGGGGCGGCAGCAGGGGCGGCAGCGCGATGCACTTGGCATTCGGTCGTCCCAGTCGGGAAGCAATAACGTGAGTGTCTCGGTAAACAATGACCCGCGGGTAATCAATCCACGATATCGCCCGTCTCTTCCTTTGAAGAGGGAGCTAGCGGACAAAGTGAGTGAGATCTCTGCACTCAGCGGAGCCGCGCTGCCCCTGCGCTTTCAGTACTCCCCACGGATGTTATTTGAAGAGGCTCTCGCATTTTGTCTCTTAGGTTTCGAGTCTAAACAACGACGCACTGGGACGAATCGGGACTTTACATGTCAAAATCACCCGAGAGATCGTAATTTGTTTTTCCATAGAACCCTTTCGCACTGACTATGTTGGAGAAGACGTTGCAGTTTCACTAAAAACTCCAAGATTTATAATGGATCTCTCAGATGCAAATAATGAATTACCCTTCAATAATGTATGCTGCAAACTTAGCGTTAGCGAACGTAAGGTACTTTTCTTATTATAATGTATTTATTGTGTAAATACATTTAAAATCCCAAGTATAATTTGTAACTCTTGTAGTCAGGTAACAAAGATGGCATATTACCATTTAGTAAATACATACATTTGTGTCTGTGCTTTTCCTCTAATCTCACAATTCATGTGGAGTTGATTAATTTTTCGTATGGAATTCCAAGAAAGCGCACTGAAAGTGGATTGACAGCAAAATAAATATCAATGATAACAGCTCAATTTACGAGTATATTTCGGCTTCATTTATGTACAAAAACTTAACTGTGAAAAGCCTAAAATATATTTCTCTTTCCCCTCGGGAAAGATAGTAAACTGGGAGGAAACTTAAAAAAAACCGTGACTGAACTTTTAAAAAATGGTGCGCACGGTCGGCGCCATCGTCGCGTAATTATTGAGGACCCCTGAACCCTAAAAAACCAGGATGTTCGTTGACACTCCGGTGAGGTCTCGGTTCTCGACCGCGGTAACTTGGGGTGGGGTGACCCCTGCTTCATTTGGCTCTATATGCAGGTTTTTGAAGGAGGAATTAGCATTAATTCAGAAGTGGGTAAGGGAGACAATTTAAAGCATTTTTGTCTCATAAACATGGGGTAGCAACTCCTTAGTTACTGAGCGATGGCAACGTAAACATTTTTTGGATTCACTTTGCAGTCACCATGAACAAGGTTTTTCTAAGTTATCCAGCCTTTTTGGCATTTTATTTAATGATCTGTATTTTTAATTACACCAAAAATTAGAAAATATGATATTGTAATTTTCTGAAACAATTAATCTCAGAAAGAGTTACGCAAGGAATTGCGCAAGGATTTTTTTAGCAAAATATTTTTGCTGCTATCCGTATGAAATTCCATATGAAGGCTTCCGCAGGTTGAACTAAATGAAGATGCAGCTCTTCTGGGCTTTATTCCGCGTCGGTCTGGAAGAAGTATGGTCCAATGTAGGGTAAAGCCCGGAAGAATGACATCTCCACTTTTTTTGCTGTTTTTAACCCAATGATGCTAACAGATTGACTCCCTTGCAGGTAGGAATTGAGGAAATTACCATTTTGCTTTTTCTACATGGTGATTTATTTTTACTAGCCATGGTTTCATTACACCGTAAGATTCTCAAAGTGCGGAAATACGATGTCACGAAATCATGGTTGGAAAAAATGAATCACCATTGGGAAAAAGCAAAGCTTTTATTCCTTCAACTCCTACGATATGAGATTTACAAGTCACGCCCGCTACTGGTACTCCCTTGTTTTGAATGCTGTGCAGTCACCTTTTCATTTGCCTTTTTTTTAGGTTGAATACACCTATGTTGCTGGATGATAATTTTCATCACTTTGAGGAAAACGTAATGATACAAATTACATTTTCCTCAGTGTTTCTGTACAATTCGTTTCTTTCGAGTTATTTAATTGCAGATCCAAATGTGTCCATTTTTCATCCGTTTCAACGATAAACGTAACCGAAATGATAAGGCGTACACGTTAATTCTAAGCATATACAAAATTGGTACTCCTCTCAAATAATCCTCCTGTAATAAAAAAATAAATTCTACAATGATTGTCATTTCATTCTTAGGTCATTACTGTCTAATGAGATTCGACTGGTACACCTCACTAGTTGCCATATACCGTTATGATGTCCTGGTGAGCCTTTCACTCATGTCTTCATTAATCCGTTCATTATTCGATGAGAAAAAAATGTATTTCAGCCGACTTACCCGGGGCCTTCTATTCGGTGTCACTCAATCAAAAATGTGTAATTCGTGAATAAATAACATTGTCTGCCCCTCCGTGTTGGCTTCACTAGTCCTTTGATCCTACTTTCTCCCATATTCTCTATTTTTTATCCTCCTTTCTCTCTCATTCATAAAATTTTCGCCACTGACCCTTCCATGATCAGTTTACGAGTCCCTCGTTCGAGTGTCGAATTTGCAGGGCTTGGAAGTATCGAGTGTTTTACAGAGGAAACGAGCGAAAGAAATATGAGAGACAAAATTCTCTTCGACGGCACATTAACGCAATCTGTTGGGCTTTGATTTGCGTCTTAAAATAACTATGCGACCATAATACATAATCTGTTTATACTCTGGCAGATATTTATGACGTAATTACTCTTTGTATTAATCAACTTAACCTGATAATTCTAGATCTATGGCACCTGTTGAAATTCAGCGTCTTTCTATATTTAATTAATTTTTTCCTCATATTTTTCCCACCAAACTTAAAGACTTCACTGTAGGCTTCATAAACGGTAGAATCATGCGTAAAAAGTACTGTCAATGTTCTTGTCACTGTGAAGTCCTCAAGTTTTACGCTTTTCTCCAGGCAAAAATAAATCCACCGCTAAATTATTTAAGAATGCAACATGCCCATTTACGTACAAGGTAAGAGTTAAAACTTATAAGAATTACTTACAAAGCGATTTTTTAAATAGTAACTAACTATTCATTTTTAGCATAGCTACATTTGAATATAAGGGTTAACGCAATAGATTGACCAAACGACCCGGCAGATAAGTAAGAGGTACCACTTGAAATAAGAGAGTGGGTTACGGAATCAAATGATAGCAATTGTGTGCGTACTATTCCTAAAGATACTTTGAGTCGTGATTTTTTATTCATGATATCCTCTCCGTACTTGAAGTGTAAACTTAATTCTTTGCTTCATGATATGATGGATTACGTATGCTATTTGGAGGGGGCGACCAACATCTGTGCTTCCGACAGCTGAAGTCTTTTGCACCGTTAGGGAAGGGTTTGGTATGGGAAAAAGTGTGGAGAGAATCCCGGCGTCGCCTCCATCCTCTTCTCAACGAAAAATGCCACAAGGACTACGGCCTAACGTCACATTCGGCGGACGGAATGCTGTCATTGAAGTTTCCATCCCACAGCGCTTACGCAGAAAACGGTCAGTCTCTGAAAAATCTCGATGGTACTTGAATCCTGACCTGATTATTCTAAGTCCGTGATCCTGACCCACAGGGTAGGAAACGAATATTCTACCCACCACACAAACCCCTTTAAATGATCAACTTTAACGGTACACAAAGGTGAAATTGTATGCCAAGTAACGACATAGTTTCTGACGATAAACTTCACCATTTTTCAAAATCTGGAAATATCATTGTCAGCATCAATTACCAATAGATACCGCCACAAATGGAATACCAATGACTGTAATTTACCACCCGGCTGCAAGGCCGCAATATAGTCCATGACATACTCATGAGTTTTTTCATTTGTAGATGGCCACGATGAATATGATTAATAATGCCTATAATGCCAGAGGCTGCGGGAAAGAGCATGCGAGGAATGAAGCATCAGAATACAGCCATAATTACTGAAAAACGGTATATGGTGTGCCTTCACAAATATGTTAATGCCATAATGATGCCACAAAAAGAGTGAGGGGAAATTCATCTAGTTTAATGAGTCAAACGATTTACTCATAATTATTTAAAAATTATTAACCCTCTATCCACTCCACAGTAATGTTCAAAATAAAGTATATTATGTTGTAAATAACATATTCATGGAGGATTTTATAAATTTTTAGGAATGTTAATGCGATTATGATTATAATTGTTAATTGAATTTTTTACAATCGCCAAATATTTCTTTTAATATAATATCGGTAAGTGAAGGAGGTACAAATGTATATATTATTGGTCATAAGTAAAATAAATAGTTATTATCATTTAAAAAAATTCTATTTCCGTGCGCTGAATTCATAAATTTTTCATTCACGCTATTCTAAGTACTATATACGTATTTTCAAGAATTGAAGGAACGGAATTGCTACCTCATTGCAACCAACCAATCGGTCATATTTATGCATTGATATATCCATGATGGAAGTGTGAGGAAACGAATGGCGATCCTTGTGACTTCCAACAGGAATCAAAAAGAGGACAGAAATATCGAGTGTTTGTAATAGGAAACAAGTGAAAGGAAATATGAAAGACGAATATTATCTTTTATTTATTGGTTTGTTTTTTAATTGCTATGTTTCAGCATTATATTAATATTTAAATCAATTTATATTGATTATATTGCAATATATTCTGCTTTAACCATGGTTGGCGGGAGATTTCTTCAACTTATGGGTACAAAAGCTGGAGCACGGTCTTCAAAAGTGTGTCGAAAAAAATGGGGACAACGTTGACAAATTGGCAAAAGTGTAAGCTTTTCAACGATGTGAAAATTGAAAACAATTAACAAAGTATTTTATTTGTAAAAAATATGGGAACCTTACTTTTGGTGCGACCCTTATATGTCAGTTCTATTATTACATCTTTACACTGACAGTGCGTTGTTAAAAAAAAAACCTCACCCGATGTGAATGTGCGAATATAAGAATGGTACTTTTTAAATGAGGAAACTGGAAACAGGAAAACCAGTAAAATGGGTAGTATTTAGTTACCGAGCATGCTTTAATATTATTTTTATTTTTTTGATGTGTTTTACTCAAGGGCATGAATTGATTGTGAAAAAATTATGCAGGGTTTTCATTGGTAATAGCGAGAGCGCATGGATCATTCGCGAAAGACTCAGCTGACCCTTGATACATCAATTTATCATTCATCAAAGGGATTCAACTCAGTATTGGACGCAAACGAGGCACAAGTACTACCCGCTGGTTGTTCCTGAAGTCTTGGGGAAAGAGTCACGACTTGCTACCCAATGTAATGGCGGCATAATGAGACATTGTGAATTGACAACGATGGAAGAGTTACAGCATCATGAGTGACACTTTAGGCGTTCGTTCATTATCCTTTGACTTGCCGATTTTATGTATTTGACTTCAAAAAGAAGGTATTTCTTTTTGTATTCATGTGATTCTTCTGGAGCTATTTAATCGTGACAGGCAGGCCTTATTACGATAACAGCAATGTACCTACTCTCATGCTCTGATAATTGGTGTACAACCAGGTCATTTCCTCCACGGTTGTTGACGTTAGTAAGTAGTAGATTGCACTAACCTCTTTTAGATTTCATGAAAAAATTGCGGAAATCTGGACGTTTATATTCAGAAAAATATGTATTTTTAATCATGACTTAAAATTTACTTTTATTGCGATCGAATTTCGGATAGTTAGCCTTAAAGGGAGTGAATATGTCTTTTTACCTCAAGGGAAAAATTCTAAAGAAAATAATCATTTCTTGGCTTGAGGTCGAACTCGAATCTTCCATTTGGCGGTCAAGTACATTAAAGTCATCGTCCTCCATGGTGAATTTTAGACCAGGTTTTCAGAACAACTGCTAGCGTCTTAAGACTTCATTTTTGACCATGAGACTGAAGACAGGGCTTTCCCTGCAAGGCACTGTTGGAGAATAGCGATTTCTTTCATACTGCATTTGCCCAGACCCATGAGCATGATAACACATTCAAGTGCTATTTTTTCCACCAATAATAAGAAACTTAACTTTTTTAAGGACTGGTCCGCCCTAAAGTAGTTTAAATAAACTATTGACGAAACGCTGGCTGATATGGAGGATCTAAATCTTTTATTATATGAAGTTTTTCTATCATTCTCTGAGGTAATACGAAGATGTCCCTCAGAATGGCAATATCTCAGGCAATATCTCAGAAACGTGACCGGTTCACTAGGCTATGAAATCGTTTCTCCTTTTTGCTAGTTTATCTTTTTGCTATTATATGACGTACACTTTTACGAACAAGCGTATTCCAGCTTTAAAAGTAGGTATTTGTCGTTGCAGTTAAAATGAGTCAAATATACATAATATTATGTAATGAGTTTTCTTTGGTAAATACTTCCTCTACCTGCGCATAATGACGTACGACATGTGGTCTTGATCTGCTTGATTTTGTTTTCTTAATGAGCGCTAAGATTATTTTCTAATTTTTATAATTTATTCCATTTATTATCGATTTACGGCCGTCGATCACACAAATTATCTAGACCAATTTTCAGCCTAGGCAGTTTTAGAGGATATTTTCCGCGTGCTTTATCGCTATTTTGCGAATAGACGGCCATTTTCCAATGCAGTTTCCCGTAATGTAAGTGGGATTATATATGATTATTTGAAATGGAAGTTGTCGTATGTGTTTTCTCCAGACTAGGTTTCCCGTGAGTCTCGATCATTTTAATCCATTCCCTTATGCGCAGTTTCAGTTATTTTTTTCAACTCCAGAGACTTATATCCATGTACATAAATATCATATTTCAAATATAAATGGCGAGATTTTCATTTATCGATCGTAATTTATTTGCTAAAGACTTTTCTTATGACTCAAACGTGTGCCTTACTGCGTGAAGTGTTCCGTATCAGGGCTGGTGAGTAATTTTATAATATGATATGGTCATTGGAGTTGAACCTTGTCGAGATACCATATTTGAAGTATTTACGCACTGTAAATAACAATTTATTGTCGCATTTAGTCGGTGAGACATTTTCTATAATTATATGTCACCTATATATTTAACATAAATAATGACTGGAGTATAGAATTCGGTATCGATAATGACTTAATTTAAGTGGTACAATTTTATTTCAGCATTTATTAAAAATGAATCGTTATCAATAGATCATTATGAATGGGAAAGAATATGTATCTTTTTTTTGAATGCGGGGAAAAGTATTCAAACATTTCACCACTGATATCTTGTCTTCCCATAACTCAGATCTCCTCCACTCTACAGCTCGATTATTCCTTTGGACGTCAATAGGTGATTCTCATACCTGCTGTGCGTTTTTTTTTTTTTTAACTCTCTCACTTTTCAACCACTGCCGCACTTAGCTTCGATTCTCCTAACTGTTCTACACCCAAGAATCACTCGCCTTAGTGTATACTTCGTCCACCCACTCGCTAACGAATAGCTTTAGAAACTACGAGGGAAAGTTTCCATTTGTATGCGCTTATATGTGACGAAACTTGCGCAATTCAACTAAATTTTAAGAAATAAGATTCCTTTATCATCCTCAGACCCTAAAAATCCTAAAGGGTACATAAAACAGCAATTTTATACGTCTAATCTCTGTTTGTTCAGTGAGTTTACCTTTACCTTTTGCCTCCTCCGTATCTCATGTGGAAGCAGCCTCTCCTCACCCACCATGTCCAGCACTTCGTCATTCCTCCTCTTCTCCGTCCACTTCACCTTTTTAATTCATCTTAAGACCCATGTCTCGGACGCCTATAATCTTCTTTCGTCCTCCTTCCTAGGTGTCCATGTTTCCGAAGCGTAAAGCGTATATTCTCATGAGCTCCCTCCTTTTCATGAACGCCTCCTTCGCTAACGCAATTATTTTCCTGATTTCCTTTCCGCTGCTTCCGTTTTCCTCTAATGTTCTCACCAAATAGGTGAATTGCTTTCACTGCTCAAATTTTTTCCCAGCGACTTTGATTTTATTTTAAAATTCTAAAATGAATGATTTCGTTGCCATTTCATTCCTTTTCCTAAGGGCTATCTAGATTTTGGTATTAGATTTGGGTATTTATAGTGCTGTTTGTATGTTTCCCATAGTTATTTAATTTTTTTGGAAATATCAAATGATTTTCCATAATTATTATTCATTATTTCCTATTAAGTGTCATCCAATTCGATATAAAGCACTCGGAATGTAGAGACTGGTGTGACATGAAAATTTCATATTAGACCTGCAGGTGTTCACTTAGCATCCTGCATCTACAGGCTCTCAGCTCATTTCCGGATGGAAACGATCCTTCATTTTATTTCTTGCCGGAACGACATTCAAAAGATCGAGTCCCCCCCCCCCCTTCCTTTTTCAAGGGGACCCTATTTCTCCTTGCAGTGCCGGAGCATCCAAGCTGAATGAGAGAGCCAGCCACCCTGGTGCGCGATGCTTGTACCTCTTCGCCGTCGAGTCCTCTTTTCCCACTTTATTTTCTCCTTGAGCGCTCTACGATTGGTTATTTTTCGCCTCGAGGTTTTCCACTTTTTTTAAACTCTTTCTTTTTTTTTAAGTCCCATCCCTACAAGTTTACGTGCGATTGGGAAAAAAGGAGCAGCATACAAACATCGTCCTTCGACGTTTCCTAAGTGGCTCCGGTTGCATTTAGTGCCAGCAGTCACTTCAGGGTCTTCGTTCATGCATTCCTATTTACTCCCGACGCTGCCGTGGACGTAAGCGGTAGTAAATAAGTTGGAAGCCGGGGGAGGGACTGCTGTGCAATAAGACTTGACGTTTACTGCTGCGGATTGCTTCGTAGCAACCATACAGGGATGCGCGTCGCTCTCAGAAAAATAGACGAACTCAGTAATGCAAAGATCGTCGAGTACACCCAACCTTCTTTCTTCCCCCACCGTTTCCCGTAACAGAAATGGTTGCCTACGTACTTCACGTTTCCGCTACAAAGTGTACCCTACTCACGTGGCAGGGGAAGCCAGTTTCCCGGCTCAGCACGCATAAACATCGCCAATGAAAGGTATCGAGTCCAATTAATAAATGACACAATTTTTCAGCGGTTGGTCACAGTGTTACAGTTTAAACTCGTGGCCTTGCGTTGTCGGTCGAGCTAAACGCACGCAGTTAAAAATCATTTTATTGAAGGTAGCGCGTAAACATGTACGCTTGAGGAAGATATTTATTTGCTATGCAGCTGCATCGGAAGACAATTTAACTCGTGCAAGGGAACCCAGTTATTCGCTCCATAACGACGCAACTCCTGTCATAAGTTTGCGTGAGGCAATTGAAACGACGTCCTGAGAACAACTTGCCCCCATCGACCATTTAAAAGGAGAGATTATGTGGGATGTACGATCATACGGATTCGTTGTGGATATAAAGCTTGCCGATTAGCGGGGACCGTTTTCGCGTCGTTTACTACGGATTATTACTGGATTACACCACCTTTGTCGTCAGATCCCGAGTCTGTATGAGTTTAAACTATCGCTATTTGCCTTTCGAAGTCCTCTGTCATCGTCCACTTATCTTCTTTTCTTTATCAAAAATATGGCATTCCTTCAACTTTCACCAGTTTTTAACCATGTCATGCAATCAAAGCTATTCAATGCACATATTTTAGCTCTTATTCCCTGGAGTTTATTCTAAATTCGTTTTCAAGAATCACTTGCAAAAAACTTAATGAAGATGGACAAGGATCTCGTAAGGTAATTCATGAAATACCATCAACGGAGGTGACGTCTAGCGGCCATCGGCGCGTGTAGTTTTTATTATTATTACAGCAAAAATTGTTACAAGTCGGCCATAAAGTCGGGTGGTAACATAAAATCAGAAAGTATATAAAGACAAAAATAGAAGATACGAAGTACCAGCTTGGTAGATAGGTTTCATCACACACAAAAATATGCAAAAACCAAATTACAAAACATGAAATACTAAAAGACAATTTTTTTTGAATAATTTTCTTTTAGTATTCCATTCATTTTTACACAATACATGTCCCCATGTACATAGCACCAAATCAGCAAAAAAATACATGTCTACATTTACATAGCCCTCAAAATCCATTTTTACACAATAATATATGAAGACAAAGCAAAAAACACGAAACACCAAATTCCAAAAGTGAACGTTTGGGAAAGCCCTCAGAATCCAATTTTATTTACCCTATTGATAAATATAGTGGCGTTATTTGGGAAGGGCTAAAAAAAATCCTCCGGTAAACTATTCCAATCCTCTATCCCCCGATGTAGGAATAAAAATTTTAGTCTAATTTACAGCTGCCTTGGAGGCTTAATCTTGTAATTATGATCCTTCCTCGCCAGATAACTTGGTCCTTTTAACCGCTTTGTTAAGTTCCTCCAAGCAAGGTCAACGCTGTAAGCTTTAGTGACTTCGGTTATAATATTTCTACTACCTCAAATACCATTGGTACATTGATTTTGTTTTACCCCGTCAATGACCGTTTGATGTCTCCTTCGTTGTAGGTAGTTCCTTAATTTTCTTATCAGGTCGTTTTATTTATCGTCATCAGCTGAACTCACAAACAAGTTAAATTCAATATTGGCAATTAGCCTGGATCACAGGTACATGTTAATACGTAGGCTTCCAGTGATATTTTATTAGCTATGCTTTTCAATGGCAGGAAATATGATGTATTGAGCCTTGAAAAATGAGCTTGAAATTTCCTTCACCGCAGTGACCGCGCAGAAGGCGAGTCTCATAGGCTGAAGCATTGAGTACAAAACTCACACCAACAAGCCACTTCGCAAAAGCATATTAGAAAAGGTGCTTGCGCACCGTTTGCTGTGTAATTTGATGTTGGTATGAAAAAGGAAACTTCAAAACTACGGCATACAAGTTACAAAAAGGGAAGCAATACAACAATTAAATCAGTAATGCATTAAAACTATATTTTAAAAGTATTTTTCCAATTTTAATACTTTTTAACCAATGGCATCCTTGATGTTTATGATGCACTTTATCATAAACCTCAGTGAATTCACCTTAATATGCATTTGGTCTCGTCCGCTGATTGGCTGCTGCTTCATTTCAGGTACGCGTTCAGTGATAGATAACGCGACAGCAACAATTGTTGGAAATAATTACGGTGATCCCTATTGCTCTGCCTTCCTTAAAATTTATAACGCCTTAGAGTCATCATTGGAGCCGTCACTGCCAGCATCCCTGAACTTGAAGGTAAGTCAAATGTGGCCGTGTGATGCAGGTCCGGAACGAGGGCGGGGGAGAGGTGGCACTTCCCCCTGGCGGCAGATTACATGCAGGGGGTGGCAACATTTTAATAGTTGAATTTAAAAAGTTAGTTAATTTTATTATTAGATTATTTGGCATTAATTATTAATTTTTTGAGAATATTATAAATACAACTTCTTAATAGCAATCATACGGTGTGTAAAAATCTAGATTGTTTCGGTGCTACCGCGTCGGTTTTTTGTTGATGATAACAATTTCGCTGGCACTGCTACCAGCGCCTTCAGGCCGAAGATGATGGCAGCACTGCCAGTGAAACTGTTGTCATCAACCAAAATCCGACGCGGTAGCACAGAAAGAAGGGAGATTTTGGAACCTTCAACACCGCGGAAACTTACGTTGTCCGACGGTGTGTAATTTCAAATACCGCATCTCAAAAAAGAGGTCACGGATATACTTATGTACTTATTCCCCCTGGAAAAACTACTTGTTCCGGCCCTGGTATGATGAAAGCTCTACCAACGCGCTCATAAGCCCAGGTAATGACGCTGGAGCCGGGTTTCGAAACGTTGCCAGTGGTGGAGGAACTAATCCGGTGGAGGACCCGAGATAATTATATTTTTCGTCACGTGCTTTTCGAAGTCTTTCGTCATCGACAATTCATCCTCTTTTCTTGTTCGTCAACGTGGTTCATCCTTAATTTTCACCGGCAACTTTAATGTGATCACCGCTCTTTTCCGTCCGATGGGACGTTAGACCTTGGGGCGTATTTAAATAAGAGAAGGCTAATGCCGACGCCGGGTTTCTCTCCACCCTTCCCTCCCTACCCTTCCCTCAATTCGCAAATGACTTGCCTTTAGGTCGCCTCTTCCAAATACTACGCCACAACCATCACATATTCTTGCCAGGAATTAAGGAAACCGTCAAGTAGGTATAGTAACTGCCAAGGATATAAGTAATTAAAAATCATGCTCAAAATGATTTTTATACCATTTTGGGCTAGTATTTACATTATAATGTATACTTGTATTTATCCTTATTGTTTCGGTAGCCACTTTGTTGTTGTTAGTAGAACGGTTTGTCTTATTTATGAGCTGGTTGGCTAAAAAAGTCTATTTCGATGAACCATATATTCTAAAGTAGCTACGAAGATTCAAATTATTGGTAATCTCTCTAAAGAAATCACTGGGGAAATATATATAATAAAGATTTATTATTTAAAATATGGTGCCTGGAGAAAAGCGTAAAATTACGGGAATTTACAATGGCAACAACGAGTTCCATGGACCTGGAATTATCACGTTCAGCTGAGTACTATATACAAGAATTACCTCGTAATTACCATGCCCACGTTGCAACAACCCAATGGAAAAGATATCATATAAAAAGGTCTCACAATTTTTTATTTTCGTCGAAATCTAGCGATGGTGTGTTCCCAAAAAATTGCGTTAGTGTGCCGTCGAAGATAATTTTGTCCCTCACATTTCTTTCTCTCGCTTCCATGTCAAAAACTCGATACTTCCAAGCGCTGCAAATTCAAAATTGGAACGAGGGACTCGTACACTGATCATGGAAGGGTCAATGGCGAAAATTTTATGAAGGAGAGAGAAAGAGGGATAAAAAATACAGAAAATCGGGGAAAGTAGGATCAAAGGACTAGTTAAGCCAATACGTAGGGGCAGACAATGTTATTTAGTAATGAAGTACACATTTTTGAATTGCGACAACGAATAGAAGGTTCAGGTAGGTGGAGGGAAATATGTTTTTCCCCGCTCAATGTGTTTTGGGGAACGGATTAACAAAGGTATTGGCGAAAGTCTCACCTCGAAGAGACAGCTATACGTGTTATTGCTAGGAGGAGGTACCCCATGAATCTCATCGGAGAGTGAGGACTAAAATTCGAATTGACAATCATTTCAGCATTGATTTTTTTATTACTGCAGTTTAAAGCAGTTTCGCTTTTGCGTATGTTTTGAAGGCAGGTTTATGCTTGGCCGTTCAGGATAAATTTTGCCGTTAAAACAAATAAAAACATTGGAAAATATTGATTTACAAATATATCAAATAAAGAAAACCAAATGCATTGAAAAATTGAAGTAAAAATTAATTACATCATTCCTTTTCCAGTTCAATGACGGAAATCATCAGCCTCGAACTTCGGTGTATTCAAAGTATATGGTCATAAAAAAACTCTTGCACTGAGTTCAATTTTTTTCTAATGGGAGTCAGTAAATCCACCTAATGGGCTAGATAAAATTAAACTATTGTAAATTGCAAAAATCATTACTAATTATACCTATAAATGACACAAGAAATATATCCTGTGTCATTTATACATCCTGTAATTTTTAATGGCGCTATTTCGGCTGTGCGTTGATAAGTAAGTAAATGATATCTGAGAACAACATCTATTAGGCATCTCGCGTACTTGCGATAATATACGATAAATTGGAATATGAGGGGTTAAAATGAAAGTTTTAAAAATATTTAAATTCCCCTGTACGAAAATGAAGTTTAATGTATTAGTTACGGCCATCGAAACCAAGTACGACTCTTCACTTTGCTTGATACATTCTCTATTGTTTTTTTGGTCTTCCTCTCTGGAAAGAAAATTAAATACCGTTATTTGCTTGTTCGTATTATGGATTGGTAGTGACTTCCATCTATAGGCGCTCAGGAAAGTACGCTAATAAATCATTTTTGAATTAAAAATTAATGCTGAAATTATTCGCTGTACATGAAATCTCCTTTATCTCAGAAAATTGGCTCCCTTATCGAGAAAATGAATTCGTGTACCTAGTTAATTAACCACTTATTGTTATATATTATTCTTTTCTTCGTGCAATTATAATTTTTTTCATTAAGGAAAATTCCATAGTACATGATTTTAGGGGCCTCATAGTTGTATTTACTGTAAGGAATTAATTTTTAGCTATCGTTGCATTTAGTAGATTGAAATGGGTATATATGTGCTGAAAATATAAAAACGTTAAGCTATGTTACTTATTAGAACATCGATTGGAAAAGAAAAAGTATGCATGAATATCGTTGGGGACAACATTTTATTTTGAGACAATACCGCGGAACAAAATTCGATTGAGGAACATAATTTAATCTTTAGGTAGGCACAACTTTTGAAGATATATATTAATTTTCTGGCTGCAATGACACTCATGAATCATCCATCAATGACTCTGTGCCTTGATAATTTGTGTGTTCAAAATTTAATCTTGCTTATAGCTTCTTTTCCATTTTAATAATCATCCTCATGTTTTGCCCACCCATAAGTTCAGGTAATGTACCCTGATCACATTTTCCGCAAGGCTGTTTCTTAAAGATTCATCTCCTATAAAGCGACTTTACCTATTTAATTATTCATAGGCCGGCGTGTATCTGAAAGAAAAATAGCTCAAAGTGAAAATATAGCCTAGGAAGCTACTCGTCAATTTCAAAACTATCTTCGGCTAGGTACGTAATTAGAATCACTCTTACTCATCATCAGGAAGTAAAATTAGTGAAAACTATCACACTATTTTGATTTCAAGAAAGTCTTTCCGTCATCCCGGAGGAGATTACTTTTTTGACATCCTGTTTAAAAAGAGTTGAGTGTGACGTGAGGTAGGATGGGGCGAAATCTCCTCTCTTCAATAAATGAAAACGAAATCCAGTTTTCGCTCGGTTGTCGCTTGGCAATAAAACTGGATATAGGTATTAATTCATACACGGATACGCGTGTGTCAAACTCCCTGATCAGTTTGCAGGGAGTCGGTAAAAAAATAATCAACTTCGGAATTCATAGCTATTGATTGGCTGGCAGTCGTCCAGCTCACCGGGTTGTCCCTGGTAGTCTACCCCGCCTCCGATCGGGATGCGAAAACCAATAAGGTAGCCCATAGGGGGGGAAGTATTTGCATTCACTTGACGCCGGCTACTGGAAGGGAAGGGGGCGAGCATAGCCATCACATTCCAGCACTGTGATCGTAGAGTGGTTTCCCGAAGGCCTTCCTTTTTTTTCTAATCCCTCATTATTCTCACATTGGCTCTTTCTGCGTTATCCGGCTATGATAATAATTCTCCCACACTACCCCGAGCCTCCGCCGATTACTACTTCCGTACGGCCCTATCTCCGATGTGGGCTTCCTCGTTCCAGCTTGACATCCCGTAGTGTCATGTCCCACCGTTTTATGCCTGTTTTTTTAAAGGTAAAATATTTATTTAAATCACTTATTTATTGACATCGCATTTACTTTGAGTGCTTGCCGTTGGTTTTCATGTGTCTCAGCAGTCAATACTTAGAACATTAGTGCTTAATACTAAGGACCATCCATTTTTTGGGCAATCATCCGATTTCCCCGTATTGCTTGCCTTTAGCATATTATCCTTTTAAAGTCATATATAATCTGAGGAAACTGCAGAGAGGTGGATGCTTTTGTTTATTGGCATATTATTATAAATTACATGGCTTTTTCTTTTAATAACGGTAAGTCATTAAATGTGTTTAATAACTTATTAAAAATATTGTTTTTTTAATTCATGCCTGTGTAAGTAAATATGGATTGAAAAATCGATCAAGGGAATTCTCACTTATTTCCTGCATTACTTTTTGTGGCCTTAAGATTAGCCTATTTAAAATGGTTGTTTATGACTATCGCTCAGGGGAATTTTTATTAAAGTCAATTAGTAACAATTCCAGAGGGCCATAACTCATATTTGATTGCCATGGTATTGTTAGTCATGTTCATTGAAGCTCTTTGGTTTCCATGCTATCAACCGTATATTCTTTTTTTTAAAGAAGTTTCATGATGCGATCGTCCTTTCTCCGTATAATGGCTTTCAGAATAACCTTTGGCAATAGCGTGAGAATCCTCTCGATTGTAAATGAATATTCCATCAATCACATGATAAATCAGGTTTCATTCGACCATATTAGATGGAATCATGGCTCTGCGTAGTTAAAGGTCATTCATTCTGGTACGGTCCATTTCTAGCGCCTCTTGTTGATTGATGAAATAACTGTTCTAAAGTGACCGTGTCTAAGGCGTAGAGTGCGTTGATAGAACTCAGTACAAAAAATATTAACTATAAATCGTGCAGAGAGATTCAAGTGAGTCATGCGACAGTAGGTGAATAGGTCTTTAACTGAAGACCTAACAAGATCTTTAAGCGTTTTCTAATTTCATTCCTTTTGCCCTTTCCTCTGGCTACACTCTAACACCATTTGGGTGGCAATGCGCGCCGGCTCACTTGCTAACCTTTGAATGCATTGCTCCTACATATCCGTGATCCACGAAAAAGGAAACAAAAGAAGGTAATAGAATATCATCGCGTGAGTTTTTGTTTTGGCATTTGCACCTCGTTATCTCATCACATTATTCCGGTCATGCATCATCACACGTCCCGATGTGACAATGCCCAAAGAATGAAGAGGGAGAGTGTTTTGCGATGGGTGCCGATAGATGTCACTCTCTCTCTCTCTCTCCGCTCAGCTTGCATCCTTTCACCGTCGTCATATCCCCTCATATTATTTCACAGCTCGCGGCAACTTGTGCGTATCCGAGATCATAAACGAGATGTGAATTCGTATAAATAGCCGTGATGAATCCGTCGCTCCGTTCTGTCGAAGTGCACTTCAAAAGACACCGCCAGCGCCGCCATCGGTGGTGCGGCGGCGGTGGAGTGCCATTCGTTGACAAATGACGCGCGCCTCCCACGCGGCGCAACCATGCCATCCGCCGCTGCGGCCCGTCCATTAGCGTCCGACGGGAACGGCGAGAAATATAAATAATGCCATCCATAGTCCGCGAGGGTGCGCTATGTCCGACTATTCTCACGTCGACGCGTAAAAACGTGCCTATTTAGAATGTCGGAGACGGAGGTAATTCGTCTTCGGCGTTCAGAGAATTATTTAACTGAACTCGTAGGGCGTGATTGAAAATGCAGAGGAGTGAATCAATAATGTTTTTCTTCTCTTGTTGTAATATGGCTGTTTTAATCTTATCCCATACCTGAAAAACAAATTGCTTGAGTAACTGACTTAGGGAGAGGAATAAAGTATCCTTGTATGGTCAGTATTTTCTCATTAGTTTGAAAGCTCGCGGTAAGCGATCAGTAATGTTTCCGCTTTAACATTCTCAGAACACCCGTGAAATTGGTAATTTGAGAAATTTGTATGCAGTATTCATTCATAGAAAAACGATCCCAATATTGGTATACAGTACACCTCCTTATATAATTTTCACAGATATTTTTATTCAGTTCCCTAAGACTCTTGATTTTGATCCATTTGCTCTGCGAAGTCTAGTTAGTTGGTTCACTTTCAATTTTGTGAAATAATGTTTGTAGTTGATGAATCTGCCGCATGTAGGTACTCATTTCTGTCTTGTTAGTGAAAATTGTCCTTTATTTTTTACCATATTCAATTCCTTCGTATTTAAACCGTGCAAATAATATCCAGACAAATTATCAGTGTTTTGTTATTTGTTAAATTGTATCACTTATTATCTTTACCTGCTCCACCTTTGAGGACAATAAATAATGTTGAAAAGCCTCGGATATTATATTTTCTGTTATTTCTTCACTTAAGATTTGAGGGACAATTGACGAAGTAGTTTTCTTCACAGATGTATTACATTGTCCACGAAATTTCCCGTTTGATTCGAGTATAAATGTCTGCAGTAGCAGCAAAAACCTTAGGGGAAACTTATTTCTCGTTAACCTGCTTGTCCATTGAGACGAGGAGAAATAGGATTTGAATTGAGCGAGTACTTAACGGGTGACGAATGCTGAGGACGGTAATAGAGGGAAGGATGTTAAGCAAATGGGGAAGGAGATGGAATAGGGTTTATGGATGGAATGAAAGGAGACAGAATAGAATATTGAGAATGGTAGAGTGAAGTTCAAAACGGAAGGAGAAACCTGAACCGCAAAATACTTTATGCAAACCTATTTTCACCGTTACAATACCTTCAATTATAATTGGATTTTCAGCATAATATCTATTCCATGATATAGGATAATTTAAATTATCTGCTATTGCGTGTAACGCAAAATAAGTATACATCAGGATGCGTTAGAGACTGAGAGAATGGTTTCACTTTGATAGATAAATATTAAAAAATGAAGAAAGATTTCGTGCTTTCGGGCCGCACTATAGACACGCGGCTCAAAGAACATAAGCGCCACCTCCGCCTAGGACAGCCCGAAAAGTCAGCCATCGCAGAGCATTGGATGGAATGCAAAAATCCTATTAAGTTTGACGCCACCAAGATGCTCTGCCGATCCAATGGCTTTTGGGATCGACTCATTAAAGAGTCTATTGAAATTAGACTGTCTAAGAATACCATCAATAGAGACTCCGGATATGCTCTGAGCAGCACCTGGAAACCTGTGCTCAAGACTATACAAAAGGCTAGGCAAAACCACCAATCAGAGCATGCCGCTGACGACAGCCAATCAGCAGTCACCTGACCACCAGTATGACTGTATATAAGCACGTCAAATTCTCACTCGACATTCACAGCCCTGAGGACGATGACCGAGTCGGACATCGAAACGTTGGCAGATATGGAGTTCCTGACCCGGTGGCGATCCCGAGAACTTTTCACTCATTAAAAAATGATGTTGTACGAGCATATAAATTTCCTCACCCTGCGAAGTGTAGTTAGTTGGTTCACTTTCATTTTTGTAAAATAATGTTTGTAATTGATGAATTACAATTCAAATTTGCATCCATTGTGAGATTTTTTCTCTAATTTGAGGTAACCTAACCACATTAAAAATTATGTGAATTAAAACCCTCTGTAACTTATCATCATCTACAGTCATCAATCGAAGGAATAGTTTGACTTACTCTTCCACTGATCATCCTCATTTTCATCATTTCTTTTTCTTTACAGGTACTGGTTGTCTTTTCTTTGTAATTTATTGTATTTGTAGATAGGTTTACATTAGCTCTCTCAGTAGGTTTTCGCAGATTTTTCACGCCCCC
This sequence comes from Ischnura elegans, assembly GCF_921293095.1. Taxonomy (NCBI): domain Eukaryota; kingdom Metazoa; phylum Arthropoda; class Insecta; order Odonata; family Coenagrionidae; genus Ischnura; species Ischnura elegans. Next base: position 11,485,508 of record NC_060250.1, on the reverse strand, counting down.
CTTCTTGTGTGGGCGTTTTTCTGCAGTAGTTTTTTTTCCAATAAGGATGTCAGTCAATATCCTTAGGTTTTCCCCACGTTTGCTAACATCTTTTTACACTTGGTAACTGGTAACTTTTTTAACTTATAATTTTATTTGTTGATTGGAAATGGAACTTCTATGTATCTTTATGTAATTTTTCTGCATGTAATTTCATGAGCAACTTGACAATGTATTTAATTGCATATATTTCATGTTTGACGAGGGGTTAGATGGAAGATGGGACTTTCTAGTCCCAATCTCGCCCAATAATGACGTTTTATTATTAGTATTCACCCCAATTGGTAAATATTTTGACATCCACATAATTCTCCTGCTTTACTTACTTCGTCACTTTACTTCGTGGCTTCGTCACTCCGTGCATTCTATCCGTCGTCTGTCTCTAGCATTCCACATGTTCTTCAACGATAGTTTTCATCAGACCCTCATGATGTGAACGATTGAATTGTCTCGTTTTCTACCTGACATTTTCAAAAGACCTCTCCTCTCCAGCTCTTCTTAGAACTTCTGTGCTACTCATACGATCTGTCTATTAGTCTTCCATAATTATTTATGATAACGTTACTTTTCGGGAGCTTCCAACAGTGTTATGATGATCCAAATTACTCGGCACTGTCCCATTGGCAGTATTCAAATAACTAATATCGGATTCCTTACCTCTCACCTGCCCTTCCATTATGATTTTCATTCGACCATCTTGTCTCGTGATACGACCGATAAAAAAATAATGTCTCACCTTCTGCCCTTTGTGACTTAACCTGCGAATTTAAGAGTGTATGTGTGTATTTATGGGACTTGTTTAAAGTTCATCGTCCCCAATAATTGATTGTGGTAATCGAATACATCTGCGTCAGCAGCAGAACAGTGAGGCCCACTGTGGAAATAATTTTCTCCCCCGTTAATCCATTCGTCACTGATCGCAGGGCCTCTGATGGGGCTTTTAAACCCTTTCCTTGAACCTCCCCTTCCAGAGTGTATGTGTTTCACCCCTCAATTATCGTTCGCGAAACACTCGCTCATTGTTGATGCGTACGCGCCCCTTCCCGGGCTGTAATTGAAACAAGTGGGAGTGGGTCTCGTCTTCAAACGGCGTGTAATGCGTGTGATGGAGTGTTTTCAAGCGTTCGCCCCTCTGATATTCTGATGCGACTCTGTCTCTAACGCCCATTCGAAAATTGCAGTTACACAGTCATCGTCACCATATTGCGCTCTCTCTATAGATTGATTTTTGAACGGCGATTCAGCACACACGCTTCAGAGGCCCCATAGCTATCGGAGGAGGAGAGAGTTGCTTTGCTCCCTTATCCTACTCCCACTTCCTCTTTGCGAGAACGACGACTAAAAGACACTTTCTTTGACGCCTTTCTGCGCGATTAAGATGGTGAAATTGATATGCCTACAATGAGGCTTCGAATGCCTTGAATGAACTCTTTTATGTGATCCAACTTTCCATTGGCCTTTTAGATAACAGCATTGTAAAGCTAGGATTGTGGCTTCATCAACTTATGCAAACTCGATGAACGATATTTTAAACCGTTATGTGAACTTATTTATAAATATAAAGCACTACTAAAATAGCTACCATGCGATATAAGTTGACCATTCCTTATCCTTTTAGCTCTATCTAAAACACAATATTTTCTGATTTGAGCCTTTGAAAGAGGTGTTATTGTTTCCGATTCGTGTTCCGATTGAGAGTGTTCTTAAATCATTTTGTAAATTTGTAATTTTGTTTTCGCCAAGGCAAAGATCCAAATGATGGTTTTCGAGGCTTTCGCTTATGTACGACTTTGACAAAAAATCTCATTTTATATCAGGTGGAGTTTTTGGGTATTATTATTAGCTCAATCAAACGATGAAGGCCCACGTCAAAAACTCTTGACCCAGGCTACCTTACCCTGTGACACCAGTACCATCGTATTTGCGTTCGATTGAAAAACTCAAACGTATGCAACCAAATATGGATTGGAAAACACCTTTGATGTGATTAGAACCGTTTTGTTTCAAGGATACCTGCCAATCAATATAAGCTGGATTATTAGATATGGCTTGTGACTCAGTGAAGAAATTTAACGGCAAATAAATCGGTGATAAATTATCTTTCCAGTCTCGCTAGACCGATCACCACTCGTCCAGCGTCCGTCCTCGTCGACTCGTGGTATCGTTCGGTTGAGGGATTCAGGTTACCTCATTTGCCAACCTACCGAGTTTTTACCGACCCGACCACATCACTAAAGTGGGGCTCGTGGGTGTCTACATATTATTGGAAACGATTGTACTTCCTATAGGGTAAACTACCCAGTTATTGGCACTTTAAGGACCTTGACGAAGAAAATTAACTCTTGTGACCGTTGTATCACAACTTCAGTTTATTTATAACTTGCCTTAGATCTGAGAGACATGTAGCTTTAGTATTCCCATGTTAGCGATTTATATTATACATACAGCTGTTTACTAAAAATAATTGTTTAAAAAGTCCAATAATCCCAGTTATTGGCACACTTTATCCAGTTATTGGCACACTGTATTCCAGTTATTGGCACACCAGATTTTCATGCACTGCTTAGCACATTTTCTTTTAAGTTATAATATATTAAAGAAATATAGCCTTTTTCAGCTGCTGAATCGATCATTATCTTACCTGTTAGTATATTAAAACAGTGAGAGGTGGTAAAATATCTTTGAATGAAAATCCAATGATGTAACTTTAAAATTTTACGTTTACGCTCAAAACAAATTATTTTTGAACCGAAAAAGTAAAACTTTACGTGTTTATTATGTATTTAGATTAATATTTGTTTTGTCTCTTCAAAATATCTATAGATCACTTTGGGAAGTACTGTCCTCTGGAAACTCATACCATTCATGACAAACAAATAGATTAAAGACAGTATCATCTGGAAGATGCATTTGGTGTGTTTTTGGGACTCAATTTAGGTGATACAACTTCTTGCAACTGCTGCATTCAATTCCTATCTTCTTTTGCCCCACAGTGGAGTTACACATACCATTGGTAAATTCCTTCCACTGACAAGTGTGAGTACGACTTTTCTTCCAATGCCAGAGAACGATGAGATACAACGGCGAAAGACTTTAGACATTGTTTTTGTGATAGATGATAGTTGGTGAACGGTGGAAATGAGCTCTATGGCCTCTATAATAGAGGATTCAAAAGGGGGTTCTCAAATGGCCGTAAAATTTGACACCACTCGTCAGAGAAATAAGCAAAAAACACTTCACCAGAATGCCCTCCTGTTGCAGTTTACGGGAATTACTTCCACGCGACTACCACAGACACAAGCACACACCCTCGAACTGACACCTTCGCAAGGCTGTCGGACCTCGCTTAGGTAACCTGGGACCCTTCGCACAGCTGGATGGACTCTTTTACTCCTTTTGAATCGCCTATTGTTTTTGTGGTAGAGCTGTACTAAAAATACTTTGGGATGGTAGCTATTCCTGCTCATTTCCTAATATCAATGTTTTAGCTGCCTTTAACATTCTCTTTGGCTCTCTTTTGAATGGTCATTTAATTGCCTTTTCTTTAAAAGTCTACTTTGTTGCTTGCTTCTGCAGTTTTTTATCCTCCCTTTCCTCCTTTTTTAGTTCCTTTTCTGTTTGAGTTTCTTATTTTATTCTTTTTTTCTTGTCATGGCATTATTTCCATTTTTCTGGGGTCAATTTACGCCTTGTACAAATGGTACCCTTTTGGTACTTCTTATTTCCTTTCTTTTTCGTGTTTCAGGCCAAAAAAGAATGATATTCATTGGCGTTACACTATATGGTCCTTCATCGTGGCATGGACCCTCTGTTAGGTCTGACCTGTGTATGCGTGGCGCAGCAGGAATTTCAGATAATGCTGCCTCAGTCTCTACAGAAATCTATCGGTAGTCGTATCTTCTGTGTTATGCTGGTTATGTACAAGTACAATTACTTTCTCACCCGTTCCTTCTTCCACATTCTCCATCAATTTGCATTGTAATTTGATAGCGCTCCCACAATATACATAGAAATCTGAGATCCTCTCCTTTTCCCAAATTTTGTTGAATACTTTTAAAGTTTTCACTTTGCTCTTCCCCAACCATCAAAGAAAAATCATCATATGGAAGTGGATTCATCTTACAAACTGAGATATTCACTCTGACTTTGGATGAACGCTTTCCTAGGCACATAAAATAATCTATTGCGTTGTAATTCCATGGATATAGACCTAATGCCCTGAAACCATTCTTAACTATTCGAGATAAGTCAATGTTGTTCAATATGGCTGAAAGAATGGGAACAAAATCCTCTTTTTTATCGGCGTTAGGGTTTTTGGTCTATTCGAGTACGGCCTCCTACCACTTAGTCTTTAATGGCCTAAAGGCAGCCACATCAGCGGGTTGCAATATTTATGTGGAATTTTGGTACAGAGCAATTGGAATAGTTTAAAATTCTTTGCATAGCGAACTTCGGTGGCATAGCAGATGGGTTTTGTGGCCATCTACAAACAACAATACTGGTAATGGGATTTTATTTTCCAAAAGATAAAGATGAAAAACATTCCCAATAAATTTAAAAAACACTTCTGACCTCATCCACCCATTGTCACTGCGCCCTATCCCCCATTTTTTTAGGAACCTTTTGGACTATTTTATTAGGGATCCTCTGTAGAAGTTAGATGATCATCGGAGGACACGTATTTCCTGAGGATGAAAAGGTACTTATGACGGTCAGCGTTGCCTTCACCTGACGGTGGGGGTAACTTCATATAATTTTTTTGATCCAGAGGGGCAAGAACTAAGTTCTTTTCAGGGAATGCCATGAAATTAGTTTAGTCGCCAATTAACACGCTATTCAGATCAGAGAGGATATCAAACTTGTTTTGTTCTATAAGAATGTCCTCCACAGGTTTAAACCAGCCTCAGATATGTAGAGGATATCGCTCACGCATGCACTTGCATCAGTTACTCCTTCAAATGAACGGTAATAAAATTTCAGGGTATCTGCGTAAAAAGCCATGATACCACTTATTTTCGGGAGTATTGCCCTTGAAAGGATTTCCGCGATTATTTTGCTCGAATTCTTTGGCATTATCAATTGTTTTACTTGGAATTCTTTGAAATTATTAATTTGGCTATGTCCAATTATTGGCACCCATTTTTCTAGTTATTGGCACCCATGCCAAGTACTGGTTGCACTCATTTCTATGAGCCAAAATATAAAATACGCATTTATACTAGCAGTACAATACATTTGGCGAACAAAATAAATATATAACTGTAGTTGATGAAATTTCCAATACTTCGCACCCAGTGCTAATCACTGGAAATTAACAATATTTACATACCAGTGATTGGCACCCGATAAAAATCGATTTTAATTACGATAAAAGGCTCTAAGTAAAAAACAACCTCATTGAGGTATTACTATCATTACAAATATCTAAGTTTCATACAATTTAATGGGTTGATATTGATAAAAAACGCATCCAAATGAAGTAACATTCTTAATTTTTCGCTAAGAAAACCTCCAATTTCTCCAAAGAAAATGCAGCACTTGGTTATATGGTCCGCAGCCACTTCTCAAACGATGTAAGGTGGACGGAACCGCTGACACATATTAATTAAACTTCTTTGCTTCTAAATACAGAAGCATCAAAATGCAATGCATCTCTGTCTCTTAATATCACACAGTTAATTACAGAGTGCCAACAACTGGGGGGGTGCCAAAAATAGGGCATTCTACCCTATATAACTAAATAGGTGGATGTCATTTTATCTTTCTAAAGCCTGTCTATTGGTTATTCAACTTATGATATTGTTCCCTGCAGTCAAAATTGAAAACCTAGATATAAGAGAGGAAAAATGGCGTAAGGGATAAGAATATGAGGTCCGAAAATAAAAATTCCACCGATGAACAGATGCACTCAGAGCGCTCTAACTCAAGGAAAGTCATAAAACTCTTCGTACGCGATTATTTGGACTTCTTAATTTTCACGAATAAAAACGTATTTAGCTTCATATTATTTGCTTCTTCTACGCGAAATTTAGTATGTATGGCGTCATTTATGATTTTGGTTTGCGTTCGGACCTAACCTCCACATTTAAAAAAGGCAAGCGATAATGAGATCGCGAAAATCCGCCTTTCGCGAAAAATCAAGGAACCCTAGAGATTTTGCGTGAGCTTTTCTTCCTTTTCCGGGAGAAAATGCTTTAGTAGTTGAAACCACAGAATGGTATTCTCCTCCTCTATCCTACTTCGTCAGATTCATTTTAATATTTTTTTGTTTTTCAAGAATGAAGTGGCTTTATTGAGGTCCTTTAAAAATTACATCCACAAAACTTCTTTAAGCATGGAAACTTGTTTAATATGTTATATTGCTATTGGAAATATGAAATGATCAGATTTCACCAGCAGATGGAGTCTCTTTCTCTTGTCTGATCATTTCCCAGTAAAACATTTACCAACGCTGTAGTCTCTCAACCACCAGTTGTACGCATGCTTTTTTCTGTCTCTCCAAAACTTCCAGCTTGCGATTCAATGCTACGTTTTCCTTCAGAGTTTTCCCCAAAGCCTTCAGACGTTGCCCCTCATGCATTTTGCCGTACATTTCGCTTTGAGGATCATTTCAAATGAGATAAGTTTAATCAATCAGAGACTGACTTTAGTTTGAGCCGATGCATGTCTTTGATCCCACTTTTTACGCAGTCATTTTTTCTGGAGGAGTGATCTTTATATTTCGTAGAGATTTTAAAGATCCCTGCGTTGACTGATTAATATCCATAGTCCAAATTTTTTTCTGCCCCCTGTGTTAGACTCTAGGATTTGCAACGGTTCTCTCACAGAAGAGGACTTCGTAGTTTTTGTCATCATGATGACACCACTGCTCAACTTGGAAAATTGAAAACTTGAAAAAGTCAAGTATGATACACATCACTCCTCCTGATAACTACTTCTGCCGCACTTGTTTAATTGAAAAATGAGACTTACATAAGATTATTTTAAAAATTACTGTTTCCTGCGTTTGTGAATAGTATAAATAATGCACCAAACTACGGTGATTCGTAAAAATGGCCGATCTGCTTGGGTTTTCGGGAGATTTTAGCGTATTTTGGTGTCTTTGTGGTCCAGTTGAATCCTCTTCCGCTGCCAAGTATTTCTCTCGCTGCATCCTTTATTCTCGTCCTGCTCCAGCTATTCCTTTTCTATTTTCTATTCTCTTTTGGTGGCCTAATATTTCTAGAGGACGACTCTGTTGCCTCTACAGTTGCCTTCGTAAACATTGGAAAACTTGGCTTTGATAGTTATTAGTCAACCTAGGTGTATACCCTCGACAAATGTAGACCATAGAGGAGGACGAATTTATTGATATATGGAATATTTTCCGCTTCATGAGGACTATGATTAGAATGAAAGTTCAAATCGTCGGGTAATCGGTGACAATATATTATTATTAAGTGGTTTCACATGTAAGGATAAAACTCAGTGTTATTATGTGCAGTTTACTTGGAGGCCATATTATATGCATTTGCTAATTAATCACGGTGGATATATTAAATACTTGCTTGAGAATTTTTTGACAGTAATTCGGGATCTTAATTCGTCCGTAATGCCAAAATTTATTCATAAAGCTCATGACCCTCAATGTTGATTAATCACCAGACTAGATTTCAGCTACAGTAATCATTAATATGCCTTTATTTATGAAAATAAGTATTAATGATTCCGATGTCATTATGCTTCGGAAACATTTCATCGGTCAACATGTAGGTCGACATTTTACTCATATTTTCTTGGAGGGCTTCCGAACTATCTAATTTGTGTTGACTGATCTGGTGGCATAAATACGATGAGCACTTACTTTGCTGTAGAGGTCTCATTTAATTGATTTTTAAAAGCATTTTCACTCAAGTGAATTCCTGTTGTATCATGCCTGAATAAATGACATTTCTTATTTTTTCACTGGATCTTCCTTTCCTCTTTTCTATTGTTTGGAATCATGTTTTTAGATAAAATATGTCTTATTTTTTACTTAAATTTCCCATGCCATATTTTCTTAAAAACCAGTGATTATAGGTTGTGACTACGATGAGTATTTGATGACAGAGATTTAGGTGTATAGCCATTTCCTCAAAAACGATTTATACTTTGTAAATAACATGCAGGTGATTTATTTTTACGCACAAAATCACTGAGATAAAGAATATTTTATAGGATAAAGACTGCCGGGTTTTCCAGCAGTCTCAATTTCTACTCAGATAATTTATTCGTCAAACCGATGATCAAGTTTTGATTAAAATCTTTTATTCTTTATGGCAAGTTTTGCATTTCATTGGTTCCCTTGCAGAAAATTGCGGATTTTTTAATCCAATTACAGAATATAAGGAGAGAAGAGCTGTTTGTGAGTAACATCAGATTTCTTAGATACTAAAATTTTTTGGAATAATTTGAAATTAAATCTATTTAAATTGCAAGCAAGTAAAGAGAGATTATATGGGTATTAGAGCAATTAGCTTAGGAAGTACTAGCGACCGGAAAGGCAGTCAAGCTTTTGTTTGACTCATCGATTTATATTTCCATATGCCGCTGCATAATTTAATGCTTGTCAAAGACCGAATAATAGTCGTTGAGAAACAGTCCAAATCTGTGAGGGTTTTATGTTCACAAATTTCAAAACCATCTTGTTAAATTGCTAACCTTACTTTTTAAACTATTATTCACGTTTTCTGGGTTGAGCAAGTTATATATCGTCATTTTTAATTAACATTGAATAGTATTATCACCAAAATAAAGTTTATTTAGTAGTCATTTACGAGCACATAAAATCGCCACACTTACAAAAAACGAAGAATATTCCTCGTTGGGGTGAACTTATTTTAGAGATCAGTTGAAAGAATTTCCTTCACATCGCCTGAGAGCTTTCCTTGGGCGCATCGCACTGGAATGTGCAGAATAAGACATTTGGAGGCATGGACATCGTGATGCTAATTGTGGAAGTTTACACGTAAATGAGGTTGATCCGAATAATAGCAGGATTGCTTTACTCTTCCGCTACCTTTGAGAATCATCGTATGCAGCTAAGTGCTCACATTTTTCACTCGCCATTGGAGCTCACTCTGATTTAACAACAGTTAAGAAATGCAGTAAAAAGGATGAAAGAAAAACAAGTGCCAAATCCTCTGCGTTCTCAGAGCTCATGCGGCGAATACCCCTCGAAAAGGGTCTTTACCCTTAATATAATATAATATAATATAATATAATATTATATGATATGATATAATATAGCATACGCAGGGATTCTTGTCATAATCACGTCCTAACTACGACATCTTTCTGAATGAAAACTGCTATAAATTTTCCTGGTTTTTACGACGGAAATACCTCATTTTTGTAGCTTGAAAATTTAAAAAAAATACAACAAAATACTGTCTCGGGTCTAGTAATACTAAAGGTGGTTCTACTCGTAATTATGAGCACCAAACTCGACTGGCCTGATGCTATATCTCTCCCGTTCCTAATTTACATGTGAATAACAACTTCTCATTGCACTTCACTTCCGAATTCCCCCCTTAATCTCCTCGCTGCGTTTTATCCCCCCACTCCCCTCTCCTCCACACCAGCGGCCTCCTGTCCAGACGTCCGCTCATTTTTCTCCATCTCCGGATTTATTTATGCCCTCTCCTCCTCCCCCTCCCCCGTCCACCAGCTCCTCCCCACCCTCCTCCACCCCACAGCAACCTCTTTTCCCCCACCACCGCCTTCTTCTCTTTGGCGCCACTTTCGTAACCACTTTGCGTGCGCTCCGTCCACCGTCGTTTGTCATTCGCAACACGCCCGTCGGCCTTCAACTCGCTGCGGAGTCGCCCGTAATCGCCACGACGCCGCCGCGGCGCTGTTAAGAGGGTTTGCCCAGCAGCCGTCTTGTGTTGTGTGTAGCCTTACCTCCTTCTGGCTTCTCTTGTCTTGGTGATGGCTGGCCGGTGTGTGCACAGCACTTGACTACGCCTCCCCGCGAGCAGTGGCCAAGATGTGTTCATCGGGATCTCATTGACGCACCGTCGCTCTTGGCAACCCAAATGCAGCCGCGTACCGAACGCTCGCTACCTTCACAACAGTCCATCGGAAAGCTCTCCACAGCATCCGTCATTGCCGCTGATTCCCTTCAGTTCCAATGCTTCTCCAGGAATCGCTGTTTTCCTTGAAAACGGACTTGTAGCGCTACCGAGTCGTATCTTCTATATCGCCCGTAATTATATCGCCGTCGTTTGCTCATTGGAAGGTAACTCGGGACAGCATCGTAATGAAAACGGACACTCCTGACTGTTGATGCAAATCGCTAAAGGGCAGATAGAAAAATATTCCCGATAGAAAAACAATATGCGACAGATGAGATAAAATGATAGTCGGGCAATTCCATTTGAGACGGAATTACCTTCAGAATAAACTATGCAATAGGGTATTCGAATAAATTGTAAAATACAAAGAAAATGCAAAACTTCTAACTGTGCATGACCAAAAAACATTTACGAAGGATGATGTTCATATAAAAAACAAAATTAATTTTCAAATTACCTTCTACATATGCCCAAAATTAACATGTGACGGAATTACTGACAGATCAACCTCTTAAGTCCAATGATTTCGAACATCTCCAAAACTCTGCGAATCGAAGAGTAATTTGAAATCTTTTCATGAGGCTGTGAATAAATTTTCAAAAACTGATTCCATAAAATTCAATCGTTTAGCTGTTGATTTATCAAGGTAAAATATTTCCAGCATAAATTTTAATTTGTGGGGAAAAGTTGACATTTTCATGGAAATACCCAATCTTGAGTTGCGGAATTTATTTCATTTGTTGCTCTCTGTTATTGAAAACTATTTAATTCTAAAATTTGTTTGTAATTAAAGCTCCTGAACTTCATGGAGTCTTTATGTTCCAAGGAAATGGATAAAATAGTACTTTCTCTCAAAAAAATGGCCTTTACAGTCCACAGATAATTTTTCATGGGTACAAATTATTATTTAATGTCCAGTGTCGGTAATTGACGCCTCCGTTTCCTCCGTGAGAGGTTAACTGGCTACGTAAAATTGAAGGAAACTCCTGGCTGTCAATGAAAAATACTCAAAGAAGCCAAAGACGCGCAATGGGATTTGAGTTGAGAGATGCCTTTGAATTTCTTCGCAGCTTCCTGTTATTGTGTCTGTCCTGGGCTATGTTATAGCTCAAGAAAAATCTGCAACTGAGGAACGCTTCGAAACCATCCTCCTATGAATTTCGAAAGCTCACCACAGAATAGGATAGATTTATTATATCCAACAGTAGTAAGAAGTGGTTGCTGAAAATGAAAAATTCGGATGCTTTTGTTAATTTTTATGGCTATTATATTTATGCATACTACCGACTGAACGAAAATTTAAAGTTCCTGTCGACAATAGTTTTCAAAATATGCTTAGAATGTAATATACATTGAATTCCTAGTCAGAAAATTCATGATATTATGACAGAAATTGTGCTGATGTCTAATTGCAAAGCAAAGAGTAACGATTAATTAAAAAAATGGTGCATGGATAAATTTTCAAATAGGTTTTCAATATCATGCTAAGCAAAAGTCACTTTTATCCAGACCAAAAATATAGTCATACATTTTTGAACCTTTTATATCCAAAGCAAAATTTCTTGAGATTGATACGATTCCCTATTTTTTAAATTCACTGTGAAGTGACTAAATGCATACAACGAAATAAAAATTGTAAGTTGGTCTTTAATTTTATTTGTATCTATGTATGTTATTACTTCAGCTTTTAGGAGCATGGTTCAATGGAAACTGGCCTGATGACTGATGTCTGTGCAGCTCGAGACATCCAATAGAGCAGGAAAATCAATCAATCCGAATTAGTTCATATTTAATCTGGGTATTAATCAAACTTTGATTAACAGCCACGATATAATTAACTTGGGTACCACGTTGCAATTCAATCAGCGATAACTATTAGGTTTCAGATATCGAATTTGGCGGCCAGTCTCTTTATCCGTTGACCAATAGAACATACAACCCCAGTATGCTACCGAATTCCAGATGATTGAATGTGGAAATGTGCTATTCAAGTATTCTTTGATTCTCTGCGAAAGTCGGTTTTTGAAACCCTAATTTCCGCATGCTTTTTTTCCAATTTAACCAAAATTTACTAATTTCCTATTTTATCCCAAATTTTGATGAATAATTGGTGAAATTGTACATTGTCAGCATAAATTTTGTATTCAATGCATATAATATCGGGCATCAAGTAGGTGTGTTGGCCTGTCCGTCGAGTGGGACGTTAAACCCTGGTCCCCTTGGCGTCATTCATTAAAAGCACCATTAGGTGAATACTCTGGTTTCCTATCCACAAGCCGCAATTGCTGTCAGTCGCCTCCTCCAAATAGCATACCAAACTATATTGCTATGCGTTACGTTATTTCGTATACCTGCTACGTTCCATCCAATCGAGCATCTAGCATGATATGATAGATTGAAACCTAAGAATACGGCTTGGTGTCTCTCTAAAAACGCATGCGATAAAACAGTGCCAGCATGCGACATAGATATGCTTACCATTTTGGTTTATTGATACGTATTGGGAAGAGCATCCACCTAGTTTTATTTTCCATACTTCTCAGAGGATGTTTTCTTCCAAACAGCTCAATTTCTAACTGTAGGTTCAACTAAAATAGTTGAATTGGTTTTGTTTGAAATAGAGAGTGGAGAATTGCGTTTTGAAAACTTAAAATTAGAGAATGTCGGAAGGTAGGTTAGATAAAGAACACTGAGTAGGTAGGATTTGTAATAATTTGTTAATTTCTAATTAATGCTTCGAAATCAGCGCATTTAGGACTTTTACCACTGGGGACAAGGAGTAACATCCGTATCATAACGATGAAGACAAGGATGAGAAAAAAAATATTTTGTTTTGAAAAGAAATGATGGCCTAGGCAATTAAAAGTTGGTTTTTCAAATTTGTTTGAAACTGATGAATAAATATTATGTTTTAAAGCATATTACGTACAATATTCCATTAAAAATAAATAAATGATTCTTGTGATCAAATCATTCCGATTAGTACTCGCAATCTTGTGTTATAGTATAATGCATAAATTAAAATTTCAAGTAAATTAAATAGGAATTTTAGGTCCCAAGTTTAGAGGCGAATGGGCTTAGGAAAGAACCACTTAAGACGATCATAAGCATCCAGGATAGGGACAACTTAACCAGGCTGGACTCGAGTCCGCGACCTTCGGTTTGGAATGCAAGAACTTTACCATGCACATACCCCGTAGGTCTGATGCGCTCGAGATGAGTTGATGGAGGTCGGCTTGACGTGCGGGAAAATGAACGAAATGAAATTGCTAGAAATGATAGGTAAGGAGACGAAACATCTAGAAAAAAACAAGGTGCACAAGGATTTGATGGGGCGCGTAATAGCCTGGGAGACAATAAAAAAAGGAGGTATCGATAACCATAGTAACCAAAATAAACATAGGTGCACTGTGAAAGATTCAAATAAAAAAAAAGGCTTAGAGTAATAATGAAATGAATAATAAACACCAAAAAGGTGCTATCCCCAATTTGATAAATGTGTTTTTTGGTCTGGCAGTGTTCTTTGTAAGCGATGGGCTTTCATAAAAATGGAATTTATTGCTTGCAGGAACGGAAATTTTCAATGGATAGCGCGTAGTGTATCCGTTATTAAGAGTGTGCCTACGGATTTTGGAGGTGGTAATTCCATAAGGCTCGAGCTTTTGCTGCTGGTACCTTTAAACTGTCCGTTAATGAGAGGGGCCGCGCCGTCAAAGGAGGTTCGACTCTATCTCTTCTCTACTCTGAATGAAAAACGTTAGAGGAACCTAACCTTTGGCTGCTGTAGCCCATTGCTAGACCTTGGTTATTTCTTATAAATGCAAGCAAGTTGAAATCCATGTACCCTTCCCTTGCGAGCCCTTTTCATCAAACATTCAGTGCACCTTCCCTCAAGGGCCTCAATACCCCATTTCTCTCAGTCTCGAGTCAGGTGTGCTTGGGTGTTTCTTGAATCGAAGACAATACGATGCTGCAGCGGACTCCTTACACGTTTTGAAGTGCAATGTAAACATTCTTGCTCGGTTAATTACTGCGTAGCATTCTGTATTATTTAAGCGTCGTAACGGTGGTCACTTGTTGTATTTGGAATGTTTGTATTGTACTTGTTGCATTTTTCAACTTTGCACATAATTCTAGACTCAAACGAACGAATAAATTCATGCTAGTTCCTTTTTAATGTCCTTAACAACCTCATCGATGCTTATCACTCAAGGCACCAAGCATTTACGTGTATATCGTCTGCTTGTCTTACTATAGTTGTTATCTGCAGACCATGTCATATCTTGATTGAGCCAATTAATGTTTCCCGTCTGCTTGCCAAGGAGTATTTGCCTACAGATATCATCACCGATCTATTTGATCATTTCCATTCTTTGATATTATTTGGAACTTGTAGTAGGTAGGTATTAATATTGAAGTGTGTCGCTTTTATGATATCATTGTTTCAGCCATTGTGCATTTTTTTTTAACTTTGGTTGATGTAAAAATACATATTTATAGCAAAAGGTCTTTTAGAATTGAGATAATTACTTCCTTCACGGATACCCGTTATTGATTATTATTTAGTAACTGGTGTGCAATAATGGTATGAGCTGATTCTCGTTCAGTTTCACATATAATTTTCAGATTTTATTCCTAAGTAATTTTTGCTACCCAGTTGGCCTTTATTCATTTTATAATTCCAGTGCAATTTTTCTCGCCAAAGAAAAATGTTACTTTGGTTTAAGGGTAGAACATTCTCATATTCGGTCAAAACTTAAGTTATCCTTGTGTAGGATTTCGCGATGTGGTGAGGATTCAGCGTGGGGGTTTTTCGGAGTTACTACCGCGTGTCTGCAGAGATGAATCTACGCGGTAGTAACCCTTAAAACATCCTCGCTGACAGCTTGAGTTAATTGATGTTGGCATTCATTTCCTGAATCTGGGTCTAAAACCCCGCATTACCAATAGCAAAACTCGATGAAATATTTCAGTTTCACTGCGCAAAACGTTACTAATATAATTTCTCTATCTAGCTGCGAGTCATAACAGCATATTATTCATTTTTTCTAGCCACGAATCTCATAAACTACGCTAAATTATTTCTATCTAACGTCTGCATCGCTTGCAGAAGTATAACCAGCCTTCCGAATTTATATTTTGATCCTTATATGTGGCTTCCTTGGCGATTATTAATTGGTTGTTTTGTCAGCTCTGTAAAGTGCTAACTTTAGCGTTGAAGAAAGCGTCGATGATCTTAGAAGAGTCCAATCATCCTAAATTATAAGCGCTGCGACAATGTTTGAATACGTCAGTAGAAATGGTGTGAATCTCCACTTCCAAGGAAAAAATACACGACTTGTTTTGACAGGAGGGAAAAAATATCACGTCTATTTTGGAAAATCAAATGTCATCAAATGTTATTGATTAATATTAAATCTCATTTGAATATGTTTAGTTAATTCCGTTTGGTCATATTGGAGTCGGAAATCTGACTATCAAATTTCAATTTAAAGTTGGACATGCTGTAAAAGTGTTGAATACACCACCCGTTTCCAGTGGAATAGCATTATTAACTCGTATATACGTTACTTAAAGGAACTGCCCCTATGTGTAGAATAGGCTGTAGAGGATGCAGATTAGAGTAGACTTTTCTTATTACATTTTTTTATTGTATTAAATTCCGAAGATGTACATTAAACATCAAAGAATTAAACTCATTTTTCCAGTGCACAAATACAAATGTTTTCTCTCCCGTTGTTCCGAGAATAACGGACATTAATATAGTTTACTCTCGATTAAAAAATAACAGTCAGTATTGATAGTATCCATAGATTAATATTTTCAATCGATTGTGTATTTAGATTTTCAGCATTTTAAATTCCAGTTAATCATTTATGAAAAATTGATTTAGTCATTGCAAATTTTTATTCAATTTATCCACTTAATTTTCCATTTTCAAAGAAAATAAAGTGTTCTCTATAATTGATAGTCTTCCTGTACCAACTTAGGCAAAAATTTTAAAGAGAATTATACATTTTAATGTGTAATTCTCTTTAAAATTCCCTGTGATGCCCTGCTTCGGAAAAATAATTTATCGACAAAACTCCTAGTTTAATACCCAATACTTACCGCTCTCATAGAGCAGGGATATTGGTTTGACAGTGAAAAAAGGTATCAGAGAGAAAGTATCGAATATCTTATGAAAACAGAGAACAAAATTGATTTGAAGCTTATCTAGAGTAGGCAAGTAGCATTTTTGCATTTGTCAATAAAAATTACCAGCACTTTCCTGCAATTACTTTAATTTCGATTCATGACGAGAACCGTATATTCCGGCGTATAAGACATCTTTAAAACCAAGAAAATCTTGTATACTGTTGGAGCAGGTCTCAAACGCTGGTGTGATCTCATCTTAAACTTCCATGATTCCATGGCTACAGATTCGACGGCCAGGGAGGCTCAAATATTGCTGCACCTGTATCTCCGCTGTATGAATTGACCGCATGAGAACAGCAAGGGCAACCCTTTTCAAGCAACAATTATTCAAAAGTAGTACGAAGAGATTGTCCAAAAATCTTTTACAACTGGAAAAATTGGGGCTCGTCTTATGTGCCCAGTTACCTTACTCGTTGGAATATTCGGTACCTTCCTATTCATGGAAAATTGCTAGTGGCTTTAATGTACCAATATGTTTGAACTCCTACAGATTAAGTTCATAGGAGTTCTCTCTAAAGAATTGTTGTATATTTATCATTCAAACTTTATACTTCACGACCCCTTATTATATATATATATTTTTTTTTTAAATCACGAGATGTGGGTCAAATGTGACATTTGACCCACATCTCGTGATTTAAAAAAAAAAAAAATATATGTATATTTATCTCCATATGTGGTGTTAATTCGTGAATAATTATTGGAAGATATTGGTGCTTCAGGAATAGCGGAACTGTGCAATTAAATGAAAAACCGAGATATGAATTTTATCAGTCCTTTTTTTTAAATAACTACGATTTTATAAAATTATTCTTTCCTTCAGTCTGATGTTATGCGTTACTTTGGCAGTGGATTTACTATGCTACCTTTTCTCAATTTTTGTTTTCTTAATTTCCATTCTCCAAGTTCGCATGTTTCCGAAGATAGGGGTTTCGTGCCTTGGATTCCTCGCGGCAGGGCGAAAAGGAAAAACCCGAGCTAGCTGTCGTCTTGCCGACACGAGGCAGACGCGAGTGGGACACATTGGCGCACTGCCGACACCTCTCCGCCGAACCACACACTCATCATTCTTGTCTTGCAGTGCAGCAAAGAAAAAAAGAGAGTGCGACCTTCCGTATGACTAATTCATTTTTGTCCTCACCACCACCGCCACCTCGATAACACCTTTGGCCAAATATCTCTCTTTTCCCGAGGGCTCGGGCAAATCGATTACTATCGAAGCTTCAGTAGTAATGTTTGACGCGGGGACATTTTCTTCCTCGCAACCTCGCCAACTAAGAATGACGTGCATTTGAAATGGAAGAATTTCGATACCTATCGATATAAAATATCTTGGTACTTATCATTTTTTTCATGCATTCCGTAATTCTATGTCCATGTGAGATTCATTCTTATTTAACTGTCATGCTGTTATTCCGCTGAGGAATTGCGGGTGGAATGAGAATGACCGTGCCGATGTTATAACTGATGGAGAATTTCTACAGTGATAAAATCGCTGCTAGCTCAAATTTCTAAAATAAAATTATATACATGGAAATAATAACGATTAGTTATTTTCCACAAACGCTTATTTGGCCATAGAATAAAATCAAAGCGTTAAATAAACGCTGAGCGGCAAATTACGAAGCCATTATTAGTCCCCTTAATAAGGTGACCTTGTGTACAATTTTAATCACTCAACCGACTTCAAGGATTTGGGACATTCTATAATTTGTTAGATCTCTGGCAACTAGACGTTTGTGAGTCAGTCATCTCAGTTATAGTTACTAATAATAAATTGCAGGAAATACATGACCGATATAATGAGCGGACTTGCGTTTGTTGTGAATTTGGAGATACTCTAGATCATAGGTGGTTCTAGGAGGGGGGGACGGGGGCACGTGCCCCCCCCCCCCCCCAGACCCTTAAAAAATATGCAAGATTTTTAGCAAGGTCCCATTATTATTGCGTTCGTTTTGTATTACCAGGTATCCTTGGGCCCCCCCCCCCAGAACAAAATCCTGGATACGGCCTTTCTTGTGCCCCCCCCCCCGCCAGAAAGAAATCCTGAATCCGCCCCTGCTCTCGATGAAAAGTAGCTACAGTTACTGTCAAAGCAAAGGGGTATATACTTGAGGTTTGGAAGGAGGAGCATTTGTTTTGCAGCAGGAAGAAGCTAATGGTTTATTTGATAAAAAGTTGAAGAATACGACAAAGAGTAAAAAACAAGGTATTGGGCATAATACAAATTAAAAGCTCCAGGCCATTTTCCACAAAAACTTAATTTCATCTCTTGACCAGTTCCAATACATTCTGCTTTATATTCAGTGACCTGAAGATGCTAAAAATGTGTTGAAACAATTTCATTTTATTCCATGGATTATCATTAGAAGATGACAATACTAGCCACTGACATGGAATCCAGTAAAGATCAGGAATTCTTCCATTTGGATCCAATTCCCATCGAGTTCTGCACACTCAGTAAACACAATGAAAATAGTTTCCTCAACAAATGTAGCACATATTAGTTTGACCTCGAGCTAACATGACACCTTCTGGTCAACAGAGAGCATCAAGGATGCGAGATTAGTAGAAACGTTTGGAAGGGTCGAGGTACTTGGCAGTGGACAGAGTAGACAAAAATTGGCGCCCATAGTTTGAACACATAGCAATGAAGTTTCTAATAATTCGTCCTCATAAGTCTTGAGATAACTGTCCACCTGCCTCTCCCAATATAAAATTAGATATGGAAAGCCAATACCAATATTTATATATAATGCTTTGAAACTAGGGATGAGCGAGTAGTACTTTTTGACCTCGAGTCGAGTTGAAAACTACTCTTAGCTAACTCAATACCTTTGCTTTATCTTTGTTGATCACGAAAAGAAGTTTTCTTTATTTTTTACTTCATTTAATCAACAATAGACTCTATTTTCTTTAATTTCAAGAGGGAAACTAAACGCAATAAAGGAATAAACGAAACTTAACAATGGATGTACTTGGTGAAGAAGGATTTGGTTCTTTCCCGGCGAATGCTGTTGATTAAATCTTCTCGGGAAATCAGCCGGGTGATGATGGCCATTGCTGCCAACGTTTCGATCACCTTCTCTGCCATCGTCTTCAGGGCGAATGATGGACCTGGTTATTGCCGGGCTTATATACGCCGTTGGGGAGGTCAGGTCGTCCGTGATTGGTCAGTTTTTTTAGAGTCCTCTCCTCCTCTCAGCTTACCCATTCTTTTTATGATTGGGTTCCACGATTGGTGATGATGGCCATTGCTGCCAACGTTTCGATGGCCTTCTCTGCCATCGTCTTCAGGGCGAATGATGGACCTGGTCGTGGAACCCAATCATAAAAAGAATGGGTAAGCTGAGAGGAGGAGAGGACTCTAAAAAAACTGACCAATCACGGACGACCTGACCTCCCCAACGATGGCAGAGAAGGCCATCGAAACGTTGGCAGCAATGGCCATCATCACCCGGCTGATTTCCCGAGAAGATTTCATCAACGATGTACTTGGTGCTCAAAATGGCTAAAAAGATGGCATTACTTGTGGACGTCAAACAACGGGAAAAACCGGCATCGCCCGCTGAAACGTAAAAGTAGCATATTTTCCGTAGATACAATTTTTACGCATTCCCTCGGCGTTTTTGCGAAAAAAGGCAATAAGGGTACAAAGGTATCGCATAGGAAAGTATGACCGATGCTGTGGTCCACTCCGATTACTCTGAATACGCCGCCGGGGCGGAAGACGTTCTGACGCCGCGGCTGACGAAACGGCACCCCACGCCGACTACTTTAATGGATAACTGCTGCGTGAATAAAATCCGAAACTCCTAAGCCAAGGCATTAGAAAGACTTTACAAGCGACTCGACTCGACATTCCTAATACTACTCGAAACACTCGAGTCGAGTACCAACTACTCGATTCAACTTGAATTTTCGAGTACTCGCACATCCCTAGCTGAAACTATTTTTGAGGATTTGAGGAAACTATTCCTGGGTCATGGAGTCGTAACCCAATACCAGAAAGTAATCTGATACGATTTTAGAAGGGAAAATTCAGCTTCATTTAATCTATCAACGCATCAGCGAATGTAAACCAATATAGGAAGTAATTTGATACGATTTTAAAAAGGGTAATTGAGCTCCATCCTCACCACCTGCACTTTCGCAAATGTAACCCAATACAGGAAGTTAATCTGGTAACATTATCAGCAAAACATTGAAGCGGAATGGAGACGAATAACAACCACAAGTATAGACGCAGACATTAACCACCTTTCATTCAACTTGCAGTGGTAAATTCTGTAAGAAAAAAATTAAAAGCTTGAATTTTATGAAATGTACGGGCTCTTTAAAGGGTAAATCCAGGATATAAGTGTATGGTAAAAGCTGATGTCCATTTTAAAGTCAAAGTAATGTTTATTCGCGAGTAATGGATTTTTTGTCATATTTTTGGACCATGCGAAAACATTAAGCCTTTGAAAACAATTCATTGATACGGAGACAGTTTGCTACAGTTTATTTTAACGGAAAACCTTAATAATACCTACCTTTAATTTTAAACCCCGTATGAGTCCCGTATGAATCCCGTATGAGTCCCGTAACCGTAGCGCGGAAAATCTAAAGTGGTAAATTATTGTCATGAATTTGATGGACTAACGTAAAATTAACGCACCCTCTCTCTCTCTTGATACATCGAGGTTGTTATCGATGTTTAGAATTTTTACTGCCCGTTCTCAATCCGCGTTTAAGTACCGTATGGAGATGGAGGCCTAATTGAGCTTTTTTCTCTTATAGCTTTTAGAGTGTGCGAGGGAGAAATATCGTGATAAGAGTGAAGGAGAAGGGCGTGGAATCACTTTGCTTGGCGCATTAAACGATGGAAGGGTATTGAAACGATTTCATTGCGATCAGGGGTTTCGGTTTTATTCTTTCCACGCACGAATGCACTTGAGCAATGAAAGGAAGTTGAAATGGCTTTGAGTGCATGAATTAGAGGAAGTACTAACTGTTTGGCAAATGTTGCAAAAATACAGTATTAAATTTACTTTACATAGAAATGTTGTATGATAATTATTGAAGGCATTTCATTTTCATACGTATGATTCCGTGATAATGTAAGTACTAATACATTTTGATTTTGAGATTGAAAAGCATCAGTTTTACCTGCTGTCATATATTTTTTTTTATAAAAAAACGTTTATCTCGTTATCTAAATAGAATAAAGTAATTTTTCTCTGAGCCAGACGAGTGTCATGAATAAATTGCTTCGTATACCAAAACAATTTGGTCGCAATGATTTGAGTTTATGGTACTTAATAGGTATTTCAACGAATTAAAGGTGGCTATTATATTTTTTATTGAAATATTGTTTGAAAGTGCTGTTGCCTATGAATTCAGTATTATAGTTGCACAAGTACCCTGCGGTTTTTATTTCATATGAAGCAATTTATTGAAACCTCTTGTCAAGCTCAGAGAAAAATAAATTTACTGTTTTGAGTTAATGAGAAATACATTGTTTTTATAAAAGTTTTTAAGATGGTAACATTATTTCAGTCCACGAGGAAACGTAGTTTTATAACTTATTTTTTTCCAAGTAATTATTTTATTCTTTCTTGGGTTATGTGGGGAAGTTTTCCATCGATTTCAATTCACCATAAATCTTGTTCTATTGATTTCAGTTCTTTAATGTGCTCGCCTTTTAAATTTCATTTTTAAATAAAAAAACTGCTTGTAAATATTTTAATTTTTGTGATGCGCGCACATAGGAAAAAAACTGCCCGAAGAAATTCTTTGTTATCATTATTGTTGGAGACGGTAAGACCGTGAGCGAATCCTCGAATTACTTCCTCGTAATGAATTATTAAAAGTATTCTGCCGCTTAAGAAGTAGGTTTACATGAAGTATTTACAGGATACGTTGGCCTGCCTCTCGTCTCCACTTCGACTTCCCTCTTCAAATCACAGTATGACCTACTCACCTTCATTTTATCCATTAATCCTACTCTCTTCCTTCCTCTCCCTCGATTACCCAACATTCTACCCTCTAACACAACACGTCAACATGTTTCCAACATGTCATTCCCGCTAAGTACTTCCTCCATCCATACATTTTGTCTTCCTCGTACCTCACCCAGAAGTTAAGCCTCTTTTCTCCCATCAAATCCAGCGCGTTGTCTTTCCTCCTGTTATCAGTCCACTTCACTTTCTCCATTCTTTTCCACTCATAGGTATATACCGAACTCCACCATATTTTTCTTACCCTCCTTCCTAAGTGTCCACGTTTCCGCACAGTATAGCACCTAAATTTAGATCAATGTCTTAACGATTTTTCTTTTAAACTGTTACATAATTATTTTCTTATCAGATGTTTACTATTCAGAAAAACCTATACCTGCTCAAATTTTTGCCCACCTTATTTTATCTTGAGCCTAATGTTCCTCGCTAGCGATGGTATACAAAACATCTTAAAGTGATTAATCCTCATGCCATAACCCTCTCAACGCTTCTATAATGCATCCACTAGATCCAGAAGACCTATCGCTTACTGACTGATTAACGCTTGATCAAGGAATGGATCATCCAATTTTTCTATCCAAATCCGATTCCATTGTCATTTATGCGATTGGTATAAAAAAGATGGGCGCATTTTAAAATTGGTGGATGGCTAGCTCTGACCGAGTCAACGGGACATTTTCAAATCGACCGATCAAGTTAATTTGCAAATGTATCTTTCATATCAGTTGATTTAAAAAATATTCTCTTTCGGTGAAACATTGCGGTAATCGAATTGAAAATCTCGCAATGCATAGAAATACGTGAACTAAAACCAGTCGGTTCTCCAACGAAAAGGCTAGTTTGGAAAGGCGAGGGTATCACTCAACCCAGGTTATGCCGCATGGGCGTGAAACAGAAATATTATATACACGCTTAGAGGCCGGTCGTTTCTCTGGATCTCGTCGCTTGCCTAGGATTTTACTTGGGAATAGGTTAGTTTCCTTCATCAGAGAAAATGAAAGGCATTGATTGCGATTCGTTACCCACCATTAGTATATTAGTATTAGTATATAGTATATTAGTATATAAAACTAGTATATCATTATTTGTATATTAGTATTCATAATATACAAATTATTTGGTTTTAGAAATCGCAGTTTAGACGAATGTTAATGGTCAATTTTAACCTCATTTGAAAAACGCCAGATTGGCGGCCATGCGATGCCATTCCACGTGAAGTCACAGGGTCTAGTCTCTATACGAGTAGATAGGAGTTTCACATCGTCTTCGATTACCAATGCATGCATGAAGCACAGAGCTCAGGGAAACATTTCTTAATATTCGCCTATTCAAATTGCCTAAGGTCGGAAAATTTTCTTCGGTTGATAGGGTAATAATAATCCTCATTTAAGCGAAGTGCTACCTGCTAGCTGGGTACTTTGCTACCTGCTAGCAGCCTGCATCGTAGTGGCGCTCAAAGCCTCGCCCCAAGGTCACCTCACACGGCGATAGCTGGAACCAGAAATACGTCACACGGGCTCTTCTCGGCATTCATACTTACCCGTCGCGTTTATGCGCCCTTGAAAATTTTCACTTTTCATTTAATCGCGAACAATAGATATCGTCATTTAAAAATCCAAGAGCGTGAAATACGTACTCCAGGAGTCATAATCTTTTGATTTAGGTGATGAAAAATAATAGGAAACAACCCTATTCATTCATTCATTCGCCCATTAGCTCTCTTCTAATCATTTAAGCATCCTTAGCTATCTCATTTTTCCTCCGTATAGTTCTTAAGTCTGAGTCCGTTTTCCTATTGTTTACTTTCCGGTGAAAGAGACCTAAAACGATCGATTGCGACAATGGAGCAAAACTGTCCGTCATTAGATGGAAGCAGATGAATTAGGAATTGGAGGATTGGACCATAGAGTAAGTAGATACTTACTCTATGATTGGACCCATTATAAACCCTATGGTCGGGCCCAAGAAGTTTTCTTGTACATTTACTTATACCACTTATTTTTTACAGAGCGAGACCCGGGTTTCATTGAATTATCATCACCTTCAGGCGCAAATTATAGAACTAGAGAAAATTAGAGAATTAGAGGAAATCGCTGCCGTTAAGAGCTAGTGAACTTTGGGCCCAATAATTCAGAATTTGAGAGCCTCTCGAAACACGCGAGGGAGAAATAAGCAGAATAACGTGAAAGCCGAGGCCAATGATGCATTCGTTCGGTGCTGGGCGTTGGGCGACGACAGCTATCCATCGCCCTTAGCCGCGGGGCGCCGCACTGCTTATCTCGACCCCCTTCTGCTGCTTAGGCGGTGATGCCAGCCCCGTCGGGGGGGACACGGGGGACAAGAGACCGCAGCGGGAGGAGTAGCATACAAGCAGCACGGATTGAGAGAGAAGTCGTTTGTCAGCCACTCTTCGAGACGTTTCCGAAGAAAAATATCAATTTTCTGCCCCAGGTGGGTAAATAGGCCTGTCGGGATTCGCGTGAGTTAAGGAGAATGGTCATCGCTGCCGTTCAACCGGTCTGTATTCCTGGCGTGTAACCTTCTTCAAACTTAACGCTGTCACCATAAAATTTTCAAGATTAATCTAGTTAATTTACCTGTATCTCATGCGCGAAAATTTTACCCCTGAAAAGATGCTGAATTAAAGCTGTTTCATAATGTAATATTTCAATACTCCAAATTTATAAATATGGATTGTTGTAACACTAAAACGGGAGATTTAGGTGGCCTCTTTAAGCTCATAAGACATTAATAGAGTCACTTTGAAGTATCAAAAATTGCTTTCTCATAAAATATAATCTGTAGCCGTAAACGGCTCTATTTTCATCGAATGTACAATTATAACAAATATTCAACACTCTCCAGAGAAAAAAACCACTAGGTATTCGGTAAGATTTTATAATTTTTTTGGAATTTTGATTTTTTAATCTTTTATATCAGCGGGCAGAATGTTTTACACATTTGAGCCGTTAGGTATATGAGATAAAGGTAAATATTGACAGGCAATTCATAATTTTATGTGTCGATTTATTTATCATAGTGTATGAACGGTATGATTGTCAATGTAGATATAAAGTAACATGGTCCTGTTTTTATGAGATGTGTTCAACAGCATTGCATGCTACAAGCCTTAGACTAAGTAGTAGTAAGAAAAATTTGAACTAAACATTTCGCTCTTGAATTATTTTATATGCTGGCGTTAATGTTATAATTACATTTAATCAAATTTATGTTTGGAACATTACTGGAACAATCTTAATCTCTATATTCTTTTCTGATTAAAGATATCATGTTAATATCTTTTTCTGTTACCATGGTTTATTCCAGGAAATTAATGGAAATTGCACTGAATGGAAACCATATTCCTAATGCCAAATTTTGGCAGCATTTTAAGTTTAGGATTTGATAGCCTTGGTTCAATACCACCGAAATAATTTAGCTTAAGGACCTATAAAGTATCATATTGAAACTTGAAATGATTGCGCCGTCAATTGGTTTGACATTTGGTGGAAGCGACCGATAGATAGCGACTTTGCGGCATGAGGAAAAGGGGGTGGATAAGGGTGGACAGAAAACTGACGCCGGAGTCAGCTTGCTCGTAGCGAAATTTGCCAAATGGTTATGGCTAACGTCCCATTCGATAGACATAGTGCTGTGCTTGGTGTAAATATTTACCTCATTTCAAAGTCAATATTTAGCTCCGTAAAGATGTCAGTTAGGGATCGCACATTCTGTGAACGATCTCCGCCACTGCCGGAATTCGAACCCGAGTCCTCAGTGTTTAAAACCAGGGCTCAAGCCATTACACCCACCCGATCAAAACCATAGTCGGTGTTTAATATAATTCCAGTGTGAAACGGACAAAGTGATTTTTGTTCCTCAGTTGGACACACGGATTAGGAAATCAGAGCTACCCGATCGCTTTCCCCACCTTCAATTATTTAAGAGTTGAAAATTCGTAATTGTTTACATTTTGGAGGGCATGATCTCTGGAATGTGTCTCGATGAATTATTTCTGATAGTATTTCCTGAGGAGCACATTCGGAAGAATTCTTCTGAGCGCGCATCGTATCGTACCTGTTTCTTGGTGTGCGAGAGGAAATAAAGCAACCCCGGGGATGGGTGGCGCATTTAATTTCCATTTTGGCGTGAAAATGCGATTTATGACGCTTTCGATAGGAGCTGTGGAAGAAAGCCAAGTCGTAAAATGATAACGCTCCGTCGCCTTCGTTTTTTTTCCTTCTTCCCCAGCACAGATTTACGAGGAGAGGCAATTTTTAAGTTTCCGTGGTGCTCGCTTCATTGACATATTTTTAGCGGGGCCAGATTTGAATTATAGGAATGATTTGCTTCGATCCAAATGTGAATAACATTCCGAAGACGTTGTGTAAGGAAAAGTGGAGCGACTCGTAGGCTCCTTTCTTTCTAGCAATGATAAATTTTGAAGAGTCGGATAAGTTTAGATATATAAATTTGGTTGTTGGACGAATCTCCCTCTGACTTTTCTTGTTCTTATATTTTAGTAATATACTCATAAGCCATCTCTGCCCACCGTAGCCGTATGACTACATCCTACCATTCTGAGCATGTGATAATGTTGACGAAAACCCACTCTCCTCTTTGCTGCCCAATTTTCACAATTATGTTGTTGAAGCCATCAATGGCATAATACACATATTAGTTAATTTGGTAATAAATAATCCCATTGTGTGTAGGAGACAGGTGTGAAATAGAAATTCAATATTAAAATAATACGGCTAATGTGTTTAACTTTTATGGAGGTATCATCAAAGTAACAGGAAATGGCATTGTATGGATTATTTTATCTATCCTTCATTCAAGAATATGATTTCCCTGAAGAGTCATCCTTTCTATCAAGGTCACTCTTAAAAATTGAACAACATTTCATTTTTGCCTTTGCTGCCTTTGCTACCGCCCAGTGTACCTAAGGGTCATGCTGAAGAAACAAGTTAATGAATCACCTAAATATATTACTGGATTAATGGTGAAGATCATAGGAGCAATATGCAAAGGTTAGGCTTTAAGACCTAAACACCCAATTATCTTTACAATCGCAAGAGAAAGTTTGCTGGGGGGAAGTGGTCAAGTATTTTACGAGTGAGCGTGAGACCCCAAGAAACCGCTAAATAGAATTTAAAAAGTAATTTGAGCTCAAGCCATTATTTTTACAGATGTTCATCAATCTTGATATGACTAAGTTTTATTTATTTATGCCCAAATGCAATTTTTAGCAGAATTACTAGTCTTTGCCGATTACGCCCACGTTTTCTGAGAGTCCCATGGAAGTCATGTGCTAATTTTTGGTTGTAATGCCATATGTACCAGTGAAAGTGTTTGTGGTAAAATGAATTTTAAAATTATATGAAGAACTATAAAATTAGAGGAGAAGAGGATATTATGAGGTCTGGCTGTATTATAAAATGATTCGTAAGTCCATTGCATGATTCTTATCGTTTAATTAATTTATCTTACTCCAGGGGGATGAACAAAACCTTCTAATCTGCTTAACTGGTATGACAGGTGTATATATAACCAATCGTGTTATGCGTAAAAAACAGCTCAATCGTTGGCATTTTTTTATATTTTTTGAGTCAAAATATTTCGAAGGAATTAATTACCTAAAGAAACAATGTATGTTTGGTGGAATTGTATCACTTTTTTTAAGAGAATGACGTACCCATCAATAAAGTGTTTTTTTTTCAAATAGTGACTGTAACATTTATGCAATTGACATCTATAGTCATCAGTGCAAGTAAATAAGAGTAAACCTCATAAACTAGAATATTAAACTATCGTTTAATATTTACCAATTCAATGTTAAATGCACCTGTACCTGAATTACCATTTATTTTAAGTTATTTTCTTCATTAAATTAATGGTTCCTTTATATTTTTCATATCTATTAACTTGCATTCTTCGCCATGAAATACCTCCATCTAAAGTTTTTGTTCCTCACATGCTCGCTTTTGGTTTTAGCCGAATTAAATATGATGTTTTCAAAATCCATAAAATAGCTCAGTAAAATCCAATTAAAAAACTGCTGATGCCAGTGGTTTTATTTTACTTGGAAGATTTTACTGCGTTTCTTATCGAGCATCGGTCTCATGAATCCAGAATTAACAACATAGGTTACAATTAAACCTTGAAAGTAAAATACAGATGGCGATTGGAAATTTTATCTTTGTATACGATACAATTTATTCTGCGTTTTGCGGTCGTCTAAATTTTATCTGCCCGCTATGGTATGGGATTGAATTTCAGGCTTTTCGAAAGGCAATTTTGCCGGCGCTATTTCAAGGAACGCCATTTATGACCACATTGGTTTGAAAATCCAATGCAATTTTTAAAATTTACTTGTCTCCTGCTCCCACGTGAGATGGTGTTTCCGATTAAAAATATTGAATTATTCGCAAAAAATTTATATTCTTCACTACATAGGGTAAAATAACGATGCACTTGATATATAATAGATTATAGATTAAAATATTTATTCGGTTTTCCATCATACTTCAGGTAGTATGTTGTATAATTATTTAACACATTACTATTATTGAAAATTGAAGTATCCCAGCTCCACCAAGGATTCAAGTAGTATCTTTAAGCATTCAGCATTCTTGTGGTATTTGAAGAGTTTACATAACTTAAAGTGGTGGTCGTTGGTATAATGAATTATCATTCATGCAGTTTAAATGTTAGTATACCTTACCGGTGATTAAGTGATCCGGGTTTGAGTCCCGGCTAAGCAAAATGATATTTTCATGGCGAGTTCGTGCTTGGTGTAGTTAGTTATATTCATGGATGCCCACTTACAAAAAATATTGGGGGGACCCAAACCGTGGATCTTGCCCCGGGAAATTTTTTAAGTAGTAAGTTTTATGTTTTTCAAGGATTTTAGAAGAGTTATATGATCAACATTAAATTCCTAACAACTCGAACCTCGATATCTGGACACTCCGGGGAAAATCAACAAGCCTGACACATTTTTTCCTCACTCCCATAACGAATTTTTGAAGGGGCTCGGGCCCCATCAGGCCCCATGGAGTCGGCGCCACTGGTTATATTTCATCATCCATATGTGCTTCAATACTTCGGATTATTTGGGGCAGCCCTTCACTTTTTGTACTAGTCTCGATATGTCCCGAATAAATGGATTGTACTGCACATCGTGGAATACCCATTTTACCCCCACAGAGAAAGATGTTTAAGTATGTTGATATTCGCTCCCAAATATCCTTCTCCTACTTGTCGTGTAATCCCTTCTTGATGGGCCGCAAGGCTGTTGACCATGTGATCAAATCCCACGGAAGCCCCTTGGGACACGTTCGTCCTTCAACCCAATCGCTGCGAAATATTATCTGCGTGAGGGCACTAGATCATTCTGCCGGTGGGCTGGCTGCCTCACCTGCTCATCTATCTCTCGCGACGCCACGTGCGGCGGGACAATCCCGCAGTTGAATTCCTCCGCCACCCAACAAACCCTACCTTCCTTCCTTCCACCTCTGGTCCGAACAGTTGCAAATTACGCATCGAACCAAATATTTTACTTTTTTTTGTCTTTTCAATTTCATTTTTTCAATGCTTTTAAGATGTTTCCAATAAAGCGTTTGCACTCTTCACCTTCAATATTCTGAGTATATAATTAGGTTAAATTTAATACTGGTTTGAACGTTAGTCATTTTCATTTATATCAGCCGGCTTATTTGAAATAACGAGCTCGGAGTTCAAACTATTAGGAACTAGGATAGAATATTTCGTAAAATACGTGAATTAAATGTGGATCATCTACCTAGATCGTGTGAACAAGTTCACTATGTGTCCTCAAATGCCTTTACTCTATGTGAAGAATGATTTCCGTTTAATTGAAGCCACTTGGAGAATGAAGAATTATATGTTGTCTTATATAAATAACTTTAAATAATATTCTTATTCTAAATCAATGAATATTACGTATTCTTTATCCATACTCTGTAATGAGGTTGACCTATTTATTTTCAAGATATGCGATCTTCCCGCAGAAATGGCAGACATGGGCGATACCTTATGCATATGTGACTTGAGTGAAGTCTTTGTGGAATTTCGAGATTTATTCCTCTCCTTCGAAAGACATTTCTCTGGGCGAGCTAATCTCAGTTTTATCATTATCCGTAACTCTTTAGTTGCAGAAAATTAGTACCTATCAGCCCAAAAATTTGTAGGTACTATGCAATAAAGGAGGATTCCTGAATTACATTTTTAGAGGAAATAATTTATTTATTGATGCAACCGGTGACAATAGGGATAATGGAGAACGGAAATTTGCTTTTTTAAAATTAGTTGACTTTGATTTTGCTGCTCATGTTCTCAGCAAAATATTCGTATACTTATTATTAACAT
Organism: Ischnura elegans; assembly: GCF_921293095.1. Classification (NCBI taxonomy): domain Eukaryota; kingdom Metazoa; phylum Arthropoda; class Insecta; order Odonata; family Coenagrionidae; genus Ischnura; species Ischnura elegans. Next base: position 11,454,778 of record NC_060250.1, on the reverse strand, counting down.
GGAATCTCCTGATGCAAGCAATGAATACAGTGATAAAATAATTATCCATATCTGTAGGGTGGCCTTCCATATTCTATGATTTGAGGAAATTATTGGATTTTGAAGTAATGAATAAACTTCTGTGACATTAGAAATAATAGTCTTTGGAAACTTTTTCATGCGCAACAAAGCCTTATAGATCAGGATGTAGGAAATTTTTATCAGGCGGAAAATACTCCCCCGAACCGCTCATATAGACTTAACTGCCAGCTTTAGTGCCCACGGTGCGTGCATTGACTACAGGGATTGAAATAGTGGGCAATATTTATGCGGTGGATTTCCAAATTCTGTAACTTGAAGAAATTATTGGCACGTGCAGTGAACTTGTATGACACTATAAGTAATGCTTCTAGGGAATTTTTCAATGCGGCACTAATCCGTATGATTTGCCCGTTCTACCGAATTTCGTTTTTTTTAACGGATTACCTCCCAAAAACTTAAGGCATTATCTTGAATTTTCAGTATGTACAGAGTAAAACCTTGGTAAAAATTTGTTCTTTATTCAAATTTGAAAATGTTGCCTCGGCATTTTCTAAAGAGCAATTTTTTTTATTTGCGCCATATTTTGACTACATCCTCATGTGTATACTCCTCTAAAATTTTCAAGAAGACATCCTAAACCTTAAAGAAGTAACGTGTAGCTAAAAGTAAGACTAAATATGACTTGCTGAAAAGGAGGGGATCGTATTCTAAAAGCTCTTGATGCAGGAAATTCGCATCAGTCTGAAACTTTGGCGCATGTGAAGGATTTCCGAATTCCATTACCCGACCGAATAATTCACGCCGAGTTCCGATAAATGGGAGGGCAAGGTATTCCTCCTCGTCTTTATTTTTTCCTTACTCGGGGACGACCTCGCTTCTGGAGCGAGTGAATATCTGGAAGTAAGAAAGACGAAGGAGGCCTTCGGAATCATCTTAGGACACTGATGAGAGGGAATTCATTTCGCTCGAGACTAGATTCCAATTTCCTCACGGCACATATGCAAATGTGCTGCTCCGTCAACTTCCTCCAAAGTGGAGTAGTCTCAACGAACCACAGGCGCCAGCACGCATCCGGAAATAGAGGCGCGCGATTGTGAAAGACGTGAAGGGCGAGCGGCAGAAAAGATGAAGAACGCCACGCGTCAGTTCCTCAGTGCGGTGGCGCCTTCTCCTGCAGCTCGAAACTCGGGACCAATGCCGTTTTATGCCGACGATATTTTTTCTTATCTTCTCGCCCCCGTTTCATTGTAAGGGACTCCAAAATACTCAAGTTCGTCGTCATAGGAGCGAGAAAACGTCTTGGATAGGGGACGTCATCAGATGCGATTGTCTAGCTTCATGTGCTGCAACGCGCAAGACTTCGAAATAGTCATCTCTTTTTCTTGTTCGCATAAAGTGTGTGTAATGAATGAATGATGATTTTACAGCCCACCGAGATAGTTTTTTTGAAATTCAAAATCAATGGCGGACTTCGTGAGAATTTTCTCGCAATATTAATGCTGATTTCCGTGAAATTCATTTCAATATCGACCTAGTTTTCACTTTTGACGGTGATGTATGTAAGCGCAGCTGCCGGATAACACATTCGTAGTAAATGAATACTAATTTTCAGTTCTAATTAGGGGGATGTACTGTCGAACTAGTAACTAATAGTAATTATTAATTTGAGGTCAGGATACTCATGCTTTCTTTGACAATTTTTGTCAGATGGAATCAAACTGAATTCATTTATTTGATTTTAGCTAAATTTAAAACATGCTGGAAATTTGGTCCAGAGAGATCACTCAGATTCAATCTTTCAGGGAATAACAATTCAATACAATGTATCAACCCCTTTCCACCTTTCATTCAAATTCCTGAGAACTTGCCATGCATTGATAGTTTTGCCTGTTGTGCCGACCTCAACATGCATATTAACCCTTTCATCTTCAAAATACCATCTTTATGGTAATAGCTTTGCGGGATACCATTTTGTCTTCTGATGCGATGCCTTTCCCTCTAAAGATCAGCCAGCTTCAATTAATGAACAGTTGACAAAATATTCTGTCAACCAATTATTTAATACGATTTTTAGAAGACATGGAATGTGTGCGACCTTGGTCCAGAAATAAACTTTGACAAGCAATTGAAAGATGCACTTACCCTTTAAATTCGGACCGTGTATTTGTTACTGACATTCAGCAAACTAATGGAAAATACGTCATTGATTGTATTATCAGTGATTATAGCTGTTAGGGTTTGTTTTTCTCCATAATTCCGGTAAATTAAACCATTATAACCCAGTGTTGCTTCTAAGCAACATCAAAATTTTATAAATTTCCAGCTCTATTTATTTAGGAAATATCTAAACCAAGGATCAATTTGTGGTGTATATTGTAATGACGAAATATTTATCTGCCACAATAATTATGGTTGAATGCAAAATTTTGAAGTTTTCAAAATGAAAAATCTTGAAATTCGATTTCTCCCAAAAGCAGTTCTGGGTTAGAAAGGGTTAAGTTTTAAGTTGCGCATTTTTACCTTCAATAAAATTAAAGAAGAATACTCTAAATTGGTAATTATATGCGGCATTTCTGCAGATAAAATAATATTTTTTACGAGATGTGAGATACGAACAGTGCACTGTAAAAATATTTTGTAAAATACAGTGTGAATCAGAGGCACTATAGATGGCAATGAATGCTGTCGTATTGCTCAAATAAAATATTAGTATAAACTAGTATTTTTAAATAAATATTGTATCAGTGTCACAAAATCATTGGCATTGCCCAGTAACTTTTTATGTGCCCAATAGATTAAAGTTGTTGAGTATTAATTAGTAGTCACACCCTTTCCCTATGGAGCCGAGCAGAGAGGACGGGAGAGAATCACGTGTAACGTAGTTGCGGAGGCCGAGGAAGGGATTGACATGCTCCGAAACATCAGCTCATTCGCAGGGGATGGGAGGATAAGATACGAGAAGGCATACCTTCCGCTTCCCTCGTTCTTCTGGCTTGCCAAAGAGAGCGCTGCTAATTCGGTCCCGCTTGTGAAATATGCGCTGCGCCCTTTATGAAGAACAACCTTTAAAATGAAACGAGTTAGGCTCTCCGTTGCCGCTAATCGTGACAAATATTGACATTTTATTTCCATGATACAGTGTTTCTCTCTACCCGCTTTTTGATTTTCACCTTTGACATAGGGTGCATCTATCACCGCAAAGGTTTAGCAAGAATGTATCCAGCTTATTATAATATGCCCACGTGGTCGAAGCTTGTGAAATTATTTCCTCCTGCGAGCGAAAGGAATAGCCCTAATAAATTGATTTGTTGACATGTGAAGGTAACCTTTATTCAAGTGGAATGTACTTGACAAATATTTTTTCCCAAGCATAAACTGAGATAAATGTGCACGTTGTTGAGATATCTAGGAAATTGCTCCTGGCTGTAGCTGTTGACGCAAAGTGGGTTCAAAATTTTATATCTCATCATCAGAAAAGGTCTTCAGGCTACTGATACCATAGTCCTGGCGAAGGCTTACCAGTTATGCGAATGGGTAAAGGTGACTGAAACCCTTGAATGTAAAGGAATGAGGACACTGATTTGTGAACTTAAAATAAATATCTTTATGCCTCTAATTTTTTTTCTTTCATTATGTGATTAACAGATAAAAAACTATTAGTTTAACGCTTCAAGTAGATTTTTTGTGTGAATCTAATTGGAATGGCTCTCACAGTCTTATTCGGAAGTACTGCTTGAAACACGTAATTCTGAACACAGTCAGACGCACGATGAAAAAGTATGCATGTCAAAGATGAAAATCCCCCGGAAAAAATATTTCGGCCAAGAATAAGAGTGGCGTAACTGGTAGCATATCTACCCGACACATGGGAGATCAGGGTTCAAAACCCGGCGAAGCTATATAATTTTTTCATGGCAAATTTCATTATTGGTGTATATTCTTAGGAATGAATGCGGATGATGAAAAAGTCCAACCTTCCTGATTATAGCCACTGAACCCTTCTAAACAAATAGGTACTCTGGTGAATTTGTGGTATGATTTGCCTTATATTCTGGGCGGTATTGCTTCATATTTCTTGGTAACTGGGTGCAAAAGTATATAAGAAAAAATATTCGAACAATGACTCGGAGAAGTCGACCACCATGAGTGTTAATTAATGGAATCAAGGTCTTTTCCTCCGTCTTCTGGTTCTGTTTGAAATATTGTTCTTTCCAATATTCAGGGCTTAGGTCTTCAGACAGTTAATGAATAAGTACTATCTAAAAATATTTCATACTGAAGCGCATCTCTTTAATTTACGGCAGTATTTATCGCAGAAAGGTTATAAAGGATTTTTGATGCATGAGGTGATTCTCATATTCTCGATTTCCATTTTGTGAAGTTTCTAGCTGTTTGTTTGATTTTGTAAATACTAATATGTTTTGAAATGTGATGTTTTTTCCTTTTATTATTTCAGCTTTATAATTACTGTACTGCGAAACGAGAAGAAATCCACGATAGTTTAAAAATGACTACATATTTGGTACTAGGGTATTTACGTGAAGGCTAAGTTAATGATATCAATGTGGCAACAGAAGCTCACGCTAGCACAATTTTCCCATGATCCCTTTTAAGGAAAGAGTTCAATTACTTATGACGTTACTTTTTTGCTTCATTCTCATGAATTGTCGACGATCTCTCTTGCCGCATTCATCGAAAACCAAGGATATAAACCACATTCATTTCATATCTCTGACATCAGTTTTGAGCCATTTGAAGGATCTAAGACGGCGATTATTTCAGCTGACATCTTTCGAACGTGCACCTCCTTGCTACTGGTTAATTTATATATGTCAGATACTTATGGATAATATAACCTCACTTGCAGTTTCTTCGACGTAAACATGTAAGATTGAAATATGATGAAGCACGTCATTGGATAAATAACTTGTCTGAAGTTTTAGTGCCCGTAATCTTGGGATCTGACTTTTTCAACATCTACTTGTCCATGCATAGTACCCAGTCATAGGAAATCAAGCTGTGAGTTTCATACTGCTTATTCCTCTCGTATGCTAAATGATGTCCGTATAAATTATTTTCGCAGTGAGCCTCACTTAAGATCGCATATCAATTCATTATTTCACCATTCAATGTTATTACTCTCTTACACCAGTTATGCTGCTTGATCTTGTTATTGAATATTAAATCCAAGGCCTTAGCCTAGAGCTACTCAATCTGGGCCAGATATCTTGCAGACGTATTCCCTGCCCGCCATTTTTCATAGCGTGAATTTGAATTATATGCCACATATAAATTATATTACCACGATTGAAACTTCGCCGCCTGTTTGGCGGAACAAGACCTTATATGGAGGCAAAATTGCACCATTTCATATTGAGTCGATATAAACGCAGTAAGTTAAATATTCTTCCTGTGGTGGGAGTTTTGCCTTAGGAATAGTTGTGACTCCTCGCAAATTGATCTCTCTGGTTCAATATTTCGAAGCGGTATTCAATGGAGAAAATGTTAATCATCGACAACTTTTTGTAGTCTTGTCCGAATTATTGTGGCATTCATCGTTTGGACGTGAAAATTGTTTTGGTGATATCTTTCGCATTATTGCAAACATTTCTCAAGGTGTTATATTATTTTGATGATCATTAAGAGATATTTTTTGTTGCATGTATGATTATAATCAGGGGCCTTATGTTCACATGCTTATTAATGCGTTGGGTTATTCCAAACAAAATTATGTTATTTAGGTATATTTAAAGGAGTAATGATAATTATTATCCTAATTTTAATCAAAAGGACGTCTTTATAACAAAATGCATTCACCAAAATTTAAAGTAACTTGATATATAGCTAATTTCCAAGCCGTATAGAGTCGCTCCGGAGGATACTACCTTTCTGCTTTCTATTATACCGATTATGACGTGAATATTGTTCTAGCCTGGAACGCATTTGAAAACATTCACTCTCTCTGTGATCCAATCCTAATGTTTTTTTGATGTGTAGGCGTAGGACTCATCCCGGAGTAAGTAACTGGCGTGGGAATTTTTAGGGATGCAGGATAATGGGGCCCGTTTATTCTTTGATGAAACCATGCAACAATTGGATTTTCGTTCGCGGTATCGGAAGACTTCGTCCGCATTCGATATCGGTACCATTCCTTGCGTAACCAAAGGCTCTACATGCTATTGTATCGCGCTCCCATATGTGTAAAAAGAGCATAGCCCTGATATCTCATCCAACGATTTGATCGATGGATTTTTCTCTTTAATAGGAAAATCGTTGTCACATTAATGGCTGATGCCAGGTCTCGCTATTTAGTGGGCCCTTTCCGCTTCTACAGCGGTGAGGTGTTTACCCCTTCCCTCCCTTTCAACCCTATCCCTATCCCAGATGCGTCGTCGGGTTCCTATCGCGGCGGCGCCTCTTTCCTTTTTCCTTCCCTTCCAACCCCCTTCCCGGGTGATTGTGCGAATCAGCACGGCTGCTGGGTCCCGGCCCCGGTGCGTTGTATCCTCGCAGGACTCCCCTGGGCCCTCATCTCTTGTCCTGATACATCCACGTACCAACACGCAAGCAGCCTCAATAGGCGTGTGGCTGGGGTGTTGACGTCAGCCATTTACATAAAAAAAAGAAAAAGGATGTGCATGTACTGACTTCCACCTAGCTTTTATTTAAGGTCGGGGAAATGTAATTCCCATATCATTCCGTACCCCAAAATATCTCCCTTAATTTATCTTTCCTGTAGGATCTAGAAATATAGTGAGGTTCTACATCGGTCATCTCCGTGTCCCTCTGAAATATTTATATTCTTGCAGAAAATTTTCTGCAACTCATACGCCGAGAAAACCTAAGATCATTTATATTCTTAATTGCACAAGAAATCTAAGGCTATAAACTAACCTTCGAGTGCCTATCGGCTACCAGCCATATTTGTTTAAAAGCTGTGTTGCGCTTTGTGTTCGCCCTTAGCAGTCTTTGTCGATTCGTACAGCTCTCTGTAGTATTTTACTAAGTTCACGGATTAAGTCTTTCCTCGTAGGATCCTATGTACTCGCGGCCTGACGACTTCAAAGTAGTACCTCATCTCTCACTATTTCGTCCGTAAATCATTCCACTTCAAGCTTAATGAATCTTACCTTCTTCCAGGCTCTGAGCGATATGGTGGAAGATATCGTTACTCCCAGATATTTCAATATATCTGTCACATTCATATAAAAACCATGCACGATATATAGATGAGAATAACTGAGCGGACCACGCCAATCACCGGTGTATCAATGGAGTGAAATAGGTTGGGACCCGTCATCGAAATGTGATACGTTAATTCGGTTCGACGAATGAGAAAGATAAGTATGAAGAAAAAAAGTACACGTTCGGCCATATTCTCATTATTTAAAAAAATGCGATTGTTGCCGCCCACTTTTCTTTAGTAAATGACGTCATTGGAGATCTGGATCATTAATTCCATAAATACTCTACACAGGATTCTCCACTCCCTTGGTTCCTGTGATTCCCACCGATCGCATCAAATAGCGGCGCTGATGTAGCGAGCCCCGGTTGTTCCCAAGCAATACACGCCCACAAGAGGCACGCTACGCGGCGAATTTGAATCCACGTTTCGCAACGCAGAGCTGTGAAGGGCAAAATTTGCTGGCGGAGCGGGAGCTCTCGTGGCGTCGACGCAACGCGGAGCTGTGAAGGCACCCTAATATGGCCGCGAGAGGCACGCTTTGCGGCGAATTTGAATCCATGTCTCAATCGTTCATTGCTAAGAAATAAAGTTCGTGTCAACTGTCCACGAAAATATAACTATCACAGTGAGTTTATGTAGTTTCCTGGTGGTGAAAATGTACGTTATCACAAAATCGGTACGCTAATTCACGTTGAGAGAAGGGAAGAATAACTGGGTAAGGAAACGCTGTTAACTTTCCCTAGCCTGAATTAAGTTTGAGGGCCCATAGATATCAACCATGTCTTTAAACTTCCGACACCTATGTTTTAGAGAATTAAGAATGATTCCTGCGCAGCTCATAAAGAAGAGCACTCGTTGACATCATTACCAGACCACCTAGGCACACTTGGGGAAGGGTCAGATCCGGTATTAGGTCCATAGCAAGAATTTTTATCATACATATGATAAAAATTCTTGCTATGGTCCTGTATCCCCAACCGCTTATTTTCCCTCAGCTCCCAATCGTAGCCTGAGCTGCATCCGGGCACAAAACACCGAGATTTACCCATGATATTTCGTAAATATCTTACTGGTGGAGAAATACTAAAAAAAAACACCAAAATCGGTGAAATACTCGGCTCACAGAGGATGATAACAGCCGCTCACTCATAAGCCGCCACTGACAACAAGCCAAATGAAAGGAATAGTAGTGTCGGTCGCGCCACAAGTGGCAAAAGTTGGAACTTGAATTAATGCGCGGGACCCGTGTTCAAATTATGACTGCTACCGCCACCTATTGGGGCCTCCTTAGTAATGTAAACTCTATGATTAATTCGCTCAGATACTCCCGATCCTTGACGGTATTAATGAGTCACTAGAGTGCTAATAACAATGAACCACATGAGATGGATGCGCGACGTCGAGGAGTTTCTCTTCATAGCACGGCAACATTTAGTGACGTCATAAACTTACGTATTTGGAAAAGGGCTAAGGCTGTTGGCTTTTTCCTGGGAATGATTCGATAAGTAGAGTACGGATTGAAAAATGTTATAAACTTTTTTTTTTAATTTTCTAACCTCTATCAAAATCAATTATAAATGACAGTCGGTGGCCTTTCCCGTTCTCTCCTGTTCGTAATTGTAGTTCTTGCGCGTTTTATTTCGAGTTAAAATTTTTCTCGGTTTCCTGGTCGGAGGGACGCGTAATTTATTCTCCCAGGAAATCTTTTAAGTCAGAGAGTATTTGGAATTCACGAGTGTGGATCGTGTGCAGTTGCATCTAAACGAGCAACTTCCTTGTTTCCTAGCTACCCAAGTATTTAAAACTAAGAACTACCCGGCTAGTTCTTCGAAAGGACGCGATTTCTACTTTGTCGCCCGTAATTAGCAATCCTTTATTCTCGAGAGAGCTGCGGGACTTTTCGGACGGTAGCCAATGCTGACTGTGTTCGTATTTTGCACTGAGGGGAGATTTTTTTTCAATTTCGTCCCATCTTAGTTTTCTCCCTTCCAGTAACCTTGTGTCCATTCGTACGGAATTTAGAATTAGATCCGCAGAATATATTTCCCTCTCTAAATTCTTTGAAAACACTCGGAAGAAGGGTAAAGTGGGGTAGAGGACGAGATAAGTTTGCTGGTCCATGGAAAGGCGACGCAATGCCTTTCCCATCCGACTTATCCAGTTTCCTGTACTGCATCTAAAATTCCCCCCTTCAATTTGTAGTCACTTGTTTTTTCTCTCACATGCATAGCATTGAATTCCAGAAGAGAGAGAATTTGTCGTACTTATTACGTTACTATTTAAGCATTCAACCGATTTAGGTTGGCATCAAGTTCACTTGATTCTAAGTCCACCTGATGACGGACTATTGCGATAATTAAAAAAATCGCCTCCATGGAGAATACATAGCGGTTATCGCTGCTTTAACGACTTCAGTAGTATGAGTAAGACTGCAAATTTGATGCTCATATTTTGAAATTCTGTGCTGAATGCTGGATCGGTCATCCGTTGAAGGCGGTGCATTTGATTTCAGGATTTGGGAATGAAATAAAACGTTGACGCGAAGTCCCATAGGTCTGAATGTGTTGATTTCGGACGGCAGTGGCTTACAAAGTAATTATTCTTATCCAAAGCCCTGAATAAAACAAGTAACTTTGTTCGTAGACACGCTCACAAGTGGAAATTTATATACACCACGGATGGAATTCGCCATGAAAAAATATTTTGGCCTACCAATGACTACACCTCGCCTAGGCTTAGATAGGTAAGCTATCAGCCCATATCTATTAGAAATTATCTCAGGATCAGTTGTGTACCTGGCATCACACCTGACAGACAATTGAGAGATCCGGGTTCTAATCTCGACTAAGCCAAATGATTTTTTAATGGAGAAATTCATCCGTGGTGTATATTATTATTCTTGACCCCTTACCTTTACATTGGTGGTTCATGATTAAGGTATTTTTTAACAACTGTCGTGCTGACCTCAGTAGTGTATACCTGTACCACCAGTTATGGCCATTTTAAATACTTTTGTGTTATTTCCTAACAACCAACCTTTGATGCAAGAAAATAGGTGCATGGTATCATTTAAAAGAATGAATTTTGCCTTTGTTCTTTTTTCAATTTTATTTAAAGGTCAGTACCAAAATGGCAAACCACGATTTTTCAAAAGACGGATGGCGTAATATTAAGTCAGGTCAAAAAAAAAAAATTACGGATTTTAGCGTAATATTACGCCCATTGTACCCAAAGTGTTAAAAATATCTTTCAATCAAAATTTTCAATATTCAAGCTCATAATGTGCAATACCTCTTCGAAAATGAGCGTCTTAAGATGTTTCAACCCATATTGTTTCTCTTAAGGTGAATTCTGAGAAATTGGGGCATTGAAAATTTGAAATTGTCATGCATTTCATTATGAGCGTGTGGAACAAGTGAGTCCATCGACCGGGACGTGTTTTTTTGGTTTTACTCTCGATATAGCGTTTCAGACAAAGAGGCCGCGTTGACAGTTTGAGTCTCGCAAGCAGCTGTTCCTCCTAATCCTATAATCCCTTTCCCGCGATTGAGGCTTAATCCCCTTGTCCCTGTTTGCACCCGCCGACGCTCCTTTGACGAAGATGCGTGAGGACATTTATAATTTAGGGTAAATAGACTGAGAGGCCACGTTAACGCACAAGGGGGTGGAAAGGGAGGGGTTTAGTTAATCCCAAACGCCTGAACGGAGCCGGTCCGAAAACATTTCCTTTGGTCCTTCCCTTCATCTTATAGGAACCACCCCGAGGTGTTGACACATGTTTTCGAGTCAGCTGTGTGACATGATAAAATCCATATCGTGTATGTACTACCTCTCCCTATCGTTTGGGAAGGCCAAATGGAGACCACGGGGTGAATACTCCCTAAAGATGATACAAATTGCAAAATTTTGAAATCATTGGCGCCCCGTACCCTATTATTTATTTTTGATAGAGGAAAGTAATGGTGTTATTCACACAGAACCGAAATTCATAAAAAGACCTCGTTCTATGGAAGGGAAGAAGGCTTTATTCCTTATTATGAAAGTATCCTACCGATTCAGGTTGGTTTCAATGAAGGACTTAAGAAATGTTCTGGCAGCCTCCCTTCCCTTCTTGGACTTCCCTTTTAAATTCACAATAAGGTTTACTCTCTTACATTCTATCTCAATAGTTTATTCTCTTCCTTGCTCTCCCTCGTTTACCCAACATTCTACTCTCTTACACTGCTTTCAGCATCCCCTCCCCGTTCAGTACTCGTCTCCTCCTTATTTCATCTAGGTTCTTTCTCCTCTCACCCGCCATTACCGGCACTTCGTCCTCCCTCCTCCTCTCTGTCCACTTCTCCATTCTTCACCACACCCACATCTCGAACGCCTCCAGTCTTCTCTTGTCCTTATAAAGTATCCGTGTTTCCGCACCGCAAAGCGCTTCACTCCAGATCGTACTCTTCACTAAACACTTCTTTAAACTTCTTTTGAATGATGACTCTCTCATTATCTCCTTTCTATTCATAAACGCCTCTTTTGATAGCGTAATTCTGACCCTGATTTCCGTCCGGCTCATCTCCTACAGAAGGGCAGGCACCACTGGAAATTTATCCTACGTTTACAACACGGGTCATCTTCCTTCTATCGATCTGATGAAGTAGATTGCTTATTCTATCGATTGCGTTTTTTTAATCAAAATCTGTAAACATTATTTACAGAAAATTTATCTATTGCATAGAAGAAAGCCATTGAATATGACTCGATGCATGCCCTACATTTTCTGGGATTTATTGCAATTTTATATATTCCAGATTATTGATATTTTTAAAATTTCGTTGAGTTCTAATTATTACACCCAAGGATTAAACAACGTTAGTACAATTTTTAAGGTTAAATGAACTTGATCTGATCACTATTGCACAACAGAAGTCTGCTTCGGATATGCCAAAAAGTTTTTAAAATATAAATAGAATTGAATTTTTACTGTCATGATTTTTCCATTTCGCTTAATAAAATCGTCAATACTCTGAACTCACTGTTAGTTTCGGCTTTCACTTTTGATTTTTTTTTCGCTTTCATATTATAAATTTTCTCTGCCATTTACTTGAAAAATTGAATTTGCTCATTAGTCAATTGGTTTTAATCTCGACTTCAGAGGCGTTACGCTGGCTCATACTAAAAGAGGTCTTACCTCGGTCCTCCGATCCACCTGTATTCCTCCCACATTGTTATTTCACCCTCCTGGCACCTAAGCACTATCTGCTTCGCAGCAGAATCCCGAGGGAGGCTTAGCATTCTCGGCAGACGCCTTCCGACTCTTACCATTCAAACCTCCGCCTCGTTCTTTAAACACAAGCTTACCACGGTGAGCCTTTGGAACAAGGATCCGTATTCGGCTGTTTCCTTTGGTTTACGGGTGAAGCTGAGCCTTAACCGCTCTTGTGGAGTAATTTTGAGCCCAAACTAATCGCCTTTCTCGCCGCGGAAGAATTTACACCCTCAGGGAGACTGCGAAAGATGTTAGATCGAAGCCAAGATTTCGAATCTCCGCTGTAAAGTACTGTTTCTTTGTCACTTTTTCAACTGAGAATTATTTTCTCAACTCTCTCTGTGAGATCTTTCAATGCTGAGTTACATTTTTTATTATTGTAACCGCTTCATGAAGATAAAACTACCGTAGACCCTCGCACGTTTTTTATGCTTCTACCGTAATGATGAGCACTCAAGAGAATGAAATTGAACACTCAGGTGGCATTCTAGGACCTAAAATGAAAATAAAAATTTCAGTCACACTCCGTCCCGTAAATAGGTTTCTAAGCCAGTATATCAATATCGTATTTTATGCTCGTAAACGTCTTCATGAATCAAAATCTTAAAAAAAAATATCTCATCAATGCTTCTTGCACGTTTTATTTCTAAGTAGGTAATCCTGGGGTTCTAGTTGGTGTGATGTTAGAATATTTGCTTCACACCTCGTAGCCCTGGGCTGAAATCTTGGCATTGACGGAGATTTTTCATAAACTCTGCTAAAGTACCTTGTGGAAGAGACTTAGTTTATGGGTTGCTTTAAGGGCCACATTCATTCCGCCCGTCGAATAGGACGTTAAGCTGTGGTCTCCTCGGCACCATTCATTAAGGGCAAATAGATCCCGGCGCCGAGTTTCTCTCGGTCTTTTCAACCCTTTACTCATGATTCAAATGACCTATGCTGTAGATCGCCTCCTCCGAGTGTCATAAATTCCTTTTTAGTAATCCTATTTCTTTAGCACACATCTTTCGATACGGCGCGCTACAAGAAAGCCCCTACTAAATTTCATAATCATTGTCTATTTCATTAAAAGTGTCACCGTAGTGCAATGATTCTAATAAATCTGTAAGTTAATTCGAAACTATCCAACAAAGATACTAAAATTAATACATGTAACATTCCATAGTTATAAAATTTTTACGACTTACGTTTCAGCGCTGCTAAATCATCTTCAAGGTAAAAAAATTTTATACTCGTGGAAAGTTGCATGTATTTATTTCAATGTGGAAAAAGTCCACTCTATCACTCTTAAATCTTCGGATTTTATTACCCAACGAAGACTCTAATATATAGTGATTAGAACTTATGGCGTGTAAGTTTTTCCCTCGGTGGACTCAATATCAATATATAATAGTTAACTTGACTCAGAGAAATGAAAAGCAGTCTCCAGCTTTCAGTTTATCTTACTTAGTACCTTATTATTCTTGCTTCTTCCTACTATTACTACTCAAGAACTTTGCCCATTGTCTTTGGCGTGTATTTTACAGATCATTGCCTCTTAAATGAATTTCTGGGAGAAGCCTGCTATTGCTTCACAATTCGCCTAGAATATAAATAGTCTCACATATTTTTCATCTCCCGTAGAATTACTTCTTGCATATTGCGTTACGATATAATTGTTGATTTAGTTCGCATATAATCCAGAGCTTTATTTTTCGTGAGTGTCCTCTTACTTTATTTACGCATATCGGCTGATATTTTTTATGCTCAAGGCTTAGTTATGAAATTACCTGACCGACAATTAGGCTCCGCCAAGATTCAAACTAGGATCAAAATAGGATCCCTAGTATGATCCTAGGACTCGAAACCAAGATTCAAACTAGGATTATTTTTGGATATTGAATTTTATTCTTGCGGCATACAATTTTAATTAAACCATAACGATCACAGATAGATTAGTTTAATTTCACATTCATTTTAAACGAGAGGTACTACAAAATAAATATTTCTGCAAAAAGCATAATTCATACGCTGTAGTCTTGCAATAAATACTCAGGATGGAAATCAACTGAGGTACTCAGCAACTGTTTAAAATGTCTGACGAATTAAAATATGAAATCTTAAGCTTGCTAATTGTTGATCAAAACATTTTTGTTGATTTTTGGGCAAAGCAAATTTTTTGACTCTAAGCTGCTCTTCCGTGAGCATATTAAATCCATTTCCACTCGCGCTATGTCTTTGGTGGGTATGATGTATTGCCACTGTGAGGTGTTGGATTTAATTGCCTTCGCACGCACCATCTTCCTTTCCTGTGTCTCTCCGGTCCTAGAATACTGCAGCCAAATCTGGTCTACGGCCCCACCTTCTTCATTAAAGCTCCTAGAACGCCCGTTGAATTTTTTCCTTTCTATTGTCCGTTACCACCACTTGCCTTTTCGTAACTTCTCCCTCAATAAGATTAGATCCTTTCTTGGCATTGCAACTTTAGCTGATCGCCGTATCCTCAATGACCGAAGACTCTTCTTAAATATCATTAATGGCAAATACTGATCATCTGGCCTTCTTTCTTTTTTTCCGCTTCGTGTTCCTTCGCGCACGACTAGGTCGAGTGACCTATTTCCTTGTTTCACCCCCCGCCTTTCTGTCTCTAAACGTTCTTTTCTATTCAGACTTTTATTTCTATTCAGATTTCTTTATTCAGACTATTCTTCCATTAACTCCTGTGCCAAATGTGTTCCAAATTTTGATCCTTTTTTTCATCCTTCATCTACCTTGCACCATCAGTATCGTAATTTTCCCCTTATTCCTCGCACCACCCGATGAAATTTTCTATTCTTAGTTATTTATTTGTAACTACTGTTGAATATTTTCTGTTCATAATTGGTTACGTAGCTCAATATTATTAAATTGTTTCTCCTGTTAGTTTGATTCCTCTGAAATTGGCCTCGTGCTGTTTTTGGACTGGATTAAATAAATAAATAATTAAATAAATACTTCGTAATCAAAACACCTAAACACTCACCGTAAAGGTGTGACCCTCTCCTTATGCTAACAATGTGTGTGATCCGTCTTTGATGCCTAGGGGGAAGCCTTTGCAGCTCATATTGGTAAACATGAATGCTTCATATATGGAAGTGATTCATTGTTTACTTCTCTGGCATTGGTGACATTATTTAAGGTGGAAATAATAAGCGACATTGAAAATTATCTTCTTAGTTTGTGTGTGGATTACAAATATTCAGGGCCCACAGACTTCATGAAGCAAAGAAGGCGCGTGTAATACTGTTTTAGTAGCTGCATACCACTACCATCAGTGTGATAAGTGTTCTCTGAGTTTTTAAATATGGCTTATGTTTCAAATTGAAACGTGGGGAGGTTTGTGCTTGAAAGAGGAAAATAAAATTATTTCCGTTGGATACTTAAATCTAAGGGACTAACCCTGATAACAAAAATATAAGTTTAGCAGAAAAAAATTATTCTTTTAAAGATTTTTCCTGCCATACAATCTTTTGTATATTTTTATTTGATCTTTATAATGCAATATTTTGCTTGAATTTTGGATCATTTTGATATATTTTTTTGTATTTTTAAAAGGCTTTTAAGCATTTTACAATATTTTAAAACACTAGAAAAAGGAAAGACTTGCAGGCGAGTGATGTGGAAATATTAGTATCATAATTCCAGGTATCAGCTAACAGTTGATTTTAAGTTTGTCGTAGTTTGCCCCGTGTAGCATTGACTAATTTAGTAATGCTATCTCGCAATGTTGGGAGTTAATGAGACGGTAGGACATGGATCGTTTTAGTTCTCAGTATGATTTGCAGGGAGAAATATTTTGTAAAATATTTACCTGATTTTATATTGTCTTGCCATAATCTAAAGATATTCGGGAAAATTACGACTTTTACTGGTTTTCAGAATTGTCTTTTCGTTCCTCTTTCGGGATTGAGACCGAGGAATTATTCTTTTCTCGGCAAAATTTCTTCTCTAGTCCCGGGGTTATCTTTAAGTCGAAAATAAATAACCTGTATTCTCACCGATATTTTTACTTGAGCCGGCTGACTGTAATTGGCGTTGATGTGCGTCGGACTCCTCGCGACATTTTTCTGTTTCCCGTCAAACATCGTTAAGGCTCTTTTACACTGTGTGGGAGTTTAAAATGTTTGAGCTGATGTGCCTTACAGTACATAAGAGCCGTAGGCAGGTTTTAAACCTGAAAATTTATCCATTACAAAGTTTTATTGACAATTGATTAACTGCGTACATATTTTTAGAATTTTGATTTTACCTTCTTCAATATTATAACTTAACCTACTATGATTAAAATATTTGATTCTTAGAAAAAATATTAAAGGGCGATATTCGATGCAAGTTTTTCATGATTATAAATAAAGGCTACTAAATGTTTTCTGTTTTAACTATTGTTTTAGGGAGTTAGTGTTTAAGTGGCATCAGAAATTACTTTTATGTTACGATAGACTACGGACCCCCTGGACGCACCCCATGGGCATACCTCCTGGCTATACCACTCTTAGGTTTCTTTTATATGAATTTCTGGGTTCAATATGTATATTTTGCAATGCTCATTCCATGAAAAAGAAAAGTTAACAAGCGTCAAATCACATGTGTCAGTCAGTGACGCTCCATTTTTATGACCAAAGAGAGGAAACCATTACTTACACAAAGTCACGATTTTGCATACGTTTAAACAACACCTAGAACTAATTTACGTATTTCGTGGATTTACTTTATCATGAATAATTTCAGAGCAATCATAAGAAACGTGACGATGTCACTAAACGGAGTTTCATTTTTGTCAGTCAGTGACGCCGACTTTGAAGTTTGAAATCTCCGGTACTACTGGGGTCACAGGGTGGTACCAAAGCCAGTGTATGCTTTCACTAACTTATTTTTGGAGGAATCCTCCAGAAAGTTCCTACATTGATTTGTATTGAGTCAAAGGGGAAATATATGAACAAAAACTGGGTGTAACGGTCAGTCAGTGACGCGTAGAAACGCTCACTACTCGGTGTGTGGGTCGAAAATAAACTGTTCAAAGGTGAAGCACGTGATTCCTCCGCTGCGAAACATATTCTCTATATTTCGTTTCGTCCCTGAGGTTAAGTTTCGACCCGAAGTAGTTTTGATTCCGATTTCGTTTCGACCCTGAGTTTAGCTCCCCAGGTTTGAAGCCATTTCATTTCGTTTCTATATTTCCCTCCCGGAAACGGAACAATTGAAATTTTACTGGTATTGACTTTCGTTTCGTTTTACTGAGTTCTGGACCTGGTCTAGCGTATGGCAGTCATCTGCGACCTGTAAAACAGGCCGCCGCACACAGTAAGGCATGTATTTTCCCAGTTTGTGGATGTGCCGGGAAATACCTTTTCCAGCGATACCGCTGGGCTTCCTCAGTCGCGGATGATCCGATTCGTGTCAGGGTGTCGTTTGGGCAGTTTTCCTTGACGTGTGCTCTGCCGTGTCCCTCGTTTGTCTCTCTCTCTTGGTGGGTGGGCTTGGTTCCGCCCGAGTTCATCCTCCCCCGCAACCCACGCACCATCCGGGCAAACCACCCACAAAGCCAAAGCATCCAATTTCCCCCTCCAATGCCCCCCATTCTACCCCTAACGGCATCCGCCTCCCTCAAGGTCGACTCGCATCGAGAGCGTAAACAAGGAAATTCCGCCACCGGCACTGCACTGTCCAATGGAAATACTTGGATAAACTGTGCCCGAGGTTACGGAAGTTACTCAATGTTAGAGGTTACTCAAGGTTAGAAGAAGGTTACTTCAATGATGCTTAGCCGTAAGAGGTTACGGAAGAGGATGAACGCAGCTGTTGGTCCCTTCCAACCCTTGTTTCGGCGTCCTTACCTTGTGGGTGAGTGTCAAAAGGGCCGGCACTGTCTCCTCTACTTATATACAGTAATTTCACGAAATTTTAACCCTGGGTAGCTGATGCCAGAAGGAACCAAAATGACCGGAGATATTTCGGTCGAAAACATAGCACTTTTTAACCACAGAAAATTTTCGGGCGAGAGCTCTGATTATTCGCGATTATTCCCAGTTTCTGGAGGTCGTGGATACATCGCGATAAGTTTTCCTGGATATCACATAATAATTATTTATACCACTATTTTTTTACAGAGCACGGGTTTCAATGAATTATCATCACCTTCAAAAAATTAGAAATAAAAATTAAAAATTAAAATTAATTATACCACTTATTTTTAAATAAAAAAATTAAAAATAAGTAGTATAAGTAATTGTGTGATATCCAGGAAAACTTATAATGGAATATCTCAATTTTAATGAAGAGTTAGTGATTTTTTTTACATCGCGATATCTGGCATGAAAAAAATTCTTAGTCGTGAGTTGTCTTGAGCATCCAGCAACGGGGAAAACTCGCGGCAAATCGCTTTGCTCAGAGTTTCTGTAGTTTAAAAATTTTCGGCCCAAACTTCATCAGTAATTTTGTCCCCAACTGGTGAAAGAGGTGCATGTTTGCAAATAAAATTATTTAAAATACCAATTATGATATTTTTATGTCAGATGAGGTCCTTTATTTGTAAAAATAAACATTTTAGGTGATTTTTTTACATTAGATTGTTCATTATTCTGCGAGAGATGTTTTGCCCAACGGATAGATATGGGAATTCGTTTTTTCCCCGAACCATAAAGGACTTTAATAAACGCTAGTCCCAACCACGTTAGAGCACTTCATTTTTTTTTAGTTGTAAACGACTGGTATCCTAACACCCCCTGCCACACGCCTTTCAGGCGGCTTGCGGGGTATTATGTAGATGTAGATGATTAGTAAATTTTTTTTAAAAAGAAATGTTGATTTTACTACGGCAAATGAGAGCATGAACTGAATCACATTAGGTTCCGCTGGGGAAAATATATGTATTCATGGATGTGTCGGTAGAAATGGAAGAATTTTTTGCGGCTATAATTAACGTGTCCGCGAATCGTTCATTTTTTTTGGAGAACTTAAATTTCAGGTCGTTAAGTCGCGCTACAGCACGTTTAGATAGCCTATGTAAACAAACCCATTGTAAGTTAATAACTTGTTTGCCGAGTACACGTGCAGAATTCACGGTGTTTTCAAAGTGATGAAAATTAGGTTATGATTATGGCATGGGAGCAAATTTTCTTAGTATCGCGAAAGGTTGCAGCAGAGTCCTCTGGGTGGCCATTCTCAAAACGCTACTCCGTTCCCAAGTCGACCTACAGCATGCACTTCCACAATGGGAAAGGCCATTGTTAGGCTGAACGACCCCAGGAGCATTAGTTAGAAATGGAGAAATATCAGGTCTTACGGGCATTCAAAAAGAGTTGGGAAGTTATTTTGAAGCATTTAAGAAGCTAACTGCAAACATTTGAAGTGTTACAACGATGGGAACGTCGGAAATGGAGTGAAAACCCTGAAACTATTGTATGGAATTGTTAGTAATAGGCGCAGCTAGGCTTCCGGGTTGTCCTCCGCTTCGATTTTATCATCGCAGCGGACGTTCCGCTGGTGTTCGAGGTTTGAATATGCCTGCTGCTACTCCAGCGAAACTGTCGAATCTAACCATAAGATGGCAACCTGGAAGCCCAGCTGCTACTAGTGAAATACTTCATAAATGCCTCCATCAGCAGTTGTTAGAAATTAATAATGAGAAACACTTTGTTACTTCCACAAAATTCTGAATATTGTGGAAGTAACAAAGTGTTTTTCATTATTAATATGGAGCCCTTCCACCACGTAAAAGCTTCAAGTTTCGATTTAAGTTGTTAGAAATGTTTATAAATGATGAATTATCAGTTTATTTTTATGTTCCATTGGAAGATAGATTAAAAAACGCCAGGCATCTCGACCCCTTTGCTTCAACCAAGGGGACTGCAAGGAGGAGGCCCAATTCCATCTCTTAGTAGGCTGCTTTCCGTGGCTATTTCGGTCGCATTCTCATCTGTTTTCAAAAATGTCCAATTGTCCACGGCACTGTGATGAGTACAATGAGATCCAACTTTTTCCTATAATTTGCATTGCTATGTTCGTAATTGCGAGGAATAACGTTGAAAAATTTTTAATGTAGCATCATTATGTATGTACGAATCGGTTTACGCCCCTAATTATACCTTATTTTCCCGTGAAAATTGGATCTATTTGTCCGTCAGCGGTGCGAGTATTTAATCATCTTGGACATCTTATTAAATTGCCAACTGGATAATCCTCTATTTCAGTATCCGTGACTTCAAACAATCAAATTTGGCTCTTGCGCAGGGGCGAGCACTTTGTTTTACGGAGAGGAATATGGCGATCAACTTGTAATTAAATGGAAATTTTTGCGCGCCTCTAAGACACCAATGAATATTTAATTAATCTCTGCCACACGAGCCCTGAAGTTAATTTTCAACGACATTTTAACTGTACTGACATCTTCACCAAGAAGAAGAGAAGAATGACGCATTCAATACGGCCAGGTAGTTGAGTAAAAGCATTTGTAATTTTTAGTTTTTTTTTTCCGGCCTAATATAATGTAAAATATTTTCGTAACACTTCAAGCGGTTAAATATTTCCAGTAATTACGCTCAAACATTTTTTCAGGGGATTTGCGCCGGTTAGCGTTCCTGAGCCGCGGGAAACGTGTTCAAGTTGACGCCATACTTTTAGGTCTCAGAAAGACATTCGATAAGGCCCTGCATTTAAAGCTCTTTCAAAAGCGGGAAGTGTATGGTACCCAGTGTGCACCCTGTAGAGACCATTCAGGTTTGTCTTGCAATATGCAATCTACCGGGAGGGTACTAATATTACATCTACCCTGGGAAGGGGAGGCGATGTGACTGGGAAGGAAATTATGTTTGGGTGTTTTATACCCAAATGACCTTCATTAAACCGTTTCACAAGGATTTTGAGCCTTTCACCCCGTAGCTCCTTAGAGGGCCCTCAGCCTTCACCTCGAAGCTCCTCCGACAAAAGGGCTTCGTGCGACTACACTCCCGGGCGACCGCAAAATGGAGGATTTTATGCAGGTTCATTTAATTCCGATCATATCGATGAGCAGTTAACAGTTAGCCTTTGACTTTTTACATGTTGGTTAGTTGACCTATGGTTGATTTCCATGATTATCTAATGGATAAATCTTAACCATTGGTTAGCTTCGTTTTCCCTATCAGTTAAATTTAGCGCCATAGTTAACATTAGCGCCCTTTGACGCCACATGACGCTTTACGGTAACTGATAACGAACACCGCCTAACTTGTTATCCACAGCTCAACTAACTCTCTGTTGACTTAACCTAACTTTAGCTACCTGTGGATCAAGTAACCACAAGTTAACATTGATGGTTTGGTACCGGTTCATTTATATCCGAACATATCGATGAGCATTTGTGTTAGCATTTGGATTTTTTCCCGTTGATTAGTTGACCAATGGTTAATTTCCATGATTTATTAATACAGAGATCAATGATAAAGGTTGATAATGACACGTAGTGTCGAAACCATGGTCGGTCGTTCAGTTTTAAATTAAATAGTGTGGAAATTACCATTTGTGTTTTTATCATGGATATAGAATTATTCCACAAGTTCAAGCCTGAAAGGATTTTATACAATTAGAGATAACTTAAAGTTATGGTTAACTAACCACAGGTGAGTAACCACAAGTTACATGACCCTAGGTAAACTAACGACAGGCTAACAAGCACTAACACTAACACATTTCCTAGCCTTTAGAAAACTTACTACATGTTGACAAAGTCGAGGATGACCAGCCTTACATTAACCACTGGTAAGTACATGACTAACTAGTAAACTTACCTATGTTTGCTAACCCATAGTTAACTAACCCTAAAACAATTGGTAAACTAACCATGTGCTATCTAACTCTAGGTAAACTAACCACTGCCGAGGTAACTAACTACGGATTTACTGACCTTAGGTAAAAAACGACAGGTTGGTAAGCTAACACCGGGTTAACTTATTCCAGATTAACACTGGTTAAATTAACACTAGGTTAAAATGTTACCACACCAAACCCTTGGTTAATCGACTCTAGGCTAACTAACCACAGGTTAAAAAACCCCAGGTTAACTTGCCACAAGTTAACTAACCCCAGGTTAACTAACTGCAGGTAAACTAACCGAAGATTAACTGACTGAAGGTTAACAAACCCCAGGTTAACTAACCCCCGGTTAACTAACCGAAGGTTTACTAACTGAAGGTTAACTAACCCCAGGTTAAATAACTGCAGGTTAACTAACCGTATGTTAACTAACCCCAGGTTAAAAAACAACAGGTTAACTAACCCCAGGTTAACTAACCGAAAGTTAACTAACACCAGGTTAAATAACCCCAGGTTAACTAACCCCCGGTTAACTAACGGAAGGTTAACTAACCTCAGCTTAATAACGGCAGGTTAACTAACCGATGGTTAACTATCCACAGGGTAAATAACTGCAGGTTAACTAACCGAAGGTTAACTATCCCCAGGTTAAATAACGGCAGATTAACTAACAGAAGGTTAACTAATCAAAGGGTAACTAACCGCAGGTTAACTAATCAAAGGTAAACTAACCGTAGGTTAACTAACCACAGGTTAAACAACACCAAGTTAACTAACCTCAGGTTAACTAAACGCAGGTTAACTAACCCCAGGTTAACTAACAGCAGGTTTACTAACCCCAGGTTAACTAACCGAAGGTTAACTAACCCCAGGTTAAATAACGGCATGTTAACTAACTGCATGTCAACTATCTGCAAGTTAAATAATTGAAGGTTAACTAACAGCTGGTTAACTAATCAAAGGTTAACTAACCGCAGGTTAACTAATCAAAGGTTAACTAACCGCAGGATAAATAACCCCAGTTTAACTAACCACTGGTTAACTCACCCGAGGTTAAATAACTGCAGGTTAACTAACTGCATGTTTACTAACCGTAAGCTAACTAACCACAAGTTAACTAACCGCAGGTTAACTAACCACGGATTAACTGACCACAGATAACCCCTATCCACAGGTTCACAAGATAAATCTAGGTTAACTAACTACAGGGTCAGTCGACCAAGTTAACCAAGCCCTTGTTTATCCCTATAACCCTAGATTAACTAAACCAATGTTAACTAACCGCAACCCTTGGTTTACCATAAGTTACCTAACCAAGGATCAACTAACTACGGGTTACTATTTGATTAACTATAACTGTTACAGCTTTGTTTCACCTTTTTGTCTCTTATAACCACACCATAACAATATTTTTGTTAACCATAACAGTAAGCACTTATCTTGGAGTCAGTAATTGCCTATTTATATCTACATTAACGATTTAACATTACTACCCCAAGTGGGTGAACATCAAGTCGTCGAAATGCCGCATGTCGTTGAACAAATATCCCCTTTCTCCCTTAACCTATATTTAGCCGTTACTTAGCTGGTAATCAGCCGAGAATGGAATTGCATGAGTTAGCCTATTGTAGTAAATAGTTGGCCGCCACCAGTGTGCCGATAGCAGTTAGGAAGTAGAAAGCCCTTAGCCGTGGTTACTATCAGGCAGGCATCAGTCGTTTGCCGTTACCAGATAACAGTTTTCTGTTTACAGATAGCTGCTACACTTTGCATTGTCTAGGTTCCATATCTGAGCTATGTCCCAGGTAGCACCGAGTTTGGCGTGTTACGCCCTTGAGAAAGTCACTACTCCGCAATCATCTCCTCGAGAAGTTTACCCAAGCTCGTTTTTCTCTTCTACCATCCTAGTTGGAGGCTCACTCCCTAAACCTGACCTTGCTGACATCAATTTCAACTTTCAGAAATAGGAAATGCAATCACAAATAATTAATTCAATCGCTCTCTCGCCAGTCGTACGATCAAGTTTGTCTTTGAACCGTGTTTCTTAAAAAAATCAACGACTTAACGACGAAAAATGTGGCCGTGGACTTATAATTTTTTCATTGCAATCAGTATTCAAAAGTAGGTACTTGTGCTGAAAGGTCATGAATTTAATGAATCACGTCATCACGAACATAAATTTTGGTCAACAGATATAATTTTGCAGTGTTTTTCCATGTTATTCGGATCGCTCTGTGCGTCAGCGATGCCATTCGCGAATTTGCAGAAGGTTCAGCGGCTGGCAACACATATTTAGACCAACTGAAGAGTAATCTATTTTAATATTCGTGATGTTGACACCCACGACCCATTTAAATGGGTTTATAAAAGTTTCCACTTGCGACGCTGACAAGAAGAGTTATTCGAATCTCATGGGAATTAAGCTTTAATTAAGATTGTTAACCGAAATATTAATATCAGCGGTGATATAATTTTATCATTACCCTAATCTACTGACTAAGCCAAATTTCCATGGAGAATTTAGGAAATGTTCTGGCAATCAACGCCGCGATGCGAACATTACTGAAAGCGATTTAAAAGCGAGCGAAATTCCTGCATAAGTCTAGTTTCTTGAGACTGACCGGGACGCCTTAATCCCGGCGGCTGTAGGTATCTTTTTTTAGGTTCTCCTACGCCGTAGAGAGTGCTTTATGGAGGGCACATTCCGTCTGTTTGATGCGACATTAAGGCATGGATCCCCTGGCGCCTTAATTAAGAGTAGGCCAATGCCAACGCCGAATTTTTCTCCATACTTCCTTCCTTACCCTTCTCTTGGGCGCCAAAGACTATGGCTTACGGTCGCCTTCTTCAATTTCATACTCACGAGCATTAAAATTTAATTGATGGCACACTCTGCCCATCGCCGCGATGCTCTGTTGAAGCCGGCCAATCTCCAGCTCCATCAGCCCATCAGCCCATGTGAGGTTACTGACAGACGAATTATTTATAAAATTCTGGAGTTTCGTAATATTATAGCTTCCAACATATATTTCTGACTAAAAAGTAAATTGTTACTGTGCCTTATGAGCAAATATGTTAATTATTTGTGGTATGACGGATATATAACATAAGAAGGTTGGAAATCATCCCATCGCACGCACGTTGAATGCACTCACCAATGGCCTAGCTAGGATTTCGTTCGGGGAAGGGGGTTCCAAAACCAGGGGAAATTTTTGAAAAACAGGGTAAGTACTAAGGAGAGGGTTTTAAACTAATTTTAACACTTTTCATAATAGAGAAAACGTCATTTGTCATAGAAATATTTTGTAAATACATGATTTTTCAACAATTTGTTTCTATTATGAAGGAAAATAACTGTGTTCATATCTTTCGGAAGGGGGTCCGGACCCCCCTAACCCTCCCCCTGGCTGCGACACTGCGTGACACTTACTTTAATTGGTTAAAATCAGTGTCATTCATATCAGATAGATAATATAAAGTATAATTATGCCCACGCAAATGAAATTTTAGCAACAGATACACATAAATATCTCCCACGAACGTATTTATTAAAATGGGTTAAGTGTCGAATTCTGAGAAATAGCTTGCTACAGGTACTCAGCCTTGAAAAAACTTTTAGGCCTCACTCCAGAAAGTTTCTCCTTTTACTTGCTGCTCCATAAGCCCATGGAGAATCCTACGAATAAACAAGACTGTTTACCTATGTATCTCCAAGATATTACTAAAATGCTATGCCAAATGCAAATATCCGGCACAATCTGGCATACAATATAACATTCAGGGTAGCCTCGGATTGCTCCCTACTGCAATCTCACGTCCAGCTTCAAAACAGTGAAATTAAAAGCAAAGCGCAAGAACCTTGATGGGATTGCCCATACCCAAGGTGACTCAAATAAGGGAGGTTCAAGAACATGGCGGTTAAGCGTTATAACTGTTGCCGTTTCGTACGCATTATAATCGGCGGCGCCACTGTACAGCTATATCTCGTTCAATGGCACTTTTGCCATTAATCGTTGCGGAAACGGTCTTTTTTCTCGAATATTGCCTCGCATGCGATAAATGGGTGCTTTATAATATTTATTGGTCAGGTACGTCATTAACATACACTCAGATACAAATTACTGCCGCGTATTCCCTCGTCAAATATAGATATAGGAGACTGGTAGCGCCACGAGTGGCGATTCTGAAATGTGTTTTTAATGCGCACGGAGCGACAAAAATTCTAGCTTCGGACTTTAAAATCCTCTAATATAATATTATTCGTGTTCGCACCTTACCAGGGATCATATTAAACGTGTGTCTGTGAGGTCGATTAGGAGGTTCGTGGGATCCGGGCGAATGCACCTACGATCAGCCATCCGCTCGTCCGCCCTCTGTCAAACGGTCCAAAGTGATGTGAGGGACGCGATGCGCTGCATTGAAAACACACTCGCCCGCCGCCGCGTGATTCGCGGAACTCTCACTGACGGAGGCGGGCGCATTTCCATGCGATTTCAACTGCACAATGGATGTGAACGCCGTGAATCTGAAGGAGGGTGATCGCCCGTCAAAGGATCACTTACTCCATTTCCAAACGATTTTATCCCGATTGAGATGAATTGTGCTCATTTATTCCGCACGATTTTTGACTTTAATGTTTTTTTACATCGAAAGGTCTACTTTTTTTGCTGTGAGTAGAGCTGAAAGTTTGAACTGTTTTTTTATAATTTTCTTTCATATTTTGCCTTTTTTATCTGATAAACTAGTATTTTAAACATCAAAATTATGAGGACACATCTATCATGAAATTTCTATTTCATTACAGATGATTTCAGGCTCAACTGTGTGCAACCTTTTCGTTCTGGAAAACGAAAAAAAAATTTTGTTAGGTTCCTTATTAGGTTAGAAAAAGCTCGACTCGAGTTTCATAAGATAGACATAAAATAGTCATAGGATAGACCTGACGATGTAACTATGTTAAAGGAACCTGGTCCTGTTTTTTATTATTTATTTGCGTCCTTAACAAAGTTTATTTTTTCATTTTACTATTTTATTGTATCTTATGTTATACTTTTACTGTTGTATGACTGAGAAATAACAATATGATATTTTAGTATCTTGTATAGCTCAGTAGACTTCCATGGTTTTAAGTTATCCATCAATTTTACAGCTATTGTGTCGTGTAGAGGGCATTCAGGAAATAAAAATTCATTCCAAAAAATTCAGAGTTCGGAGAAAATATTTTATCTTTCCACCAAAGTTGATTTGACTCTATTTATTGAATGCTGTTTCTTTTATGTATTTAAATACGGTAGTCTTCAATGTTTCTACATGGGAGCCCACATTTTGAATGGCTAGTTTAGAGCAAATCAAATTTGAGGAATATTAGATGGTATTGATGACTCGGAAGCATCTATCGGTTTCAATATTTTTTTTCTCATAGGAAATAATCTCGATGGTGAATCAATCATATAGTTACCTTGCCGTAGAGTTTATATTTGTAGTTAGTTCGGTTGAGAAAGGGAAATGACCTCGTAAAATAAATGCTCAAAATAGAATGCAGCGAATGCGAGGAGGACCTTTGTCTATATGTTATGGATATGAACGGAATATGTGATGATGAAGAGACATCCCGAAACATGTGTTATAAGTGATTATAAAGACGATACGATTTACTTCTTTCAGTGTGAACTAATGAGATGAATTCTCCTCGCGCTTGCAATCGGGGGTGGTCTCCTGCTGCCGACGTTTTAATCAGCTAATTCCTCCATCGTTACGGGGCCCATTTCTCTGACAATCCATTTTTCGATATACTGATACATTTCATACCACCTGCCAGTAAGTAAAAGTTTATTTAAATTGAAAAAATATTGGCACAAAATATATAGTAATACAATTAACTACTCGGTTTTCTGTTGCTAGTGAATTGACAATATCACCAGCCAAAGTCTGTTGGTTTGACGTTGCCCTACAAACCACTGGCCTTTTCATAGTAACGTACCTCTTTTATTTATAACCTGTCCTACATAACTCATATGAGGCACTCCCTCGCAATTTTTATCAATTCATATTCGTTTTTGCGTTTCTAAAATGGATTTTTCCTTTCGCGTCTGAGACCAATCGGCGTCACTTGGGACCAGGCTGTACGTACGTTTACTTCGAAGTATTTATATAACTTAAGATGTGAGCGCCCACGTTTTGTTACTTTCATCCTTAAAGTAAGCCGTATTTGCATTTCGACGCTGGTGCACTTTGAACTTGTGGCGCCGAATGAATTACACGTCGTGACAGTGGTGGCGGTAAATTATCAATTTGTTGCCACGCGGATGTACCTAACCGAATGTGTAAGCCTCTTGATATCTGCTTTCAATGCGGCGTAATTAAGTAAAATTTATTGTTGCAATTAATTTCTCGTGATTTACGCACTCAGCCCTTTTGAACTCGTTTGGAACTCGACCTCTCCGCGAAATCCCTTCCTTTCGCGCCACCGCGGTGGTGAGTGGGAAACCGTGTTGTGTTTATCCTCTTTGATTCATGAGAATAATGATTCTTTTTAATTAGACACCCAGACATTTATTTATCGTCTGTTATTTGACCATTTCTGAAAAATGCGCTGAGTTTCATTCAATTCCTAGCGTGATAGCGTGGTGGAATATTTATTGGCTATCCGATCGTGCGGTTATTTTTGAGTGCATTGTGTGGTATCAATTTAGGCTACTTCGTCTATTTTTCCTCACCTTTCTTCTTCAAATAGCAGGCACTATTGGGTAATGAGTCGCTTTCAAACGTACATATATATGTACCGCACGGTTCTCTCTCTCTCTCTGAAGGATATAAAACATTAAATGGATCCGCTGAGGATGAATGTGCATTTTGAGAAAATGTCGGTGAGGTTGTGTCCTCCATATTCTTCGGACGCCTCGTATTCCTTGCATCAATCAAATGGAAACGGTCGCTGGAAAGGTTATTATGACATATATGCGCGCATGAAGTTATACATGCCATGTCACTCTTCCGCGGCGGAATATTATAATAATACCAGTTTGATCTTGGCGTCGATGACGAGGCGATAGGCGAGACCGTCTCGATCAGAAATTTACGCGCTCAGTGACGATCGCCGCTGCCGTCAGATGGAGCACTTTTATTTTTTAAAGTGTTACGTTTCACTCGGTCGATTTCATCGATAAAGCTCTGCTAGCCGTCTCGATGTCCCATCGAGTTAGGACGTGGCTACAACCCTCTTGGCATACACCTATGGAATGAGAAGATGCCCCGAAATGATAATGCCTTTCGCTGAGCATGTATGGCTTACAGGGAAAAATAAATTCTAGCCTTAAAAAAAAGGAAGAAACTGAAGCGAAAAGGGCACTCCTTTCTTTCGTTGGGAGTTTTCCAAGTGGTCTTGTAGCGTTCCGTGTTACGCCGTCCGACCACTGCTCCCCCTCCGGCCACCGAATGAATCTGATTGACCTCGGGGTCTGCTCCCTCGCATTCTCTACTCTTGGACTATAATCGATTATTTGGGCCCTCACAGTGTCTAGGCTATGAAGGCTGCTGTACTAGAGAGAGAGAAAGAGGCAGTCGAGAGCGATTTATCGGTGACATCTACCGGGAATACTGAGAGTGAGAGCTTAACTCTCTTCCTCACCGCTACCTGCTCGCTTGACTCGTTTTTTTTCGTTCGTCCAGCGGTGCAAGGGCGGGTCTTATCCATTCCCTCGGCATGAATATCCAATTGGATAGAATAAGTTCGCAATGGTAGCGCTCGGGTTGCATTTCGACATGCTATAGAGACATATGTACGCAATTCATTTTTGACTTCTTTACTTGTTCGATTCATTTCTGCTTGTGTTATGAACATGTTTACTCTCCTCTGGCTGATTGAGTGAACACGATGCCTTGAAGTAACTGAAATTACAACATTATCGGTCGAAACATATTTTTTAATTATGGAGATGGGTTAAGGTGTCAACTCAGTACTACATTTGTATGATACCTTCACAAAATTTGGCGCATGTAAACTCAGTATGCAGCTTATTCCGGGCTACAACAAAAAATAACCGTTTAGAAAACATTTGAGCAATACATTTTATCCGAAAGTACAGTATTATTCGTAGAATACGACAGAAAGACTTACAGACATGGTGAAAATACGACAATTATGAAAAGATTGCATTCACTGGGATTGGTTCAGAACGTGCATGCATTCACAATGCATATTTCCTGCAAAAATTTTACAAGTCCATGAAAGCTTTGCATCTAGATTATTTGGCATGAACAGATACATGAAAGTCCTTCTATGCAAAGTAATATCTGGTTTAGCGTGCCAAACTATTAAACGCTTGTATCTTACCACACAAACTTTTTTTTGAAAAGTGGTTCCTAACAGTTTTGGCCTATCAACATATCCACATTTCCTTAAGTTTGTATCTGCTTATGATCATATAAGATTTCATCTCTGTTAATTTCGTTCACGGCATGCGGGTAAGGGGGTAAGGTAGTCATGTAATTAACAAAATAGTTCATTGTGTCATGATCGTCGTGCACGCACCATGAAATTTGATTTGGTGTGTCTTCTAAGATGGTATGCGGATTCTTATGCTGGGAATTTGGCGTCGTTTCTCACGCAAAGGAAAGCCATAATTTTGGTAGGCAATATATTTTTCGTTCACTTGATGCAGAAACTAATAGTCCATGGGATTAATCGAAACGGACGTAATTTTCTAAAGACGGACGTTTCCCCGAAGTTTTCCTCGCTCACCCCGTTTATACGCTAGTTAGATTTGCTAGTTGGTTGCGTTGGTCAAATATTTTCTGCGTAGCCGCAGGGCAGGTAGTCATTCTAATCATTCCTAACTTTTAGGTCACTCTAACCTGTTTTGGCCTTATTTTTGGTGAGGCCGAATGTTTTTCGGCCTCGCCAAAATCACCTCTCTTGTTCCTGAATACAGTCGACTTCTGCTCCAATTCTTGTCTCATGCCTTTGACAATTTGGTCCTTCAAGCGAAGTCATGGCCGTCACAAAGGTTAATTTTCTCTTGCTAATCCTTCTGATGCAGCATTAATCACTGTGGTATGTTCTCTTCTCGATACTGATTGCAGTTTTACTTTTCGTTAAGCTCTTCATAAAGCTAAATTAAATAGAAAAGGAGAGAGGCCTTTTCATTATGTAACCCAAATCAGCACGTTAAAATCTGTTGACAGCTTGTCATTACTTCTGAATTTTCATCTAAATTCACGGATACATGTTCTTTTCTTGCTTGATCAATTGCCCGGGGATTCCTGGGATCTGTTCTAAGATTTCCTCTTTGGTTTCAGTTTATAGAGTTTCTATTTATTAGCATTCACCTGAATGTTTTCTTTTCCAAAAAAGTAATGGAAAAATTTCTCTCCGTGATTTTGATTCCTAGGCTTTATGCTTTGAATCTTTCCGTTTCTATCACCAAAAGCTGTCTAGTTGCATGGGAGTTTAATTTTGAATTTATCTCTTATAAGTGATTGGATTGCAGACATTTTCAAGTGTAAAACTATATCGAAAAATGAAATTTCAGATGATGGTTGCTTTTGCACCAGTGGTCTATTCACCCAATTTATTTCGGGCAGTCGTCACAAGGGAAACAATTACGGAGGGGGTTAAGAGGAAGAACAGCAGCGGCATAAGCCCCACTCCCCCATTCTGCATGCCTGATAATCGGATGTATTACGCAAATTGTCCACTAGTCAATGATGAGTTGAGAAATAGGCATTGAGAAGCGAATTTCGTGAAGGAATATTGTATTTAGATTTGAAAACAAGAATTATTTATATTTTTTTAGCAAATTATGATTATATCTGTGAAAAATAAATTGATATTGCACTGTAATTTTATTTTTAATCGTTTTATGCCTAAGTTTTGGAGAGGAAGGGGGCTGAAGCTCTCAATAACACCCTAGCTAAGTGTCTGTCAGTATCAATGCACGAATTTCTCCGTGGAGAAGCTGAACAACGGCATATTAATTATCGTTGTGGAGTTTATCACTGTGGAGAGTGGCGGCTTGCTGCACCAATCCTTGAACGGAGTGAATACTCATTCCTTTGTTGTCGTCACTAATCCTAAGTCATTTAAAAAGTGAATGCGTTGCTATGGCTATCTATTTGACCAACTATTGTGAAATTTGCATGAGGAGCCATGAAAAGTTTGATATGAAATTAAATTACGTAATGTGTTGAAACCATGGTGGGTTGTTGAGTTTCGAATTAAAGGGTGGAAATTAGGTACTATTTGTAATTTGTGATCCGTTGGAGCACGCATAAGGGACTATTTCATTCAAATTTGGAATTGGTAAATAATTTTTTGCATATCGAATAGGGTACACCAGAATGTTCTGAGCGAGACGAAATCTATCGTAATACGTAAATGGGAAGAAATTCCTGAAAACGTGAATACCTGTCCAACTATAACAACGAGAAATATTTACATGTTTGATAACGTCGCTAAATAAAGGGCGAGTCCAAATATGAATGCAAAAAAGGATTAACCTCATTACGAGGCCCGAAATAAAACACTCCGACGGCCGAAAGTGTGCGTGAAGTGAGTTTCCTTAATGCAATTCTAAGGATTTTCCCCGCGGGGTTTGACCACAATTTCGCTGGCTCGATCACACCCGTGCCCGACCTCGTAGACTCTCGGTGATACAGGTTGCCTCACGTCGAAAACATTCAAATTTTCACTGACCTGGGGCCGTATTCTGTAACTCCAAACCGATCGGTGCGGCACCGATTAGTCGGGTGCGACGTCACACCGACTCCCGGCAAGCAGTGGTGCGATTCTGTACGAACCCGATCGGTGCGGCACCGACGTGAGGACGGGAGATCGTCGGTAGCCGTACCGACAGCAAAAAGGTGTCGGTGCGGCCACCGGCTAGTGGGTTTCATGAACTATGCGCATTGTACGTTTTATTTTGTTTTTACCTCATCACCAAGTAAATAATGAGGTTTGCTGCAATGTTATCTTTTTCTGCCCCTTCGAATACGCCTCTATAATTCACTGTGTCATCATCTTTATTGATTACCTTGACAGAAATATAAGATATTCGTTAATGAACATGAGGTTTGCCACCATATGATGATTTTCTCTCATTTATGTTACCACTTTCACTTGCTTGTAATAGGATTTATTTCACTCTATCATCATTTATTTGCTCCTTTGACATAAAAAAAGATATTTTGATTAAATATCAGTTTTGCCGCAATGTTATCACTTTATCTTACTCTGAATAGGCAACTATTATTTCACTCAGTCATCATTTGGCGTTTCTCTCGACATAGAAATAAGATCTTTTTATTTAAATATAAAGTTTGCCGCAACGGTATCAGTTTCTTTCATTTGTAATAGGCAACTATATTTCATTTTACCGTCAGCCATTGATTCCCTTTACGATAAAGGAAGATAGATGATAATAGGTAAGAGGTTTTCCGCTATATTATCATTTCTTATCATCATCACTTGGAATGCGCAATTTATACATATATTTATTTCACCCAATCACAATTTCTTTACTTCCTCGTCATAAAACTTCTTTTAATTACACCCAGCTTCATATTTTTATAACAATTTCCTTACTTGTTCCTCTAATATAACATTTACATTTGCTTTTGAATCCTACGTTCACGTTCCATTATGGTATGTGATTTTCGTCTGCTACGGTGCTAATGGCATAACCTTCCGTTGATATCATTTAGACGGAACTTACTTAATGGCAACTATATTACCAAATCCTGAAGAAATAGCTATATACGGAACCAATATATAAAAAAAGAAACTATGATCTCAAGGATAGTTTCAATAATTCATTCCAGCAACAGCTTTCTCCATCACATACAAACTATATTGTGGTGTTGAAATATTGTTTCCTTCGATTCTGTAGGTAAAGCATTACTGCCACACATTATATAAGCATTGTTAACAACTTATCCAATATCGATTATCTTAAGCTAACAATAAGTCGTAATTTCCGCGAATAAAAAGATTTAAAACGACGACAACAAACTGTGCCAATGAGTCTTCACTTGTTTATACCCTTCTTTCATTGGTGGAGACACGTTAGATGACTTCTAACTTCGGATATATTCGGATTTTCCTTGTGCGGGAAGGAGGGGGAACCGTATCGACTGGTTTGAAACCGACGACCTTACAGAATCGCTTAAAGTGCCGTTGTCGGTACGGAATGATGTCCAGTCGGTGGGCTTGGAAGGGAAACCGATCGGTGCGGTACCGACGAAATACAGAATACGGCCCCTGGTCTCGTAGTTAAAATGGGAGAGGTGGATGTTTACGTATTGTTGAAAACAATAGTACCTCCGCCTAAAAGCCAAAGCGGACTCCCAAGCAGCCATGGTTCGGTGAATTTAAGTACTCCGTGGCTAGCTCTGTTGGACTTGATGAGCGTGAGCGATTGATTGAGTGGATATAGTCGCAGGCCTAGTTGACTCTAGTGGAGCCATTCAACTTCGTTCGCGGTAGCAGCCGAGGGAGGAGTCTTCGCTTCCCAAGGTTCTAGCTGATAAGCCAATTCACCTCGATGGTAGGTATGACTGATTGCCCGTTTCGAAAACACAGACCGCCAAGCTGACTGCAATTAGACCCTCCCCGTGGCAGATGTGCCGCCATGGGTTGCAGTGTAAGCGGGTGGGTTTCCCACGTGAGGTTCATTGCAAGTGAGTCGGTGGAAGGGGATGGTTGTCTTCCATAAGTTTGCGGCGGGACGCATATTGCAGACGATCGCAAGCGGATTTGCTGGGCGCCTCATGTTCACTGGAGCTCCTTAGGACATCACGACCTACCCCACTGCGTTACCACGTTTCCCGGCAAAGGTGAGTGCTTAAGATTTAGAGCCGGTTTTTTAAATGTCCGGTTTGTATTTACTACAATATGATACAGTCTTCCACTTTGCCTGGCTGCGGCTGAAAGTTCTGGTTAGGTTGAAGTCTGTTCTTTAGCAGAAGCTAGTCAGATTTTTCAACCACATCTAGATAAAGTTTAAGGTTATATTAAATAATGTTTCGCGTTAACCAGACATTAAAAAACCGGCCTTTAGTCTTACCATGAGCGTGACGGTAGATGGCTTTTAAAACCCCCGCCTCTTACCGCCCTGAAATTTCTTCTCTTCTGGTTACCTTCGCTAATAGTGACAAAGGTGGTTTAAAGTGAGCAATTCAGATTTAGTATCATTATTTAGCAGCCAGGGTGGTTAGAGGTTTCAAGCCCCCAGAATTTTTTCCTTAGACTCGCAGTGACTGATTACTCTTGGCAAACGTCTTAAGGAAACGCATCGCTACCGATCGCGCAGTTGTAATCCTTTAAATTTATAAATGTGAACGGCCGATCCTTTTCGTCATTTTCTTCTAAGGGAAATTTCAAAATTATACCCTAATGCTTTACCAGACGAGATAATTTATGTATTTAATGTGAGGGTTAATGCTTGCTAAAGGCTATGTAACATATACCGAATATACGAGCATGACGCTGCAAGTTTTAAGCAAGTATTTGTCACAAAATCAGACCGTCATGGAAAGGGATTCATCCTCTTGCCACTAAGCTATCAAAATTAAAACCTTTTTTGGCGATACTTTATAGAATTATGGATTTGTTTCTTCAAAGAGATTCGGAGGCAGGCAATATGATGCGTTAAAATACAAAAAAAGGAATGTCAGGTGATAGGTGCAATCCAAAGTAGTTCGTAGCAGGTAGTCTGGTATAGGAAAAAAATCGTGGGGGCTGCCTCGTACTGGCATGTATCACGGAAATAGTCCATTAGACACGATACATTTTAGGCATAAGGAAGCGAATTTCTCATCGAACTATCGTGTTTTCATTGGAATGGAATCATTTGTTTTGCTTTAACTTGGCCTGTACTGCTTTTCTACTAAACGTTTTGAGGTAATTTTATTTTTTATCGTTTCCTAAGTCCTGGTTGCACGATTCATTAAACATCGTGCGAGTTGATGTGTGAATGCATTAAAGATTTTGGTGAACCGATACGGAAGAGGTAGGAATGCATGCGCCAAGTTAGAACAGGTTTTAATTTCTGTTCGTAAATTCTTGAAATTAGGGAGGTTACTCGATGCTCTTTTGCATTCAGCCACGCGTTTATGCGTTCGAATACTAACTATTACGGGTTAATGTTCCGTGTGATTAGACTTTAACTCCTGTTTATCGGTTGTTACTCGTGATAATAATCGATTTATTTCTCGACCATTACCCGTAATTTAAGGTCCGAAGTACTACCTTTAGTGAAAGAAAATTTATGTACTCAGTCTTCTTTATTTTTTTCCATCGCGCTCTTCCTTTGTATGAACAATGCGTAATCAAGCGTTGCTCCCTAAAAAAGAAATATTGTGGCATCGTCAAAGTGAAGACTTTCTTATGGCTACTCAAATGTTTGCTTAGGTTCAACGATGTATCAACTCCTCTTTTAGGTAATATTACTTACATCCACCTATTTATAATTAGATATTTCCATAAGAGTCGGAGAATTATCGCATATTTTTGAGGCCTAATTGCAAAAAAATTGAAATATCTAGGCGCATGTTTTTATAGTAATTTATTTTTACTCGACACGAAAAATTTAAAAATTGAATGTAATTTCAATATTTTAAATTTCCATTCCATCTGATAAGAATATTCGGAAATTTACAGCGAAAAATATATTTATTCAAAAATGAATCACACTTTTAATTGAATTTAATACATGTTTCGCTAGTTTTATTTTCCTGGTTATTTAATTGGGACTGGAGCCGCTTTTCAATGAAATATCCACTATCTGTAAAAGCTACGAAAAAAAGGAAATCAAAATTATCGGGTTATCAAGGAAACCTAAAACCAACATCCCTCTCACTAATTCAAGAATTTTTTCTCAATTATTGACAATCCGTGAATATTGCTCTTACATTTTATGAAGAGTTAAGGTTTTGAAGCCAAAAAAATTGTAACTGCTTTGAGTTTCTATTTAACGGGAGTATTTTAAAACTTTTTCTAATAGTCAACGGAAAAATAGTAAAAATTTCACTTGATATTTGTTAATTTTAAAGTGTAGCATTAATGTATTGAGCATATTTGAAAAATTTATTAAGCTTAATCATTGAGTATTCGTAAGGAGACGAGTAATTCAGTGATTCAACCCGGAGGTTGGTATTTTTAGGTTAGGGTAGAGCTCACTCCAGATTAAGCCACAGACGTGAATATCGCGCATTTAGGATATTGGGGCCAGTTCCTTTCTCTTGGCTAGCTTGCACTTCGAGGATTTTGTATGGGGTGTACTTGCACCCGGGACCTTGCGATTAGCATTCCAACGCTCTACCCAGTGGTCCACCATGCTGATTTAGAAGTTATTAAGCGCTTTATCACTCTAGCAAAAGCACATTTGTTACTCCTAAAATGGTATGGAATATCATTTGTAAACCATATTGTTGATAAGTCCTGAGATTCAGACTTTGCGTGCTATCGAAGGAGAGGGACCCTGGGGAATTGATCCCAGGGGTGGCGATCCGAAGATCTCTGAGGCGAGCTGTTGCACATTTCCTTTGCGATAAACGGTTAGAAGCATCCGTTTGCGTTGCATCGGTCCCTGTGGTAAAAGCAGATGCGATTTCGGGGTCGGAAGACCTCGCCTCCTCCGTCCAAACAGATTAAGCTCTAACGGAGACTTGCATGCCGCCATACCTTTCCGCCGATACCCCGGGAAGCACTTTGTGACCAGAGTGTTGAATTAATCATGTGTTTAGAGCCATGTTAGTGGGGGAGATTCACCATCGGTATATCGGGGTGCTCGATTCGTGAACTTAACGCATTACAAAGGAAAGCTGCGCGAGTCGGAAAGTGTGCACACAGATTTTACAAGAAGTAGGCTGAGAACCGCTAGAGATTTGTAGGTCACTTGTTTGGTTTAGATTCCGTGAAATTTTATGAATATGTCTTTCAAAGCGGCAAGGAGAATATCATCTTTAATCCTCTCTGTATTACTTGGCCCCACAGAAACGATAAATGAAGAAATATTCTCTTCCGAATGGACAGGTATCGGAATCATTTTTACTCATTCACGAATACTGAAGGACTTTCATAAATGCTAGGTGCAGCTCAGTATGGGAAGATATATACTGACTGTCCCACAGGTCGTGCCATTTTTTTCCTCTAATTTTAGTAACTTCGCATCGAGCAATATTCATGAAAATTGGCATACTTATGGGGAAGGTCTTCAGTTTCGTTGAGTGTAAGGGAAATTTAATTATTTTGACCTTTTGACCTCACAATGTGGTTCCAAACCAAAAATTTGAAACTGCCTTATTGGGTTTTAATGCCAAAAAAATCAAGATTGAATGAAAGTCTGATTTTCATTGACCGAGATGTTAATTCGTAGGTTTTCGGACACGAGAAAACCGAAATCGACACTTTTATTAACGAAAATTCAACCGTTGTCCCAGTAAGGTCATAGCCAAGGTCATAAGGGTGGAAAAACACAACGTACCAACAATAGCGGTATAGCAGCTGGTGCCCTTTTCTCCCCCACCACAGGCCTATCGAGGTGACTTGCGGGATTATTATGTCACAATGTAGATGAATACCCATAGTAAATTTATTCAGTGGGCAAGTCAGGACGCATATCCAGAGGAAGGTATTCGGTGAAACTTTGTGGAAGTGCCTATCTCCATGGAATGATGATGAAAAATAGTAGTAAATGACCACATAATTTTGATTTCGGCCGGTCCAATTTCGGCAATAAGTGCCACAATCAAGAAGAACTTCCTCACCTTGGTAATGTCGCGAAACCGGGTCGGTTAACATTAAAATTTTACGAAAATATACCTACTACTGTCTTTCATTCTCATTGTATGGAGATCTCAGGAGTGCCATCAATAATTAATCCGGGACATGCGAATGAAGGATTGTGGTATACGCACAACCCACAATCCAAATGAGGGAAAAAAGGAATAAATAAGTACCGTACTCTGAATTAGTTTAATAAAACATGGACTAGGGCATGACCGCGGATGCAGATAAAATTCACAATGTATATTTTGTCATTCGCTTATATTTAAACGTGTGATATCTTGGGGTTTCCTTCCAGTCACCTCGGTTACGCTCTCCATCGATTCCAAAGTTTAGTGTACGGTAGGTACGTATTAGTTACAATATTTGCCTTATCAATGGGGACAAAATTTAAGGAG
Source organism: Ischnura elegans (assembly GCF_921293095.1). Lineage (NCBI taxonomy): Eukaryota > Metazoa > Arthropoda > Insecta > Odonata > Coenagrionidae > Ischnura > Ischnura elegans. Next base: position 11,415,329 of record NC_060250.1, on the reverse strand, counting down.
GGACCATAAAAGGTGAAGAAATGATCTGTCACGAAATGTAACCCTGGATCGCTGATGCTTGTCAGACACAAAATTACTAATGACGTCTATGTTGAAAACGAATAAAATTTAAAACCACATACAACTTTTAGCCAAGCTCTCCCATTTGCCGCGAGTTTGTTTTGTTGCCGGTTGCCTTGGACATATCGCGATCTCCGGTAGGCAATGCATTCGAAGTCATAAGTTTTCAACTTGAAATTAAAAATTAATAATTCAGTGCCCGTAGCAAACGGCTTTATTTTTTAATCCACTTCACTGTGGTACCAGTTTAGTTTCGATCGGCTTAGGAACCGATCTCATCTCCTAAGGCCCTTTTTGAGCTTTTATTTGTAAACTCCATTAAGTGCTTCGATTGTGTTCAGGGGAGCGATTTGTCATCTCATCTCGTATCACTTATTTTTCATGTTTTCGCATTGGTAAAGCTACGTGGCACGCATGAATAGCTTGATATTTTCGTGACTTCTTAATTAAATAACGAAGTTTTAACAGCAAACAATATCAACATCCCTCTCTCTACATGGAATATTTCTGTAACTAACAGCTTTTAGTTATGCGGACCGCATATATTTTTTATGTACCGATCCCTGCACTTAATATCAAAACAAAACTGGATCTTTAAATAAATAAATGATCGTAGCACTTTTCCACAAATTTTACGGAATTTCATTGACAAATACAGGTAGAGTTTGGCCTGATATGCTATGCTAGCATTCCGAATAAGTTTAAAAGATTCAGGATTCAATTGGTGGAAGTTAGACATATTTAAATAAATGAAATATCGTAGTTTGTTTCCACAGTTTTTTGTGGAAAAGTGCTACGATCTTTTATTTATTTAAATATGTCTAACTTCCACCAATTGAAGCCTGAATCTGTTGAACATTAAACTGGATCATCTGAGCAAGAATTTTTATCAGATAAGCATTTAAATGAATGAAAGTTAGCTTCTGATGCACTTATTTTCATTGGGGATGTAATTATTCGACCATATTTCCCAGCATCGTACATCAAACATGCTAAAACTGGTTTGACGAAGCTCTCCGTTCCACTCTCCTGTTTTCCAGCCTTTTCTTTGTGTCGTATTTCTTCTCTTTTACACCCCTAACAACTTGTGAAACTCATTCGGGCCGTCCCTTACCTTTCTCATCCATCGACGAAGATTGTCTTCATCAGGCCATCATGTCTCATTATGTAACTGTGCGAGTTGTCCCGTCTTCTTTGTAGAACTTTTATAAGAATTCTCTTTTCTCCTTATAACCTCTTCATTACTTACTGATGGATAGTATCTGATGAATTTTTACTTACTTCTATTAGTTTATTTATAGCTGTAAGCAGATCTGTCTTTTTGTAGAAATGTCTGCGTGGAAAACTCGCTGGCAGCGTTGTGTCGATGCCCAATACTTTGAAGATTTTTGAAGCGATGTACCTATATGAGAAATACATTTTTTGTTCTCGACTCAGTCCTACTACTTTCAGGACACACCCTGTATGCTGATCTTCTGGTATTTTCTGTCTGACCTCGCTGGTTTTTCGGTCTCCTAAGGCCTGGCTACATGGTACATTAAAACGTACAAGTTAATGTACGTTTGCGTGAATGATTTTGGTGGACCGGAACATGTAAGAAAGCATGGACCAAATTAGAACAGGTTTTATTTTCCGTTCATGCATTCGCACAAGTTGGGTGGTTTACATTTTGACGTTCATTCTCGCGTTCGTACATTTAGACATTAGCCCATTGCGTGTTAATGTATCGCGTAACCAGGCCTATAGGAACCACAATTTGTATTCGGGCACTCGATGCGAATCTTTGGGATTTACGAGTGAATATCGATGCATTTTTTTTCCGATACATTACCGTTGGCGTTGCATCGCTTGAGGGAAATGCAGGACCAACCGCTGTTGGGCAGGAGTTGTCAGTGGTGGAGAAATATGACAAAAGGGGTCGTGGCGGTCCGTCGTTATGGACAACGGGCAGGTCGAGAGAGAAGGCGAGGAATGTGTGCTGACAGCGGTGACCCCCTCTCACCCGCGTTATCCAAGCTGACGTCACCCTCCGTCGCGTCGTTTGTCTCCGGCGCATATTTCGGGCGGCCTTTTCAGATGGCGACACTGCGGTTCTCCGTAGGCAGCCAAGCCGACACCAAGGTGACAGCGGGCTGAACGAGGCAAGCGCCTAGGGATTGATATGCGGTGTGAAATCTCTCCTCTTTTATACCTTATACAAGGATCTTCTCGTTTCATTGCAGTAGGGAATCTCGACGGAGCTGTTAGCATGAATCACTTGCTAAACTATCGTTTTCAATAAAGTAAAATACTAACTATTTGAATTATTTTTTTGGCATGTTACAAATAACTGACCACGCTAAATTTTCATCTTTCCAGTACAAAATAGTAGCTTTATTTACATGGCAGTATGTCGTGTCCTTAGCATGGGCGTACCCAGTGAGGGACAGGGGGAGGGGGGCAGCTGCTCCCCCTAGAAGCAAAATTCACAAATATCTTTAAGAAAAATCGGTACTGAATTAATTGGAAGTATTCAATAAATTTTCTTGAAACCCACGAAAAATGATACGCATTAGAATAAGGTATGTAATTAAAAGAAAACTATTTTTCCAAATGTCACAACTTGGCTTGCCCCCCTAGACCATGGCTTGCTCCCCCCCCCCCCCTAGTTATGATTCTTGGTACGCCATTGGTCCTTAGCGCTCTACTAGTTTCTGTTCTGACCGCATTTCGTTTACCTATGTCCGGCGAACGAGAGCATCTTTAATTTGGCTAGGATGAATGCTGCATGTCACACACCCTGATGGTGACTTGGTGGCCTGATGGTACCTCGTAGACGAAGATGTTTACATTTAGCGGATCCTCGTCGATGAAGGTCGGGATTCTTTTCCAGCCGTTCTATCCTGTAAATATCATAAGCCGCAATTTAATTCTTCTGTCGCTTTATCGACTTCTGCGATACTGGAGTAAATTCAGTAAGTTAAACTTCGCGAGTGAATTCAGTGCCATCGTGGACTTTGAATAAGCCATTACCCCCTATCACTTCTCACGTATCGATGGCAGAAAGAGCCAGTGATAGTGATAATAGTTTCTGCTTTAAACTCGTTGGAAATCGAAGAATATTTGCTATAAATGTTTGACCAAAGTTCGAGTTCACAGACCTCGTTAACTTTCTACTAAAATTAATGCAGTTAACTATTAATAAGAGTATTTTGACACATATTATGATGATTTGAAGAGACTAACCACTTACATGCATTTGGCCCGTAATGGCGACGTCCGATGAAAGATGGCCCACAGATAAAAATACTTCCTATGATAAAGGTATCAAGGAAAATGTTTTATAGCAAATGGAAATTCTTACAGATACTTTTAGGAATACTTTTTTAATTCCTTTAACTTCTGCAATGTGTTAACTACCGTCAATGCGGTTCATTCTGACATTAATTTCGTGATACAATTAAATGAGTTTCTTGCTCCTTATTCAATTTTTTTATATTGCAATTTCGATCATTGATTATTCAGACACTGGCACCATTTGTAGTATCTATATCATTTGGGCGGTTTCGTGGTTGCATACCGAGCACTTTGGGGCATTCGGGTATCAATTTTGATAAGTAGCATTTATTTAACAATAAAATTAGTGTTATGAAATTTATTAATTAGACGTTCAATATAAATTCGGGGGAAAATTATTGACCTTGATAAAATGATTTACCGAAAACTTGCTCATGACAATGACAGAATGGAGATGCAGGTATTGATGGGGCTATGTGTAGTGATGAATAATATTTGGTTGTCACACACGATTCTATGATTGCGCCTAAAGCGCGTTTGAAATTGCCATTCCGGTGGCTCCAGTGATTCATCCCAAACAGCCGATTAACATAAACAATGATTCTTTGTGCATTTTCTTGCGTCGTTGATGCTAAGTGTGGTTTTTGTGGAAAATAAAAACTTAAATCTTAATCTAAAAACTTGACCATTGAACCATAAAGAAGTTAGATAAAAGATGGATATAAATTGAACATAAATTGTAGTTTAATAAATGTTTATAAATTGAAACTTATTTGATCTTTCTTTTCAGTATCTTGTTATATTTTTTTCAATATCAACCAGGCATTTTTATTATTTTTATGGCGTGAACGCTTTTTCAGTGACAGTGGGGGTTCTTCATGATTTCGATTCCATTCAATGGCATTGGATTGGATGAAAGAGCATTGAAGTTAGCTTCACATCCATGAGAACGAGAATAAAATATATTTCTTATTGGCCTACACTGGCTCAAACACCCTTGTAAAAGCCAGATAAAAGAAACATAGAATTTATAGAAGCGGGCGTAACTTGGTGGAAATCCATAATCGCAGGAATAGAAGGACTTATTTCCACATAGTAGTTTATTGAGACGGACCATGGTTTCGTTACAGAGTAACATTATCAAGGAGGAAAAAATCATGGAGAACCTTGATAATGCTACTCTGTTAAGAAACCATGGTCGGTCTCAATAAATTACTCTGTGGAAATAGCAAAGTTGTTGATCCTTCTATTCCTGCATCACCATAGAACCCGAAACTCCATTGAGGGGCGTGTCATCCAACAAGTCTGCTGCGTCGTCAGAATTTTAACGCGGAGATCTCGGACCTTTTAATCCGCATGGCGTTGGTATACCTTACACTCGTGATTATGCGTGAGTGTAGGTTCTCTCGTCGTCCGATAGGGCGCTCTCCCATCGCTTAGTGCATCGTCATCGTCCTTAGCGTGAGAGTTCGCGCGAGTGTGTGTTTATAGGCGAGCGAATGCACGATTCGATCGCGGCGTATCACCGCCATCATCATAGGTGAGCGTGACATCCAGAGTGATTTCCTTCGTGACTTATCACGGCCCGTTGATCGCCTTTCATTGCAACGACGAGACCTCCGATATACCCCGTGTCCGTACTCGTTACCTGTCCGTACTTGTTGTCCATTGATGAATGCGTGGGGGCGATGGAAAATTCACTTAATGTGAAAGTGAGGAGGTTGTAATATCCTCGTGAAATCAAATGTCACCCACTCGCGGGCTTATCTGACGTGCTCGTGATATGGGATCTCGAAAGGGTCAGATATGGGTCTGAGTGTAAGCAAGGACGAGTTAAAGTCGTTGACGGCGCACGCTCTGAATCATTCAGCTGTGCGAATTGCATTCATAAAATTTTATCTGGAAAAGTTCACTTGATGTGAAAGTGAGGAGGTTGTGATATCCTCGTAAAATCAAATGTCATTCGCTCCATCTATAATATTTTCGGGCGGGATCTCGAAGGGTTTGGTTTGGATTAGTGTGCAACTAGAGACAGGCTGTTGATGGCATGCTCCCTGAATAATTCAACTGTACGGGATGCATTTGATTTATTATTTTCTGTACAAAAATATGCTTATCCTTGTAAAATGTAAGGATCCGATGGATCAATTAGATGTGGTGTGTATTCGCTGAAATGCAGCGATTGCAATGGTGTGGAGCAGACAGGAAGAAAGAACATTTAAGTGCTTATAAAAATAACAAAGATGTTAAAAGTAATTTTTTTAACACTTATAATGCAACTGTCATAGGAGCGACTTTCGAAATGAATATTATAAAATTATGCATTGATCACCGTGAATTAGACTCTAGAGATAAATTGGAAATTTTAAAAATTATTGAAATTAAGGACAGCATTGTGATAAACGAGCATCTTTACCCATCCTTTTCCCCTATTCTTGAGTCTGTTTTAAAATTCTTCTCTTCCTCCGTTAGGTAATTAGGTGACAATAATAGGATAAATACATCATAATTTAAGCCTGAAGATGATAATAACTCTTCCAAACCCGGGTCGCGTTATGTAAAAACTAGTCATATAAGTAAGAGTGAAATATCCAGGAAGCCTTATGATGGAATACCACGCAGTGAAGAATCAGTTAGTGAATTTTGCTTCTCTCCAAGTCAGAATATTTATTAGCCTATTCTTTAAACTCTAAATTGTACCCAAGGCTATATCTAAAAATCGAAGTATAAAAGCTCTGTATAAAAGAGGGAAACTTCACGTGATGTGAAAGGGAGGGGTTGAATTATTTATTACAGAACTATCCGCTTTGGGAATTGAGAATAATTTTTGAACTGTGGATTTAATTTATGCATATTGGTAATATAATGGATGAGATAGGAGTAGAAATTATTATTGATTATACTCTGAGCTGGATGAGAGTCTATTTTATTCTTTACCCTACGTATTTTACTACGTTTTAGCTTACTTTCATGTCTGTCTGTTTGTCTGTATGTTTGTTACAGTGGAGTTATGTAACTCAATTTTAACACTTAACGACTAGCTAGAGCATTGAAACTTTAAACCTAGTTCAGATCTTGATGACAATGCATATTAATATGCTTTCTGTCATCATTCTGGCTAAATTTAATAAAATATTTACAAAATTAATTTTGTATAGAAAATTAATGCTACATTTTGCCACCGGTGGCGCTGCAATCACATTAAACACTACATTTAGCCTTACATGCGCCCAACGTTTTTCGTTTCGTAATTATTGTAACAAAGTATGTCACCATTTGAGCTACAATTCATATCGAGGCTAAGGTATGGACTGAGAAATCTATTTTCTTCTTTTTTGTTGGCGAGAAAAACGTTATTTTTAATTTTTTAAAATGTATTTGGCTATGCGACCATGGATAAAAAGTTGGCACAATTACGACCATAGTGTTTAAAGTTATCAGGTGAGCCAATGTATCGGGCGATATTTAGACCAAACTAGGGATTCTTTTTATGACTTATCCGATTATCATATCTTCCTGTGGAAACGTTATTGCTCATGGGTGCAGGTGGCAGTTCGCTTTGTCCTTCTCACTCAAGACTTTGGGGAGAAATATGAAATTGTTGAGAAGAGGCGGAAGAGGAGATATTCGTCGCGCGGATTAGTGTTCTGAGTGTGGTTACGCCCCCTGTGCACCCTTCGGAAGCGAGACCTGCGCTCACGCAGCCGTTCCTCTTCCCCCGGAAGCATTTCTCCGCGTGAGCGACGTCTCTTCGGCCGTCATCCTCATCCCCACCCCTCCCTCACCTCTCACGGAAGGAAATTCTCGGCTCTGAAGGGGGATTATAACTGGTCGTCTCGGGACATCCTTGTCACCTTCCGCTGTTCCTTCGCTGCTCACCGCCCGTGCCGCGGGCGGGCAAATGGGACACGCGATAGAAAGGCTAAAAGTCTCACAGTGTGTTGCTTTGCAAAATAATTATTGATAAATTATGTAAGGAGATTAATTTAACTTGATAAGGAGTGTGTCTATAGAAAATCTCTCATCGTATAGGGTAGATAAGATCATAATTGAACCAGTGATGAAAGAAAATTTCATTTATCTATTGATGAGCTATTATAAAAATTATAAAAATTGACCATGCCTCAAAATGGATTGCGTAAACGTTGGGCTAAATAAATAAAAAATAACCTATTTGTTTTTGCAATGAAATTTTTGAGAAAAAAAAATTAACGCGAAACTAAGCCAAAGGACAGTGAATAAAATCAACTGATTTGGGCGTTACTTGGTGGAGCGATGAAATGTTCATGGTGACACAAAACCCAGTATTTTTCCGCAAACCTGTTATTATTAGCTGTCAAATAGTTTCGAGGTTTATACCGTCATTATCAAGACTAACAGAGCAATAGCGTAAAACGTCTCGCAAGCCTTAACATATTCTTTAACAACCAGTGCCTTATTCAACCAACAATGCCCAACCCCCTCCTCCTCTTTTAGTCCCCCCTCCTTCCCTCACACTGTTTTTGGGTATATAGTGATGGGTTTTGTGTCACTATGAACAAAGGACAGTGGTTTAAAACCCCTGAGCACGCTGCAAAAATCTTCGGCTGCGCCGTCCACATATTTTAATCGTAGCTGTTTCGTGGATGATTCTAATGATGTGGTCACAAGTGCGGGTGAAATGATTATGGAGAATGATATTGGATTCGAAAAGTTGAGAGTTTTGTTTTATGAAGAGTACCGAGTTAAGGATTTAGGCACAGGGTAATGTTACGAATTTAGGATTATGAAGTGAGGTATGCTTAAATCTGTAGTTGCGCGCGTGTAAACCTTTGCGTATGCGACGATCTGCCATTCAGGCGTATTCGCGTGCCTGGGGGAACCAAACACCTTCTTTCGTATGCCCTGCAAGTCTGGTGTGGCGGCAGTTACAATCGTAACCTCACGTCTTATGTCGTCATCTGACTGTCAAAATGAATTCTTATTTGTATTTATCTTCTCGCTGAAGCCGATGATATCAATGTTTCGGTATGCTGTGAATGCTAACTGAATGAAAAAGGGATATTCGTGAGAATGTTTTGAAATATGAAGGCGCTTTATGTGAAAATGAATTATCGTTGTAAATTGAAATGGCTCACACAGGAGAAGCGTGATAAATTAAGAAATGCAGGTGGTGTTACCGGTGTAAAAGACTTAAAATTAGCAGTACGTTATCGGTAATGTTGAATTCAGTCATATAATTATATATGTATGCCCTTAGTGTCCTATAAGGACGTGTAAATGAGTTGTAACTCTGTGTTTGAAAAATGAAAAATAACCAAGATTTTTCCCCAAATTGTGGCAAGTGATTTAAAAGGCATTTTGTTCATAGTTTCAATAAAGCTCTATTTTGGATTGCTCGTAAATTTGCTTTATGCGTTGAAATAAAAGATGTAGAGCGTAATTTTATGAACCTGTCTTTAAGATAGGCCGATAATAGCTTTGCAAACAGTATTTAAAAATTATATATTATGAATAAACGTTGGATTTGCTGAAGGATTTGTATTGTTAAAGCAAATGACTTGACGAATGAATTGCATGAAGTGATGTGATAGGAAGGGGTAGGTTTCCGCGTTATCCGCACTGTCAACTTATCTTCTTGGTGACAGTTTCACCGCCGCTCGTGTCGGTTGGCGCCTTTGGGCCCTGCGTTAGGCGTGGGACTGAATCCTAACTTCGCATGCGATGTTTCTTTGCCAATCCGTGCGTGCAGCTCGGTTCCGCAGCGACATGGTCCAAGCGGCATCCCACCAAGCGGATTCAAGCGAATCTCGAATTCTTTGGCATGATATGACAAAAAATTTCCATTATCACCGCAAGTAAATTGTCGTAAAATTATAATTAATCATCTTCTTTGACCTTTTCACGTATTTGTAGACTATTTCTTAGAGCTTAGGTGATTTATTATTTTTTTAAATTAATAGATGGCCAAATAATGTGTGGCCAATATATAAGAACTTATTTGTACACTTTGTGGAATTTAGATGGGATTATTCTCTCGAAAAATAATGCTTTTCGTCAATCTTACCTGTTTATTTTCCGTCCCAGGGTTCAATAATCTGTTTTCATTATCAAGATGCTTGCAAATACGAGCAGTTGATTTAAATATAATTGGTCTCATAGACGTGAAAATAATGGGAGTAATCTGGGAAGGATGAGGGTTAGAAAGAGGTAAGAAAAGGAGGATAAGAATATTTAAAAGAGGTTGGGAGGGGCAAAGGGGATTAGGAATGCTTGGCCTCAGTTGAGGGTTGGTTATGAGCAAGAGTGACTCACCAAGGAAGAAGAAATTTCGAAAGGGGTGAATGGGTGGAAAAATCTCGTTATCTGAAACTGTTCAAGAAAATTTAATTTCAGTAGTCTTGGATTTGAGCTCGCTTGTATGGCCAATTACACATGAATGATTAGCAAAACCAGATTTCTTTTGTTTGATCCATTATCAAGGCTTGAAAATTGAATGAAAATATACGTACGATTGTTGCCAAAAAGGCTTCCGCGGAATGGTGTCGATGAGTGGCTGATTTCAGGTTCTTGAACAGACGCGGGAGAGATCCTGAAAGCGGTCAATTATACAATTTTCTGAGACAATTTTTTAGATTCTCATCATATATCAGATTAAAAAACACAAACAATCGTAATTAAAACCAAACAAAAAATTAATGTGTCAGTAATACCACAGGTTTGTTTATCCAGGATTATCCTAAGATTGGGCTGACGTATCTCTCCTCTATAATTTCCTGTAAGCTAACTATTTCATAATTACGCCATTCTTCTTTTCTTTTACATGCTTATTGTCATGTCGTACATAACTGATTCGGGGCCATTCTTTGCCCTTCATCCTGTCCTCCTTTGATTGTCTTCATCAAGCCACAATGCCTAATAATGAGGCCTTTTATTAAGTTGTTCCGTCTTCTTATGGATTGTAGAAAACTTTTTTATGCCACCCTTCTTAGAGCTTACTCATTACCTACTGGGTCATTCCATTTTGTCTTCACAATTCTTCGATGGCACCACATTTTGAATTATTTATGGTTAGATTTCTTCAACTATTGACGTCTGCGCTGCAGTCATAGGCCCTGCCTCGCACTAATTGAGAAATTTAGTCCATGTATAACATCTAACGAATTATTTCCTTATATGCGTGTTGATTTACTCAGTTGTAAGTAGATTCTTCTTCACGTAAAATTGACACATCGCTTATGCTATTCTGATGACTATTGCTTTCTTGCTTCCTGCATTTCGTGGTGCTCCGATTGTTTAGGTAGCAAAACTCTTTCAACTTTCCAAGACTTCGCTTTATTAGTTCAAATGTGGTCCTGGTCTCATCTCTTCAGGTGCATATATTTCTGTTCTTTTCTTATTGTTGATTATCAGCTGGTATAAAGCCATTGTTCTTTCAAAACTTGTCATATTCTTTTTCTATTCCTCTGTTTCTCGTCCGCGATTGCTGTCTTTAGCAAATCGCAACATACTGATTCTTTTTCCGTGGAAATCAACTCCTAAAACCCTTTTTTAATCCAGTGATGACTTTCTCTAAAACTACGAGGCATAAAGCACACTCTTTCTCAATTTTTCCTTATTATTTCTTCTTCGAATTTGGAAGAAATAGAATTCAAAATAGAAGAGGAGTAAAAAATATAATAGAAAGAATATATTAATGCTCACTAAGCTAATTTACTTGTGAGCAATGGAACGGAGCACGGTTACGCTTACTGCTGCTGACTATATCTTAATATGCTCCTGATTCCTCTAAGTTCCTCACTTCCTCACGATGGGACATGGGGAACTATTTCTCCATGTCAAGTGGGTATTGGAAAGAACAAGATGGAAAATAGCTCCAATAGGGAGAGAATGAAAAGGAGTTCGTCTATTATTTCTCAATTTGTATTATGAGCAACATTTTGAAAATTCACAGTTTTTCGTGGCTTGGGACGTATGTCGTAGAAAACAGAAAACTCGGGAGTGCAGGCTGGCACGGACCAAGTTCAAACTGCGTCGTGCGGCAAGCAGAGATTTGCAAAGAAAGGAATGAAAACAATTCCGTGTGATCTCGGCTCCGGGCTCACGTCTTCCTCGCCTTTACGAGTTGGCACCTCGGGAATGCGACGGAAGAGCATAAATATATATACATCTGGACCACCGCGGCGCGCATCTACTTTATCCTTCAAGGAATTAAAATAATGCGATCGTAACCATGCATCCGGACAACTACAGTTGCAAATCCCTGGAACTATAAATTATAATGGGGAAAGATAGGAAAAGAAAGAGGATTAAATAATGAAATAATGCCGATGCGATTGCAAATAACGACTCATGTATGTAATTCTAGTTGAGCTTTTGCTTTTTCACCTTGGGGGAGCCTTATTCTTTTTTTTCCTGCCTCCCAGCGTGCATCACCATGCCTACAATGTTTATCATGCAGGGAAGGTCTTTTTCAGCCATCAACACCTCGGAGGTTTTTTTTTGTTCTCTCCATCCGTTTTCGCCGAGCATCGACAGATTTTCTTGGCATTCGCGTGAGATAGGGTCGCCAAAAAAGTCGTCTTGTGAGATAGAAAAAGAAACTGAGGCTGCGACGGTTAGTTTGTGTGTGCTGCATCAATTTATCTACTGAATATGCTCTAAGCTCGGGAGCTTATCGGATGACCGGATGTATTTTTTTTCTTATGGATAGTTCCCACAAGGTGCATGAAACGCATAGCAACTGACGCTGTTGTCAACCTCAATCCTGTGAGGAGACTGGAGATTAAGTGGAGTATTAATAGGCTTAAGACCACCAGGGAAAAGACCGTAGAGGTTGTCTATTCTAAATGCTTGGTGAAAGAAATTCGATATTGGAATTAAAAGATTATGAATGAGAAACGGATGACGGAAGAGGAATAGAAATGTGTGATTGGAGACTTCCCGAATATTGCCAATGAATCATTTGAGCTAGATTAACACTAATTGAAAGACTTCACGTTGACTTGCGTCATGATAAAAAGTTTCCACTCTCTTTCATATCTCTTTCCACTTGCTCTTTCATGCTCTCAATATTTATCCTTACTTATCTCAGTTTTGACTTAGCTCTGGAGTGCTTTTCCTGGTAGCATTCACTTTGTATGCATTTTTTTAAATTATGACTTTATATGCTCCTTATTCCAATGAATTCCAAATGTCATGTTTTCGGACTTTTTGGATGCATTGGCTGCGTGGTGACTCGGTGATATAATTTATCTAAATCTTTTTGATTTATAAATCACTGCATGTAAAATGTAACTTCGTACGTAGTCATGGGCACGGATGCAAAGTTATACAAGCACCAAGGATACAATTCGCCATGATAAAATCATTTAGCTTAGCCTGAATTCGCACCCGGATCTCTCGACTGCCGGTCAGTTATGATACCATTCTCGCCAGAAAGGCAAATGATTTTTTCCATGGCGAATTCAATCCTCAGTGTACATAATTTTTTCTGTTGTTTACCTTAGCTTATGCTTCGATTACTTCAATTTGTGTTGTTTGGCATAAGATGCATTGAATCTACTTCTGCAGTGAGCAGGAAAACCAAGTCATGTCTATAATTTAAGAATATTTTCTAGTTAAGGGATAACTCACTCTGTGAACCCATTAAAAGCCATCTATCTCCTCACGGCTCCCTGAGATCCTTTTTCTTACATTATTTCACATAAGATTTAGGTTTCATCCAATAAAATTTGTCCGAAAATTTTGGACATTTATATTCACTTACCATACGTTACTTAAACAAAACTTAGTGCTCGAGATTGTTTAAGGGTAAATGTGGTAAAGTAAGCAATTTGTGATTTTTCACATAATTTAGTAATTCACATAATTTTTGGCATTGCTATTGAACTTGTTCGGAATTATTTCGTTGCAAATTAATTCCTCCCCTAAAAACTTTTTTTTTTTTTTTTTTTAAGTAGCTAAAAAAATCTATCACATTTTGGCTCTCACTAATTTCTTCGAAATGTTTGTGCTTTGAAACCACAAAATGTTTTAAAAGCACTTTTTAAAAAAATATTTGAATATTCGAAATTATTATTTTTGTGTTTGTTCAACTTGATTACCTGATATCATTGTTTCAAAACTTTTATTTTGGAAGTACATCGCCGTTGGCCCGGAATTTGAGTGACTGTGTAAAATTTTTTCTACTTTGAGGCTTATCTCACAAACTTGGGTTGATTTGTAGCTCTTTTGTTAATGCGGCATTTTATGCAATATTTTAGCAGAGGAAGCTAAGCATTCTATTTTATAACCATCGGTATTATGCAGTGAGAGGCAACTACATGAGTTTCCAGTAGAAAAAGTCAACCCACGGTCCTTTGGCTTTCCCGATCACTGCGCGGACCACTACACTTTCCAGATTCTTGATATCCCGTGGTAATTGCACCGAAGCTCATGGTGCTAGATTCTAGTCTCAATCCAAGATGGGAACGCGAGGGAAAAAGGACTCCAATGAAGTCACAACCGATTGAGATCCTCAAATCTGCCCTTAATCTATTTGCGCATGGCCATAATCTACATAGCACTGCAGAAACAAGTGACACCGTACGCAGTCACGCGCACGGGTGCAAAGTTAAATACGCCAAAGAATGAAGTTCGTTATGAAAAAATATGTGACTTAGCCGGGATTCGAACCCGGGTCTCCTGATTGCCAGTCAGGTGTGTTAGCCAGTAGCCAGCCAAATGGCTTGGTGGTGTAGCTTAGCCGGGATTCGAACCAGGATCTCCCAATTGCCGGTCAGGTGTTTTAGCCAGTGGCCAGCCAAATGGCTTGGTGGTGTAGCTGGCTAGCACATCTGACCGGAAATCGGGAGATCTGGGTTCGTATCCCGGCTAAGACAAATATTTTTTCGGGCGAACTTCATCCTTTGGTGTATTTAACATAATCTACATCTACATACTACTCCGCAAGCCGCCTAAAAGGCGTGTGTCACGGGGTGTTAGGACACCAAAACGTTTGCACATAGAAAGGAAATGCTCTAACGAAATCACGACTGGGATTTATTTAAGTTCTTTATAGTTCTGGTGAAAAAGGAATTCTCACGGCTATCTTTTATATCATCATGACTATAATGTGATGTTCTCCGTGTCACTCTTAAAGATATCCATTCTCAGTTGTTCAAGAACCCTAAGCCTAGCGCGCAGCCTCCGAGTCTCCAGCGGCTCCCAGCCCATGCAATGAGTAATATTTCCATCCTGCCACGTGAGCGGCTGTGAGACATGCATAAAATGCTATTAGAAATAATTCTCCTGAAACGGGAATGGAACCACGCAACTTTGTCTTTTTTGAACTCGGGAACCTGGATATCGTGTAATATTTCTAACCCTGCCGCGTGAAAGGTGGTGAAATACACAAGAATTGCCATGAGAAAAAATTCCCCTGGACCGGGAATCGAACCACGGACCTTTGGCTTTCCGGGCCAATGCCAAAGGTCCGTGGTTCGATTCCCAGTCCAGGGGAATTTTTTCTCATGGAAATTCTTGTATATTTCACCTCCATTCACGCGGCAGGGTTAGAAATATTACACATACTGCTTTGCGCGGCTTTAGCGCAGGTTTGAGGCTCTTAACCGGTTGTGGCTTCTTGGAAGTTCTTGCTCTCTCGCGTTGCCATCCTTGAAGGACCGCGAGGGCCTAACACCTAGTACCATGAGGTTCGGTATAATTGCCATGGGAATTAAAGAACCTGGATAGCGTAGTGGTCTGCGCATTGGACCGTAAAGGCAAGTGGTTCGATTCCCGGTTCAGGGGAATTTTTTCTCACGGCAATTCTGGATAGCGTATTTATCTGCGCAGTTTCCCAGGAAGCCTAAGGTCCGTGCTTCGATATCCGGTTCCGGGGAATTTTTTCTCCTCTCAATTCACGTACACTTCATCGCCGTTCACGAGGCAGTATTGAAATATTACACGAGAGCCAACTGATTTACATGTATGAGGGGCAATGCGACTTTGAGAGGCAACTGCGTCGCCAACTGACTGCAAAGCGTGCGAACTGATCGAAGAATGCATGAAATGCCCCGCGATTCCTTCAAACGAGAGCGCACCCTCCACTGCGAAGTGGTTCTCCACGATTAACGATTGTTTGAATGCACGGCGACCCATCTGATCCCATTAACGCGTAACACTTCCTCATAGCCCCAGTGAAAATTAATGTCGTTCGCAACACAATCACGTGAGTAAGCTTAAAACGGGAGGAGAGAGAGGTCGGGCTATTGTCTTAGGATCACTAATATCGCATGATCACGAGAGTCTATTTACTTCGTTGATAGACTAGAAAATATGATAGTGAATTAGCATTACGAATAATGGCGCCTTGTTGCTCGTAAAGCAATGCCATTCATTGGCTCTGCAATGTGTATATACTTCTTTAAAAAACCGACTGCATTGGCGTGTGAAATAGTGAAATATATTATAAATGGAACATAATTTTGAAAAGAACAGAGACGTTATTTACTAAGCCAAGGTACTTATCTGTACCTATGTAGGATCAATGCCAGCATTCAATTATTTTTCGATATCATTTACCATAAATAAATAAATATAATGACTGACGAGTAACATAAATTACTCCTTGGAGAATAATTGGAGCTTGTTTCAATTTATATATATTCCGAATCTCTGCCACTAGGCCTTATATGGATCCGTTCATACATCCTCATAAATATGCAAAGAGTATATCAATATTTAATTTTACATAGTTGTCTGAATAATGTTTTTAATATTGGACTATTTTTATTTTTATTCAGACGTTTACTTTTAATTTTTGGCAATTACTTATGGTTTCAATATTTTACAGTGTTGAATTATTTCTTTCATTTCAGATAACTATTTAGTAACAAGATAACTATGAGAAATTTCACTCCCGTTTGAAGCCGTTGAGAAATTGCCTTATTTTAAACGTTTTCGCTGACATAACTCAACTCTAGTAAATCAATAAGTGTGTGGAAAAATCATGATGTGTAAAATCAAAGTTATCCGCCGTATTGACTGTTTTATTTTAATGTATCGAAACCCAAGGAAACCAATGCAAAATACTTAAAAGAAATAACACATAAATTTGCTACGAAACTTAACGGGGGGAGTAATTACATTTCAACGGTTCATAAATGAATGATTCAATTTCCTCATCTGATTTTACAAATATGATGCTAAGCATGGTAATTAATTTAAGTGTAATATTTTACGTGGTGTTGCGTTGTTCATCTTATTTTTTTATTTATAATCATAATTTATGCAATAATGGATATCCCTTTTATGATGAACCCTTATGTCAGAATTCCAGTGCTTAAATTCTAATTCTATTTGAGAAAATTCAGTAACTTCGTATTTCTCTCTTTCTTCCTTGATTCTTAATAATATTCTACCCTATTAATTTCAAGCAATTTCACTTAAACTGAAGTTTCATTCTAATCGTAGTTTTTTACAAATAACATTTTGGTTCCGGCTTCATGAAATAAATTTCGGTAAATTTAAAATCTTGAATTTAACGATTTTAGTTAAATTACTCCAAGTTAGTGTTTGAACAACCGTGAGCCGTGTTTTGCATGGTTTTTCTTAAGTTTTACACATCACGCTCTTGACGGTCCCACTAACAACAGGTCTCTCCAACTGAATACTCCCTGCAACTGTAAACAATTCCACTGCATCTAGTTCAGATCTCCATTTCCTTTTCAGCCTTTTAAGTGGACAACTGTATTTAATGGCTTTTTTATGTTCACCAGCGAGTTTTATTAAAATACAAGGCTACGCTCTATTAAAAACCTATTTAAAGCGTGGATTGTGTTACTCAGCAGGTTTGTGATAGGGAAAAGAAGAAAGATAAGCCTTATTATGGAGTGTAATTGCTTCTAAGAAAGGGAGGTCATCGGTGAAAGAGGGAGCTGTTGATTCCGTCGTCTTGGAGACGGTCGATTGACAGATCAGATGACGAAAACGGCCGGATCAAGACGGCGAGACTGCTGGCATCTTCTTTGGCGACGACAGGCGTCCCATCAATCACTCCTGGAAAGTACGCCGTCTCAAATAGCATCCAACTTCCTTCTCTCGAAATAATCTCCCATGCAAAAGATGGGATCCCCACTCAATTAGCCGAGCTACTTCGTCTTCTAAAGACCTTCGGCGGCTTAGAAAATCTCTCGCCAGCTCGTTTATTAGCATTAATGTCACACGCGATGAGCCCTAGCCGATGGAGGGAATTGATTATTGATACCTTCCAATGGATCGTAAATATATCGCCTCGACAACTTCGCCACTTCGACTCGGAGAGTTGTTCGACGCCCAAAGCCACTCCCAGCCAGTGCGATAAAAACTTACCGAGAAACTGCGTTGCTTAGAATCGCATAAGAAATCATTTAAAATCATAAACGTACATTAGATCCATTCCACCCAAAGTCGACCAGGCCCTATCGGTCTCCGATTTTGACAAAAAGTCTTCATTTGAAAATTGCACTAAAACCCCTACGTCTTTTGAATCAGTAATAAAATAATTATTTTTTTTCTTCTTATCCTGACCTCATTAATTAATGGTAAAATAATTCTTGGAGTAAAGGTCAAAATGTGTGTGATGCAAAAAAGCTGTTAGCCAACTTTTCAGTTTATTTAAAACTATCACCAGGGCTAGGAATGAAAACATGAAAACAATATAAATTACAATGATATGCAATATTTTTACATAAATAAATGTTACGAAAGAGTTTTTTTGTTTGCAATAATTCCTACCTAACTATGAGGAAAGTGGTAACGTCCCACCGAAAATTTAGTACTGTGAGTGTTTTTTATCTTTTTTTGTGTCCTGTGATTCTGCTCAACCTGGGGTATTTTTATGTTATAATTAAAAAAAATATATATATATATAAGAAGAGAACTCATTTGAAGAGAACACTTTTGACATCAGTACCGACATAATATTTTATATCAGTACCATCATAACTATTAACCTTCAGTAATACGGTTTAAAAGCTATTGCAGTTTTGTAAAACTAAAATTTTAGGAAACGGTCGATCGAGCAATAGAGATCATATCTCCAGGAATATGGACGATATAAGGTGAAGTATCTCACTTTAAAGGTCTTGAATTTTAAAGGATTTAAAGGGGATTGTGTTGTGAATTTTATACAATTTAATATTGCTTATAACAATTTTAAATTTTCAAATCAATTTTTGACGATATGGCTACCCCTTTTATTACCCACATATTTAACTAATGTTTTAATCGACTCCCCCTCCCCCCCTATACATGAAAAAATCTTGTAGTGGTAAAATTTCATTTTAAGAGAGTTCTGAGTAATGTCGTGACGCTCAAAGCCATGGTAGCTATTTTTAGTTCTCCGCCGCATGTTTCCCTAATCTGTGAGGATTTTTCTTGTTACATATTTGAGGAGTTTCTTATTCTGGAATATTTTCTTGAATTGTGACTTGCCAATCAAAGTAGTGGCACCTGTTTCTTCGCTGGATATTTCCTTGATATATGAGTGTTTTTTTTGTTTTTATATGCCTTCTTCCTGGGAGATTTAAATCCTCATTCAGGTGTGGTATTTGGAGAAGGCGACTGACCACTGGGGTCATTTGTACCATGAGGAAAGGGTCAGGAAGGAAGGAAGGGTGGAGAGAAACCCGGCTCCGGCATCAGCCTGCTCTTAACGAAAGGCGCCAGGGTGACCACGGCTTAACGTCCTATCAGACGGACGGAGTGTTGCGCTTGAAATGTCCTCCACATACCATTCAAGCAGCGTTCGCGCAGTCACTGAAAACTATCTGGCACCAGTGCGATTTGAACCCGAGTCCACGGGGTTGGAAGCTAACACTTTAGCCACTACACCAACATGATATCTATTTTTTCAACAAGTTTCCACCGAATATCTTCACCTGGATTGTCCTTGGCGCTATTGGCTAGTAATTAAAAATGTTGAATATAAGATTAAAACAAAGCGCTCCGGTGCATTTCAGCACATTTGAAGAGTAGGGGGAGAAAAAAGGGTTCGATGGAAAAGAAGGACATTCGAAGGGGTAGCTCCTGTGTCAAACCTTGACATTAATATTTGAATTTGTTAAAAACTTCAATGATTTGTTACTTTTTTGTAAGGTAAAGCAATAATTGTATTTATCAATTCAGGCCGATGAATGAGCCGTTTCCAGTGATTTTATCTCCCTGGCAGGTGATTTTAAAATGCTTATATAGGGATTTTAACATGTTTATTTAGGTAACATATTTATGGATTTATTGCGTATAATACGAAGAGCCAGAAGAAATGTTGGAAATCTGGGTTCTTCCCTCCCCATCAACCACTTCCCTCTTCAATTCACAATAACGCCAACTTCCTTTTATTCTATCCAACAATCCTATACTCTTCCTTCCTCTCCCTCGTTTACCTAACATTCTACCCTCTAACACTGTTTTCAATATCCCCTCCCCTCTAGGTATGCGCTCCATCCATACCTTCTGTCTCCTCCGTATCTCATCTAAAGGTTGCCTCTCCTCACCCACCACGTCCAGCACTTCATCGTTCCTCCTTCTCTCCGTCCACTTCACCTTCTCCAATCTTCGCTACACCCACATCTCGAATGCCTCCAGCCTTCTCTTGTCATCCTTCCTTATTGTCCACGTTTCCCCACCGTAAAGCGCTACACTGCAGATCAGGCCCTTCACAAACCTTTTCTTTAAATTCTTACATAGCGAACCTCTCAGAAGATCCTTCCTGTTCATGAACGCCTCCTTTGCTAATGCGATTCTCTTCCTAATGCCCTTACTAACGTATCCGCTTTCCTCTAACATACTGCCTAAGTAGTTGAACTGCTCAGCCACATCATTCCTCCCACTTTTACTCCAGCTTCTAACTCATCCCACGCTTCCTTTGCGGTAGCGAAATTAAATTGTGCACAATTGGTAATGTGGTGGTTGGCAATCGATTGTAAAAATTTGTAGTTTATTTTGCAAGTGGTTCTTTGAGTTTCCAACGACGTGGCTTCCATTTCACCCGGCTCCTTCCCACCCCCACAACTATGGTGGAACCGGCGCGCCTCGTGTCGGGCGGGGGCGGAAGAGAAATGTACGCCGATCCAGGGTCGCAGCTAGGAATTAAGGCTGGGAAGGGGGGTGGTGTTTAGGTGCAACTAATACCGGGATGTGTTGGGGTATGAAATGCCCACCAGGATAAGCGGTAGGTGCGATATTAATAAATTGCCTAATTTTAAGATAAACGGTTCAGAATGATGAGTTTTACGGTTCTCTGAGGGACATTTTTATTATTCCTTACACTATTCTATTAGCAATATCAATCCAATTAAGTAAAATGGATTAAACTTAAAAATTTCTCTGAGCTCTGGGGGGGGGGGGGGTTATACCCCAAACCACTGCGCTGATCATCCCGATCCAAGAATACAATTTATTCTATCAAGTGCGCTTGAATGTGTTTTATGTAATATTTTATAGTTTTTTGAAATAAAGTTATTTTTTAGACATTTTATGCACTACATTTCAAGTACCTCCCTTAGCGCTATATGTATTTTACTCTGTTAGGAGCGCTTCTTGAAAACTCTATAATAAACCCTGCAATCTTGCGTCGAAACAATCCCCGACAGCTCCCCAGGTGTGGCGAACTCTACCCCATCTGACCTGCGACGCTCGCTGGAGCGCGCCGGACGTTCCCCCGACACCCCACCGCGAACCGATGTGGACACTCCCCTATCGCTTCCGAAACGTTCCCGAAGACGCTCCCAGCGGGCCGTAACCTGCTCCCAGGACACTTCCGTGGCACCTCCCAAATGTTCCCGCAACACTCGAACGCTGCTTTCAGAACACTCCGTCCGTCACTCCCGCAACACTTCATCGACGCTCCCGTTTCGCCTAGGATGCGTAGACGCTTTGGTCAAAATTGTAGGTACCTAGTTTGCAGCATTGAAAAATCTCGTAAACCGTTACATGCATTCAAAAAACACTTTATGGTTCGAAAAATCAACACAAGAAAAATCATTCGCCTTGACCGGGTTCCGAACCCGGCCGAGTGCTTTAGCCAGTTAAGCTACCGAGGCGTCATGCTTCCCTTTGTAGAAATTTGTGGACTTTACCGGACAAGGTGGAATGGACTGCTGAGCATATTATGCGAATAGCAGTCCAAGTCGAGCTTAAGGTGCTACAGCCGGAGGGCAAGGACCGAACTATGAATACGAAGAGGTGTTCGCTATAGACTTGTTTAAGTATACTGGGACTAGCCGCGGTGATAACTTTTACGGACTCACCAGCAATGCACAAATCGTGCTAAAAATCCACAGAGGAATAATCATTCGCCTTGACTGGGATTCGAACCCGGATACCTCGAATTCCGATTGTGCAGTATGAGTTATGGATCTCTGGAATCGTTACTAATTGACTTTAATAAAATTTCCTTGAGCGATAGTCGTTGATAACCATTTCAAATAGGCTAATGTAAAGGCTACAAAAAGTAATGTAGAAAATAAGTGAGAAGTCCCTTAATCGATTTTTCAATCTATATTTACTTAAATAGGCATAAATAAAAACACAATGTTTTTAATAAGGACTCAAAAAATAAATAGCTTACCGTTATTAAAAGAAAAAGGCATGTCACCGACAAACAAAAGCACCTCTCTGCGGTTGCCTCAGAGTATATATGATTTTAAAAGGATAGTATGCTAAAAGGCAAGCAATACGATGAAATCGGATGATTTCCCAAAAAATGGATGGTCCTTAGTATTAAGCACTAATGTTCTGACTGCTGAAGCACATTAAAACCAACAGCAAGCTCTCAAAGATGTCAATAAATAAGTGATTTCAATAAATATTTTAACTTTAAAAAATGAGGCATTAAACGGTGGATGAATTAATTTCTCTTCTGTGGATTTTTCGCACAATTTGTGCATTGCGGGTGACGTAAAAGTTATCTCCGTGGCTAGTCCCGGTATACTTAAACAGCACTTTAAGTTATTCGTTTTCAAAGAAAATGAAGATGATTTACGCATTAGGTCGAAAGCTGCGACCCAAGGAACAAACATGTTTTCGATTTAGAGTGGAATGACACAGTATGATATAAATAAGGTAATCGTCAATGCGTTTGGGTGGTGATAGGTACACATTAAAACAGGTGCAAGTAAAAACGGCCTCTTATCTTTCTAGATATCAACTTTCTGTGTGTAGAATAAAATATAAAGCCCACCACAGATCTTTTTAGAGAAAAAATACCGAGTATTATTCTAGGCTTACAATCGGATAAAAAATAAATAAATTTTCCCAGATCTGTCCCTACCTAATTGATATTTCCCTATATTCACCCACTATATGGAAGGGAAGGCCTTCCTTCGAGGGAAACACAGGCTTGTCAAGGGTAAAAATGTACCAAATGTACGCTTGTAACATCAAATTAAACGTTTTCAGCTGGTTTGGAAGTCATTGTTAAAATTGCTTCATTACCAAAAAAGAATAAAGATGCATGTGGAATTTTTTTAGCCCTTAAAATAAAAATAAGTTGGAAAAATACGAATTATTCCATTGAATTCCGTTTACGGGCATTTCTTTGTATGGGCTACTGCCTGTGCTGCCATCTAGCGGAGGCGAAAATTAAGCGGACAAATATCCACGATTGTTGTGTCTTTCATTTAGCAATACGTCCGTAGGTTATGGACACCAAACTGTAGCTATTTTTATACGTCGTGAAAGTACTAACTCCCTGCTTTTACGGAAAGTAATTACGACGACCCCCAAATACATTGAACACATGGCATCAAACTTTTTATCCAAAATATTATAAATTATGTGAAAAACTTAGCAATTGTGAGATGAAATAATATAAAGGCATCAAATCTGTAGTCTCTGCAGGGATTTGGGTGAATATTCTCACAGCCAGTGTGATGAACTGAGGCTGTTTGAATAACCGGTTATGCTTACACAGATATAAAGTGGTCGGATTAAAAGGAAAAATTAAATAAAGTTAAAGTATTTATCCTAATGCCAAATTCTTGCAAGCATGTAGAAATTACTACGCTCGGTAAGCCTAGAAATGTTGATTAAACTGATACCAGCGCCTGACCGGCAAACGGGAGATGCAGGTTTGAATACCGGTCAAATCAAGGCAAATTTTTAGCATGGGGATTTACATCTTTGGTTGATGAAGTTTTCTCGGAGAATTACCAGATTCTACATCTTTGGTGTACATACATATATATATTTGCAATAATTCTCGTGATTGCGTAAATAATTACTTGTCGCATGCGGCATACTTCGGAATTAGGTTAAAATACCCATGAAAAAATATTTCGAAAATATATTTAAAAGAAGGGTAAGATTAATTCCCTAATCTCTAATGTTTACCAAATTGTTCACGCAATTTTGGTGGAGAGTTTATCGTGATATTCTGTGTTTATTGAGGTCGAAAATATTTCCATCTCATCTACGTCTCGCTCCCAACGCGTCGGTTCATCGCTTGTCCCTGACGGCCCATCAAACTGAGCTGCACCAATCGACATTTGGGATCGAACTTCCCCATTTGACGCAGTCACGCGCTATAGAATCGGATGTGCATTCGTCTGATGCGAATGTGCAAAATCATAGCCGTGCTGTGAGCACTAGAAAAAATTGACAGCAATTACTTATGAAAGGCTGCTATTTAGTCCATGAATGTTTTCGTAACCGTCGGCATGGAATCCTGAAGAAATCTCTTGCACTCTTTAACACTCCACTTTCGTTTGCGTATTTTACGGCCGAAATAACTCTTCCCTCTTCCACGCTCGTCATTTTTTACGCGCATTGGTTTATATCCATGGTTCCACTAAACGGCAATTGTATCCGACAGGCAAAAATCGGATTAGCTCGTTGTCAACCCAAGGAAAATTGACGGAAATAAAAGAAAATCGCGGACGCGCATAAATATCGCCGACTCGTAAAAAATTCGATTGTTTATTCTGGATGCATCGAAAGTGAGGATCGTATTTTTTGGGATTCTTGCCGATGTATTCCGATGAGTATGACAGTCGGTAGCAATATTCCCAGAGTTTTCGCTCGAGATATAGATAGATAGAGTTTCGGAAAAAAATCCAAAATTTACGCTCTCATCGAACGAGCTGACTCCATAATTTCAGTTCATAAAGCAGTAAATCTTTGGCGATATCTCTCGAATCACTCACGGACAACTTCTGATGGCTTATTTTTTTATTCCAGAGCGACACTCGCGTCCTTCCTGCAGGCGTGAGAAATAAAAATGAGAATTCTATCAATGGAGTAGACTCCAAATGCTCTAGGCAGTAATTTAATGGTATCGGTCGAAATGAATGAATTCTCACTGAAATTCCTCCTCGTTTCTATTTCATATATTTTGTCTTCTTTGCATAGCAAATTTGGGAATTTTATTGAATTCGTCCAGTGATAGCATTAATAAATTTAAAAAAATATTTCCTAAAATAATCAATGAGATATATCTCTAGTAACTCCATTGGTGAGGCATAACTTTTTTAAATTTTACGGCGATTTATTGCTTAATAATATCATTTAGCGTATAGCGTGGGACATATTTGTTCTGGTCATTGTAATTTTGTCTGAAGTTATTTTGTTACATGTGTTTTTGTTTCCTCAGCATTGCGTATTTTGGCGCATTATTCGCGTATGATGACTCTGTAATATACGAGTGTTGTTTAAGTTTGAGTGATGAAGCTATTAAAAAATCCAGTTTTACGTGCTGCGAAAATCGTGTGTAGACAACTCAACTGGTAGTGCAGTCAGCCTTTTACATCATATTAAACTATTTTTGATTTTGGCCTTGATTCATCCATCAACCCCTAAAGTATTTTTTAATAAGATATACTGTCTCTAATTTTTAATACTAAAGGGACTATTAGTCTTTGTTAATAACTAACCATTAAATTAAAAATAATAAATCTTTCATTTGTAACCAATTTTCGTACAATTTATCTTCCAATTTTTCTGTTTCTATATCATTCAACACCTATTTTTTCATCTACTTATACTGCAAGTAATGTTATTTCAATAATTTATGTTGGTATTTCCGTGTTTTTGCAGGGTATATTGCTATTAAATGTTCTGAAATATTTGTTTTCTATGATAATGTATACGAACGCGCTCTCGAATGTGCCCTGGGTGTGCACCGAAGCTGCAGCCCTTAATTTCAATGGACGTCAAAACATCTTAACCAAGGGCCGTGTCAGAGGTGCTTCAAATTCAGAACCTGGCTTGCTGTTTTTAAATACCTAAAATTCGATATTGAGATCACTGTATCAACCGATGGGTCATATTTTCAATCTGAGAAGTACCACTAGCTACTATTCACGACTGATTTACGAGTAAATAGTGGTGATACTTTTTATTAATGACCATTTTGGTTCCAGCCTACCGTCTGTATCTTTTGGTTATACAGCAATAAGTTTCAATAAAATACGTTGGTGTTTACACTGAATTTTTGCTATGTAGATTGCTTGCGATTTCTCGAAAATGTTTGTTTTCGATGATTACGTACACGATCACTATCTCGTATCTAGCGTTTTGGGCGTGCATTAAAGCTCAAGCCCTTGATTTCTATGAATGTCAAAACACGGTAACCGCGGCCGTAACTGACGTGCTTCAAATGCAGTGCGCGATTTCCTGATTGCTGTTATTATATTTTCATGGAAGCCCTCCTGATTCGGTCTAGGCCCAGTCATTCACGCTCGTTTACCGCGCACTTGAGCCAACCACGGTTTACCATACGCAAATCGGAGATAAACCGCTAGACTCGCGCGCCGAAGTGCAGTTCGAGAGCGTGCCGGGAGAGGGCGCCGTTGTGCAGCAGCGCGCGCATTGATCCGTGAGTCTCGCGGTGCCGTCCTATTCACGGAGCATTCTACGAAATTCAGAGGGAGAGAGACAGGATTACAAATTATGTGCATACATACATCCTGTGCCGAAACCAACGGATTCTGCTCCATCGTCATTCCGTCGGCGTAATCCTAAATGTATATTCAGTCGCTGGGAAATTCGCGCCACCGCGCCGCGGGTGCAGCTGGCAGCATGGCTGCGTGCAATCACCTCAAGGTGACGAATGCAGGCTGCTCAATTCTGATGTTTAACGGCCGTCTGCCCGTCCAGCTCAAGGAAAGACAACCTCTTGTGCCAAAGGCGCGAAAAAATAAAATGATTACTTTCTTTGGAAACGAAAGAGCAACATCAAGGATGATTTCGGTATGGTACGTTATTTGGATTAAGTGAAGGACTTCTGAGGCGATGTGCGCCATGAGGGAAGAGTGGATAGAAACCCGGCGCCGGCATTAGCCTGCTCTTACCGAAAATCCCCGAGGGGACTACGCCTTAGCGTCCCATCCGACGGACGGAGTGTTGCACTCAAGATGTCCTACACCCATCATTCAAGCAGGGATTAGGAGGTCTCTGAAAATTCTGTCGCCACCGGGATTTGAACCTGAGCCAATGGCGTGTGAAGTCAATACTCTATCTACCACACCAACCCGATCCCTAGATGATTTCGCCTGTACACGGTCATCTTGAAAAATATCTCTGCCGTGAAATCTTCTAAAGAACCAACCCTAAATTTTTCGTCACATGGGAGTATATTGAAGAATAGAGTGAATTGTATGAAGAGGGAGAGAAATGACAAAGTGGCGGACATGATGCTGCTAGAAGAGGCACAGAGAACGCATAGGGAGGATATAGAGGAGGTGATGGGGTGTTTAAAAAAGTATTGCAGGGTAAGAATGTTGGGTAAAAGAGGAAGAGGAAGGAAGATGATAAGATTTTTTGATGGAATGGAAGTGAGCAATAGGCCTTGCTATACATTTAAGAGGAAAATTTCAAGTTGGGAGGGGAAAGAGGCCGAGGTAAACTGCGAAATACTCCCTGCAAACCTACCTCAGTCGGCAAGTTATTCACAAGATTATTCGCCATAGTAGTTTCTTTCTCTGTAACTTAGGTAAAAGGAAATGAGTCACGGAATTTACTTGTTAATATCAGAAATACGTTTTTATTTTTCAATTGCAGCCCTTTCAAGAACATGTGATCACTACCTATTCATATCACCCTTCATTGTCCCTTCGACTATCCATCGCGAAACGCTTCCCCGTGATGATGATCTTTTAAAGAGATACGAGGTCGAGGCTGTGGAAAAGACGCATTAGTCACTTGTTTGCGAGCTTACGGTCTATTGATTGAGGTAGCACATAAAAAAAGAAATCGGCCATGATGATAATAGGAAATCGAGCAGGCTAACGGGAAAAAATAGGGGTGGTCGGATCGGATGCGTCGGATCCAAAGTTGCGGAAGACATCGGATCTGGATCCGAAATTTCAAATAATAGCTTCAGCGCAAGCATAGGGGTGGAAAGAGTTCCGATTCTCTCTTCGAATGTGCCGTCGCATGCGATTCTTGTCCTACTCATGAACCGTTTTGTTTTAAAGCTCTCGCAGAGGTTACGTAGCAGAATTTCAGCCGTGGAAAATAAAAAAGGTAAAATACAACTGGTACATAGTGTGACTCTTCCCAAGAGATTGAACAATCATCGGTGGAATCTCAGCGTCAGAAATTTGAAAATGGATTTGGATCCAAAAATATCCGACCCAAAAGATCCGGCTCTGAAAATCGAGGATCCGATACGAATCCGGAACCGAAAAAAAATCCTGGATCCGTCCATCTCTAGAAAATAATTGTTTTAAAATGACGATAGATATCAGATTGCATGCCCTTTCCAATGAACGACCGAGGAAAATTTCACACCGGTCCGTCCAAGAAACGAAGGCGGCCAGGAGCTGGTGTCCACGCTGTGGATTGTCGTTCGCAAAGACGGAGAACGTGACGTCGCCGCGCTGTGCGGATTTACAAATTTTGATCTTTTATATTGTTGCGTCCTCTGTGGAAAGCTGCAGAAGGGGCGACTCTCGCTTGGGATCTTGACTGACGCTGAGGGATTCCGGGCTGCGGAGATGGTCCTCTCGGAGGGACAGTATCGGAGAGAAATGAAAGATACGGGGTTTGCCGCAAGGAGTGTGTTTTACACTCTTGGTTGTTGAACAACAGTGATCTCCTCCCTCCGATACTCCGGGTCAATCGACGAGCTTCCCCTCCTAGGCCCTGCGGGCGTCCGCTACCCCAGTGAGAAACGAATCATCGAATCCACCTCGAATCTACGTCTACAGATCGTTATGTGGTCATCGTCGATTTTATTTGTTCAATCGACGAGTTTTCGATGTGTTATTCTGATAAGTCAGGGTGCTGATTGGTGGAGGGGTGGCATAGCGATGTAGTGTTGAAGTCTTAAAATTAACTGAGAGACACTATTAAAACTTATCTGACAAAAATAAGAAAGCTAAAATTAGATAATTATTTTGTTAATTTACATACATTAGCTTCAATGACGGAGAACAATCGTTGATTCCTTTTCATTCAGTAACTTGACAGGGAACGCGTGGCGTTCAAGCTTAAAGGCACTTGCTATAGAAGAAAGAATCGAAAAGTCGATCGAAACGTGTGTCGGTCGTTGTTGGTGCAGTGTTCGCAATTACGGCATGTAATTTTTCAAGATATCACTTTTTCCCTAAATACAAAATGTAGAAAAATATCGCTGTAAATATATGTAGATATAATTATCATCTGTACTTGCCATGCCTGCATGCTAATTACAGATAGGATCCTGATTTAAGGTTTTCAGGGAAGACAAAATTTAAAACAATTGTGCTGTGCAGATTTCCATGCTCACACATATGGCTTAGATACACCGGACTTCCTACTTGTGTCACAGTTCTTAGTATTTCCAGCGTGATGTGTGACATTATGTTTAAGCTTGACGTTGTAACAGCGTCTAATTCATTTTAATACCTTTGCACTCGCGCCACGGATGTCAACATGATCTCTCATTTTTTTGGAAGGGTATCTGCTTATTATTGAAGATAAATATGTAGGACTTGAACTAACAATTCGCGAATATAAAATTGAAACCGCCAAATTATTTCAGTCTTCATTTGTTTAGACATTGCGTGCTCGATTGAAATCCGTCGTTGGGGCCGCAATAGATGCTCTTTATTAGCCGAAAAGATGTATATTTCCGTAATCATTATTATTAGGAATCGCA
This sequence comes from Ischnura elegans, assembly GCF_921293095.1. NCBI lineage: Eukaryota > Metazoa > Arthropoda > Insecta > Odonata > Coenagrionidae > Ischnura > Ischnura elegans. Next base: position 11,385,907 of record NC_060250.1, on the reverse strand, counting down.
GATATGTAGACAATATCACATCGATGACGTCGACATCGAAAACATGTCGATTTTCAGACCATATAGACATCGATCGATGTGTTACCATTGACGTTTTATCGATGACTACTTCGACGTCGAATCGACGACGATTCGATAACTCATTTCTCACTGGGTACGCGGGTCCCGACACTTGACGAAATTACCTCGAGGGAATGATGCGTGCAGTTTTTAAGAAATAGCGGCGTCCGACTGCCCCCCCCCCCCCCCCCCGCGCCCCGTGCGTTCTAGAACTTTCCTCTCGTGCACCCTTATTTTCTGAAAAGCGCGCACGCATCGACTGTGGAAAAAGCATTCTCCACTATTAGCACACTACAGGTATAATGGAATGTTCCAGAGACTCACGCACTAACTAAAAAAGGCGAATAAACCGAGACGGATAGAGCAATAGCCCTGGCATCAAGCAAAGAGGATGCATAGATCGAGAATTGAATCGGCCAAAACAATAGGCAGGCATCAAATAAAGAGTGTGCTTACGGTGAGAATTTTATCGGCTAGGAAAATAGCCAAGCATCAAAAAAGAGTGTGAGAGTTTAATCGGCAAGAAAAATAAGTCGGGATGTAACAATATCTCGACTCGTTGATCACGAGGTGGAGTAAAGTTTCACAAAATTCATTACCGTACTGTAGTCTATCAGCCTGCTAGGCTTCATCAAAATAAGGGTTTGGCAGTTTGTTAATGTTCCTTGTCAATAAGTTGCGTCGAAATTTGCATTAGGTAACTTTCTTTTCAACCTGCTGCTGCAGGTTTGTTCACAGTATTATATAGCATTAAAATTGTCTCTATAAGTATTTGATGCAAATATGTGTTATGTGCACCTACAGAGTGTAATTTAATTGGTGTTTGTGTAGAAATTATCTGTGATGAAACTGTTTCATTTCATTGTGAAAAATAGAATAAAGAGGGTGTTTCAAGAGGAATCTACATTCGAAATTTTAGTCTCAAAATAGGTGAGATTGTGTAATCGTATCGTTGAAACTTGCTTAAAGCTCTCGTTTAATTAAACTCAAAGGTAAATTGTCTCAGACAATTACAATGCACATTTTCGTCCTACCTTATTTATTTTATGTCCTTTAAAATCCTGAGCATTAAATAAAATGTCAAAAGAGCTGGACACCCAAAAAAGAAAAACCGTGTTCGTGGTAACTGCTGAGCGCATCCAAGAATCTGTATGCGTTGCCATAGCTCATTAACTAAGGAGTCGCGAACCCATGTTTATAGGACAAATATTGCTTAGTGTCCTTTTTAGAGGATTGCAGATTCCCGGAAACACCTTGTATTTCCAATGGTGTTAACCTTTAATTTTTTTCCTCTTATTTACCTTGAAAATTAAGTACTACATTAACCCATTAATCCCCAGCGTTGCGTAAACGCAACATTATTGAATTGAAATTATTATAAAAAACCTTTGCTTCAGGATAATTTTTTCTCAGGGTTTCTGAATTCCTGAAATACCATTCGCACTTATTCAGTTATTTTTGGAAAAATATTCATTAAAATAATAATTTTTATTTTACTTCGAAATTTGCCTATTTCGAAGTGTTGAAGTACTACAAACTGTAAATATTTTTTTACAAAGATTTATTGCGTGATCTTACTAGAGGTAATGTTTTCTCTTAGTTCTAAGCTTCTTCATTTATCATGTTTATTTTTGTCACGAAATTTCGTCGTTACTGGTATAAATATGGTTGTTGTAAATAATGTTGCGTTTACGCAACGATGGGAATTCTCTGGTAGACCAGAGGGCTTGTCTCAAAGCATAACGAAAATCGTCAATATGGCTTTTAATCGACAACGTAGTCTTTTGGAGGCAGTTTAGATACATTTTTGGCACTCACAGGTTGAGAGTTAACATAGGAAAGGGTGATTGGCATCTTGAATTCCAACATGGCCATCGGTACGAATTTTACATCGAACACTCTGGTACTTGGTGGAGTCAAGCTGTTGCGCGCACACGTGGAACCGATACAGAGCAATGTCATTCCCATGTCGTTGAGTGAAAGGATTACTTCTTAGACGTTAAATTCAGCTTCAGATGCATTCATTTTCAAAGATGGTAGAATGAGAGGGTGAGAAACCTATTAGTTGAAGCAGGATTGTGATGGAAGGTGGAGCGTTCCTCTAGTCGCTCATTGGAATTTTCTCCGTGCAATCCTGAGTTACCTATTTTTTCTTCTATCGCTTAGGTGATGTGAGGCTAATATTCTAGCTTCAGTTGGGTTCGTATCAGTGAAATTGTCCTCTGAAATGCATCTTTAATTCTCATCCAGTAATTATATCAATCATACCGCAGTAGTTTTTGCTCGGCTTTTTGCTAAATAATTTGTTCAGGGGTTTCCTTCAGATTTAAAATTGAAGAATTTTATCCGTTATTTCTACGCCGCAGACGTATACTTTATAAGAAGCGTCAAGAAGGTAGCTGAAGAATATAAATTGATAGGAGAGGCGATGTATAATATTTTCTTAACTTTGGAACTACAATGGGAATTACATCTTCTCAGTATTTCAAATATTGCAGGAGGTGCTGCAGGTAAATCACATTTTACTCAAGCAGTATCAAAAGAAAAATCGTCCAGTAAACGCGCACGCCCAGGTAAAAGATGCAGAGAACAAACAGCGGTTCATCTTAATGTGAAAAAATAGAATCTACCTCCATAGGAGTCCCGAATTTCTGTGTGAAAAAGGCAATAGAAACACTTATTACTCAGTATGGAGGCCACTCACCAATTGAGCTCCGTCACTTATTTCTCAGCGGAAAATTAATTGAATTAATTTTGAACTACTCAATAATTACGCTGAGAAGATAAATAACCATACATTTACTCAGAGTGAGGCAGCTATAAAAATTATAATTGGAATCGTAGTGTTGTCGGGGTATCATATATTACCACGCACTAAGTTGTACTGGACAAGCCAAGAGGAGATGTCTGTCGCAATTGTGAGGCAATTTATGACGAGAACTTGGTTTGATGAATTAAATAAATATCAACAGCACTCCGATAATTATCAACTACACAAAGTGATACATTTTTGAAAGTTGGACTTTTTCTCAATAGACAAAACCAAAATTCCATTTAGTTAGGAATTTTCCTAACAAATGGTTCCATATTTCAGGTGGCACGCAGCTAAAATGTTCATTCGTGGGGAACAATTTAGAGTAGATTATACATTGTGGTGCCTGGCCTCATCTACAGGCTATCTATATGAATTTTTTCCATATGGAGAGGTGGAACTTGAAAGTGATATGCCTAGGATTTGTAAGTTCACTAGAAGAAACGGTTGTAATAAATTAACTGAATTTTTTTGTTAGTCTCCGAAAATTCTTGCCAAGTATTTTGATAATTTCTCCATCAGTTACAATGTATTAGCAACTCTTAAGTGATAATTGTTATTTTTCAACGGGAAAAGCAAGAGGAAATCGAACGGAAAACTGCGCACTCATGTCTTCGAGAGATTTGACGAAAAAACCTAACAAGGATTTCTACTATTCGTTTGACAGGTCAAAATATATTCTCTTAGTGCGATGGCATGATAACTCTGTCATCGCTGTTGCTTTAAATTATGGGAATATGGAACCCATAGAGAGGACGAAAATATATTCCCGGAGATTCCCGTAGAAAATCGAAATATCATCAACGGTTACAATCAGGGAATAGAAGGGTAGATTTTCTCGATAATTATGTTGCATGTTACCGTATCCAGATTATGAGCAAAAAATGGAGGTGGCCTCTATTCCGAAAAGGGGTTGACAGTGCAGTGGTGAATCCGTGGTGATTTACGCCTAAGCCACGGGCAAAGCAATTCCTCAGTTAGAATTTCGGTCAGAGATCGTAAAACTTTACTTAGACAAGAAATCGTTTCCAATACAATGGCTGATGACATGTGGCATAAAAATCGCTGTTCACATGCGGGACACCTTAGGAAAAATAACATGTATGTGGGGTAAACCGCAGCATGCCCGTCAAGGGAGAATAGGGCATTTCATCGGTAGGCTACATATAATTCCCCGCGAAGATGTCAAATTTGCAAATCAAGGATAATTATGTTGTTAAAAGTGCTACGTTTAATTCCACGCAGCATATTATTGAACATTACATCAGAACAGACGATGAAAAATAAAATATGCAACCTAAGCTTTGAAATTTTTTTTGCTTTTATTTTCCGGGGTTTTCCCATCGTTGCGTAAACGCAACATTATGCAAATCATATATTATGCTAAATATAATAATTTTTTTCAAAAATTAGTCTTAATTAGGCCATAATTAACCGTAAAATACGAAATAACCGGACTTAAAAGCCCTATGTGCAGTGTGGGGAATAATGGGTTAAGAAAACAATGTACCCTTTTTGCGAGATACGCTTATTTCGTTTGAATAATATTATTGAGAAAATAATACAGATATGAACTTCTTCCAAATTATTTATTCCTCCGAATTCAATCTACTTTCAAGCAGTATTATATACAATTCCGGGAACCTTTAAGTCCATCTTAGGATTGCCAAAATATTTATTGTGGATTATTTTGTGCATGGATAATTTACGTCTAATATTTGAGTAATCAGTGACAGTTTAATTTAGAATTCATTAGTTGAAAAAAATTAAAATTATTTTTTAATTTTTAAATTTATCATTTTTTCTTAAATCACATAAAATTTGTAAATATTTCTAAATTTAAATATCTTTTGCAACTCAAAATTTAGCCAAAATAGTAGATCCTAAACAGCTGAGGAATTTGAACACCTGATTCACTAGGAAAGCACCCATGTACCCACTAAACCGTGATTTAGCTTAATATTAACTTGTTTGAAAATATCTTGTACCTCTACTTGATTATCGGATCCAATGTTCTATGAATGTGAAAGTTTTTTAAAATATAAATCAGGGATCGGAAAAATCAATCTTTGTTATTTTTTCATCGTGTTTTGATACTTCAATGAAAATAAAAAAAAATTTCTCTTCTTGTAAAAAATCTCTCCTACCAGATCTCTTGTTCAGAATTTCTTACAAAAATTAGCCTTTAAAAATCACAATTTGTTTAACCTGTTTGCACAGAATAGAAGACTCATTATTTAATAATGAATAAAACTGAATTTTCAAAGTGTTTGCCTGAAACAGGTTAAATCGTCATATTTTACATTTGATTTAATCACCTAGAAGAAAATAATATTTGTGTGCCCGAAAATTAATTCGTCTGTGCTGTTTTAGTTCATTAAAAACTACGGTGATCTTTTTGTACTTTAGTTTCCTAGGATGACAGGCATTTTAGTGTTGATTTTTTCGCCTCACTCCATTTTCTCTCTTTATGGCTTCTTTGACGCAGAGTTCTTCAGAAATCCCTCTCTAAAAGCCTTAGTTTGAATCAAAAAACTTTAACTTAGTACCTACCATTCAGAACAAATTAAATTTTGATTGAAGTTGAGGCATACAGCTAGCGAATAAATTCAGCGGAAATGTGAATGAATTGCTTCTTTTTGTACTCTGAATATTAATAAGTTTTGCCATTTTTTTAAAGATTTTTGAAAGTATTCCTGCCAGATTGAATTATTTTTTTGTATTTATCTTAAAAGAATACCTAAAATTTCTGGTACAAATTTCGTATTTTATAAGTAATATAAGCGGGCTTGACTTGGTGAAAATCCTTTATCGCTGGAAAATATAGCCTTTGCTATTTCAACGTAGGTATTGTTCGGCAATGGTTTCACTTCAGCCTAAGATTTTCAAGGTGAGCATCCTTATTTGGAAAAAGCAGTCTTTATACCTTCAACTCATTTCATCTTGTAATTAGACTGAAGGGTTAATTCATTTTCTTGCGTCTTTTTAACTTATGATTGTAGAATATTTATGTTCTTTGACCTACCTGTACTATCGAAAAATTTGGAATCCATGGGTTATAATAAAAGAATTATTTTCAAGTAGTTCAGTAGTACAAATAATTTACATTTAAAGGGGTGGGGAAAAATGGATCTTATTGTTACATTTCAATTCGCACTTCTTAAGAATAAATTTTCGGTTTAGCTCATATTTTAAGCGGAATTTGAATGCAATCCCAAAATATTGTAATAGATTAGTCAAGTTATCCTTAATTTTGACGAATATTTCTCGGGTTTTCAGCCAGGTTAATGCTTTTATGTAAGCCGACGTTTAACCTGGCTGAAAACCCGAGAAATATTCGTCACAAATATTCACTAGGAAAAATTTAAATCTAGTATTATCCGTTATTTTGTTTCCATCAGTTGCTCATTCTCCAAACGCGTAGAAGACCCTGAAGTACTTCTTTCATTAAATCGGAAATTATGCGCTCTTGAATTGGCATCGAGAACTACTCAACACAGTGTTAATGTAAATTAGTTGTCAGCGATGAAACTCCATTTCAGAGGTTATAAATCATCGTTTTAAAGCATCGTATTAATTTTTTTAAACTAAGTATGGAGTAATATTAGAGGATATTTGAAATAAAAACCGGTTGCGTGCCATTTAAAGGGATTTGAGGATTATAGTTGAGTACAACTGTCAATTCTCTTCGCTATCGTGTTTTTTATTTAATCTATATATTTTATAAACTTTTCAATGGTACCTACTTAATATGATCTTACAATAAAAATCTGTATTTTTCGCACGGCACTCATATTTTCATTTGACTATTTTACAGATTGAGAACATATGAATGATACCATTATCATTCCTGCCGTATCATATTCGTAACTTCCATCGATGGAGGATTGGAGATGCCCATGAAATATTTTCCTGAGGTGCATTGAAGTAAGTAAATATTTTTACGATTTTAATAAATAGGAATGCAATATGATTTATATTTCATTGCTGTTTTCGTCGTTATTTCTTCTTCACATTTCGTCATGGAGGAGACAGAAACTTATCACAGAGTTTGAGACCACGTCCGGGGCACTCGCAATTACGGAACTTCACATTAAAAAACAAAGAAAACAGTCGGTCTTACGAGTAGAACTACTTTTTAGCGGGTAGGATATGGAACCTCATACGAAGGAACCTTGGTTATGACATAACACACATATACACGGTCGAAAATCTGGAATGAGCGAAGCCAAGCTCCGTTTACTATTGAGTGAAGTAACAGATACTGCTTACTTATTGTGCGTCAAGCAATCTTTTTCTGGAATTTTGGAAAAAATAACATCATAGGAACATGCATCAATATTCTGCATTTTCCATGCTTCAAATTTCATTCGTCGGTATGCCCATTTTTTTGGACGATAATGTTAAATGGGTGTTTCCGAAAATGAAAACATCACTGAATTTATTTTAACTGCAGAAATAGGGTATATATAAATTAAATATATCTATAAAATTGTTGAAGGAATGGCGATTGATTTGATCGATGGTCCAGAGGTAACATACATTCACATTCAGCTCTTCTGAACTAAGCGGGTTTGGCATTATATGTATGATGCGGATCGAGTTTAATTTTGACGACGAACATTTAACTCTTTTGACGGTCAAAAAGGCATGCGGCTGTATTGGTGACAAGCATGATAATAGTGCTGCAATCGGCCTTGTCCGATGCTTTTTATTTCAAAAGCAAAGCGACCGTTATCTTTTTAATCAATACTGATGCCATGTATCGGAAAATATACGAATAAGCCAACGTAAAAATTAATTAGTAATCCGTGTTGGAGCCGAGAGACTCGCTGAAATAGGGCTTAAATCAATGGCTTGTGTGATGCATATTAATTTTTTATCTGGAATATTAACTCCCATCTGTGGTGTTGGTCACGGTAATAGAGAAATATTTTAGTGGATAGTTTTACTAGATGAAGCAAAACGTTAAATTATACGAGTTTGGCCGTGTCATGTCTATTTCGTGAATAGAGTATCAGCCAATTAGATTATATCTTAGTTTCCATTAAAATACGTTTCAAAGAGATGTGGTCACGTTCGTTTCATTGAGATTGGGAGGGTAACCTATTTAAAATAATTTTGATTATTAGAACTGTCGCAATCCTTAATGGAGCAAAAGGAATGGAGTGCATTGTAAGAAATAAATAATTCTCAGAGTGAAGAGTTTTATGCAAATTAATAGTGTCCGTATTTACAATCTATATGTACCTATCTTAACATTTAGTTTCAATGATTTCATGAAATGTTACATCCAATGAATCAATAAGATTTGGGATTTCATTTAAGGAGCTGTAATTCCATCGTGTGTCTATTTACATTTTTTAGCTTAGTGCATATATATACCTATTAAACGTGCAGATTATGTATGTCAGTCATATAGGTCAAACCGTAGCTAAATAAATGAAGGGACTATAATGTTGGAAATTAAGTAAATTCCATATTGATGAAACAACCTACTTTTTATGTTGAACATGTTATGCTCGGTCTAAATAATGTTCTAACCTCCATGAATGTTTTGGAAGTGAATTTTAATGGTGGAGTGTTTCTTTACTTGTAAGGTTTGTAGGTCAAATACTAAATGCTACTGTCCTCTATCACTGCAAATGTTTTCTTTTTCCTGTCGAGTGCACTATAAGTGGGAGAATACTAGAAGGTATTTCAATGTAAGAAGGTGATGATCTAATTTGGAGCTTAATGCAGCTGGACATTTAGCATTCACGTGTACAACTTTAGTACCTTGTGAGAGAGAATTCCTCGTGGAAATTAGGTAATAAAACCACCATTACTTATGAGATTAACGAAATAGCACGTTGGATAACATGCCGTGATACGAGATTTTAGTTAAGCTCAAATTATATTTCGGGAGTCTAATCTAGTTATTGCCTAGCTGAAATACTTAGTCAAAATCACCTATATAAAACTTTGATGGGATTTTATCAGAGAGGCGAGATCGGATTTACTTTCTGAAAATAACTTTGCTGGTAAATCTTTATAGTAGAAGACAAAATCCTATGGATATATGACTCTCCCTTTTCTCATATTTTTGTCCTGAAGAGTGAGTTACGATAGTAGGAAAGCAAGGGAGGCTTTCAAACCAAAGGTGGCGAATCCTTCTCCCAAATACAGCATCCCGAAAGACATAAACATCAAGAGACGCATCGTTCTTAGGCCTTGTCCTTTCTCCCGAACAAAAGCAGCTTCTAAGGCTTCCGTGTGGCTGTTAATGTCACAATAACGCTCATGCCTTACGTAACGTGGTGATTGATATTCCCGTTAATGTTAACTCCAATCAAGTATTAATATATATTTCATATTACTTTCTTTCGTAAAAACACTTTACATTTTAGCGCGCTATACAATTGATATACTAGAACATCTGATGGCCTGCATACAGGTGGCTTTCCCACTGAGGGGAGTGATAGCTTAACTGGCTTAAGCACTCGACCGGAAATTCGGGGATCCGGGTTCGAATCCTCGCAAAGGTGAATGATTTATTTTTTTCTGTGAAATTTTCGCAAAATTCAGTAACACTTTCCACTGGTAAAAAGATCTTTACGTTGCCGATGTCTTTGGGTCGCATTTGTTCCACAGCCGCAGTTTGTCCGGGATGTAATTTTTGGAAATGAAACTCGATTGTACGATATAAAATGATACTGCACCCTATCTCTCCCTTGCTTTTGTGCTTTTCTTTACTTATATAATAGTGATTTACTATTGGAGGTGAGTGAAAAAAAAAGGTTTCCAAACCAAAGATGGAGAATCTTAACGCCCGAAGAAAGTACCCAGATATATGGATTCACCTCTCTCAATACTGTGGCCCTCTCCTTTCTCCTAACCGAAAAACAAGCCATCTGTGGCTCTTTTCGATGGTTGTTCTTGCCATGTTCAGTGTTGCTCACGCATTCCGTCAGTCTCTGATTGATATCCCTGCTCGATATCACCCATTGCCTCTCCCATCCTCACATCTCTTCGCTGTTTTATTTCCCCTCTCCTTATCTGCATCCATCTCTACTCATACGCGCACATATATCGCATTCCTTCCCGTCAAGCCTTTCTGTATTTATTCCCTCCCCTGTGTCTCGCGAGGCGCTCTCTCCGGTGAGTCGTAAAAATGTTTTGCCTTCTTGCCCGCCTGTCAACCCTTTCTCGACAACGCGACGCCCTCACTCCCAGATACGTCGTTCCCTTTCCTCTGTCACCCGGAGTGATGATATGCATCGACGGAGTTCTGTTGTTTACGGCGTCATCAGTTTCACCCTTAGCCTCGGCTCCTTGCGTGCATCTTCTGCGTCTTTGCTTCATTCATTCCTTCCCTTGCCCCGAATCTCTTCAAGCCAGCTCGTATATCCTGTTCACAAGGATGTAGCCCACGGGTGTAGCTTTTTTTATAATTATTTCTTGGATTCTCGATTTCGATCTCTTCAACTGTGCTTTGCCACGATACGCTGGAATATAAAACTTGTTTCCTCTTTCACTAGTCAAGTTACTTACGAAAAATGTCGTTCGAAATCGATTTTTAATCGAAATGAAAATCTCGACTTTTCAACAATAATCGAATTTTCAACCAAAAGATCGATTCATTGAAGAAAATATCAAAGGTTATTAAAAAAAATACAATTAATGGAAAAAATGTTTATTTGCGTTTAAAAAAACTCAATACACATTTGAGTAGTGGAAAAAATTACAAAAACTCAACTTAAAATACTTGCCAATGGTAAAAATTTACAAATTCACGCACATTAAATTTTGGGATCACACTTGTATTAATGTGGCTTCACTCAAATTAAAAAAAAGACACACTGGTTAAAATACTCTCATGATGATTTAGCGCGTTCGTTTTCAATTTTACTTGCTTTAGGGAATAGTCTTTCTCGTCGAATGGATTAAATAATCATGGGCCGGTAGTGAAGATGTTGACGAAGTGGTCAAGGTAGCAGTTGAATAATCGATTTTGGATCGTTACTCGAATACGATGATACGATCTCGATCTTCTTGATATTTTAATATCAAAGCTCGATTTTTTATTTTAATCGAAATCGAGTTTTTCATCATTGCAACAGTCCCAGCTTCAAGGGTCAGTTCAACAACAGTTTAATTAATCATAATTGAGTCACAGTATGGCTTATGGGTAATTAAGGAGCGGGGATATGATTGGATAAAAGGGTTAAATTCGGTGGGTTTTGTTTGCTAACTGGTTCATGCACCCCGAGGGTATCTTTTAGTCGATTGTAAGAAGCAAAGAGAAATGTTTTGAAAACGTGTAAAATTGCTTTCCCTTCCGTAAGTATTGTAGTGTTTTGCAGGTATAAATGTACAACCTTCATTCTTATGAACCATAGCGCGCCTACTAATTATATTTTCTGCCGGTATGATTTCATAGCTATCAGCCATACTGGCAAAGATTCTGTTATTGGTTTCATCATCGTTCTGAGTTGTTTTTACAGCGGGAGCTTCAATCTTCTGTGGAGTTGGACCTAAGGCAGCAGTAACGGCTTTAGCTTTACCGACCGAATTTCGTACATGCATGCCCCATTTCAGTTGTGAATATAAGGCTCCAAGAAATTACGTCTTGTCGTCTTGCACAGTCTGAGTAAGGTTCACTAGTATTTAATTATGGGCACGACCCGGGTTTCGTAACTTGGTTACATTATTCATGTTCAAAATATCATCAATTAATGCTCATAATAAAGTGTTATTCCTTCGATGATCTTCGCCTTCTCGTGAAGGCAACGTGTACCCACACACTTCTTATGGGTTTTCTGTAAGTTTCCATCTAGTAGTCCATTCTCCATAAATATCTTGATGATGTCGTCCTAGAGTTTAAACCCTGAATTTTCTATGTTTTCAGTCATAATTTACTTACTACGAAGAAGCCCTATACGATAAGTTGAAAACGATATCATATAATAATATACATGTATCGAAATATCATTTGTCCTTTAATTACTTATTTTCCGGCCGCTCACGGAACTATGAACAATAGCCATGCTACTAATCATTTGGAAAGTCATTAAGGGTCCTTTAAAATTTTCCTCGCCCAGTTACTCGAACAAGCTCATCCCCCACTGAATTTGAGGAAATAGCGACTATGAACTTAAGTGTAATTCCCAGTTTTATAACGCAAAATATTGCAATTTATGCCCAAGGAAATGAAGATCACAAAGTATCTGCAATTAGTGGTCAATTTTCCTCAAATTTAAACATCATGCTAGACTTCATTCATGAATAAAAACTAATTTTACCCTTTTCAACCACATGTAGCATTAATTTAATGCATATAAAATAGTACAAACTAATAAAGGACAATCTTTATCTTATGCTTTCAAAACATATGCTTCTTAAAGCTTATTAGTTTAGGTCATTATATTATCTCAAATTGTTTTACTAAGCATTACTCAGGCGATAAATTTAACTGTATAATATTTTCACCTTCATTCGACGTATTTCAGAATATATTTCTGTGTTTTCCGGTGAAAGGCTTGTTATATATAACATGCGGCAGAATTCAACGATTGCTTGTTAAATTTAATTAATTAATGTTACGAGGGGATGCGTAAAATGGAATACTATATCTTGAGTGTCACTGGGCTTGTTTCATATGCGATTGGAATTGCAGAGAGACTTAGCTCACACCGGCCATAGAGACTCAATTCAGTGAAGGGATTTACCATTGATTTACTGTAATTGGTAGCGATATCTTCAAATAAATTTGAATTCTTTCTATCGAGGAGAATATCTGAATGTGAGCATCTCAGCCGAGCATTGCTGTTTTATTTTTATCGAAAGTGGAATAATTAGTCTCATTGATAGCTTGTTTTGCCTTGTTAACATTAATTTATAATGTGTATAAATTTGAAATTATTATTCAAGGAATAACTGCGAGCTAACAAGCGATGTACCATTACATATTCACCTGCAAGTAATCTTCAAGTGCAAAAATTCCACACAGGAATTATTGATCGCCTTGATCCGGAATCCTACTTGAATTTCACGGCTTTGAGGCAGTTATTCTAATACTAACTAAGTACATTATTTAATGTTGTTTTATTCTACGGAGTAGTTAGTCCATATATAGTCTTTATCAGTTCGAGAATCTAATCCACCCGAGTATAGCCTGGTATACTTTATCTAACCTGAATGATTCCCGTTAGTCCCTATTATTTTCCACAAAACATTTTGAGTGCTATGAGATCACTTTCTACATGTTTATATAAATCATTAAAACTATTGATAGAATAACCGTATTGAGGTGTTATCTGCAAATGATATTAATTGACCTTTAAAGCTGCCTGCACATAAATTATTTACATAAGTTAAGAACAGTATGGGGCCCAACACAGAACCCTGTGACACACCACTGTTAAGTTGTATCTTTTTACCATAGCAATTTTTGAGACGTACACCCTGATCACGATCACAAAGATAGCTTTAAAACCATTCTTACGCAATTAACTGCGATAATATACTAGATCTCATAATGACTTCATCAATATCACATGGTTAACGAAGTCTAAGGATTTGATTATGTCCACAAACAAGCCGGTTAATTTACTGTTCTTATTCATCCCATAATTCAGCTTTGAACGGAAACTAAGCAAGGCATCTTCTGTACTTTTACCAATAAGATTCCCGAATTGGATATTAGTATTTGTAAAAGTTTACTTATTTAGAATTTTATGAAGTCAAACTTCGAAATTATGTAAATTAATTTAATCACCTTTTTTAAAAATAGGTGCCACTATCGAATGTGCAACTGTTTAAGAAATATTTCTGTATGCGTACGTACTTATGTTAGTAATTTGAGCATGGACCTGCGAAATTATTTCTTTTACTGCTTTAATGGCACACATGCAAAAATATTATCAGCATCTTTAGAATTTGTTGACTTTAATTCCTTGATGACGCTGCTGATTCCCTTTGCGTTAGTAGAAACAAAAACAATGAGTCACTCAAATTGAGGGCTTGAAATGTTTATTCATTTTTGTCCATATTACCTACTTTGTAAATAAGTGCATTGGGTCAATGATTCAATATTTTTTTTAAAGATGAGAGCGAAATTCATTCACAATGTCTTGACACTCAGTGACAGCGTTGCCATGATTTGGTTTTATTTGTACACGTAACTCTCTATGATACGCAATCCTCCGTGAAGTGAATCCAAAATGCGCCATTGAACAGCTTTGTTATTAGCTCTACAGTGAAAAGGGCCAGTGTAATATTTTTCTTTATATTCCATAATATCATATTCTAATCGTCGTTTGTACGATTCATGGTAACTAATGGGCTTCTCGTTATCAGGGTGTTTCTGCATTTTCTTTGCTAAGGATTACACCTAAAAATCCTCCCGCACTAAGCGTAAGTCATCCATGGCTTCTTTATCCCTTCCATATTGATTGATATCCAGATTGTGCTTGCATCGACAAGTGAAAAACACAATGTTCGTAATATTTTTCAAATCTTGGCATAGAAATTACATGTTTTACCTAAACATCAATTTGGATTATGATGATTACAAACCGTTTTTCATTTAAAATCCATGAGAATGATCTTTAGTTATAGTAATAACATCAGGCAAGGAATAAAGGACTAACGTATTAAATCTCAGATAAGTACCTGAATCCTAATGCAGGGCACGTTAGAGTAATTAAATGTTGTCCATTCGCAGTGTTTACGCAAAGTTATTCTTTTTCTATTTTCGCTAGTTGCTTCAAGAGTGAGTTCTCCAGCTTATGCTGAAATTTTTAACTTCTTATAATAATGGGTTTATTTGATTAGCATTTACATAGAATTTATCCATTGTGATTACTTATTGAAAATGTTTTGCAAATATAGAAAAGGAAGGTATTTTATGTGATAGGCTAATGATACATGCCGGTGGTCAAATGGACATCCGAATGAAACCTGAAGTCTATAAATAAAATTATGTAATTCGTTGATTCCTTGGTTCTGCATGCTTTGCTTGGAATATTCATTAGCCTGCACATTATTTAAATTCGTTACGTAAAGTGTAATAGATCCGCAAATCCGCCAATTAACTATTTATTACTAAATCCTCACAAATTTATATTACTTACCGATGCATCTCATTAAATACGATGCGTTAACTGTCAGTGATGCCGTGTTATGTTCTACAATTTCATAGTTTGAAGGCCTGCGCTATTAAAGATAATTTATTCAAGAGATATGCCATTTATGTCTCTTGTTTACTTCAACGAGGAATAATTTGAATTCCTTAAATAGGTACTTAAATCAATCGGTATATGGCATCTTGTGAATTTTTTGTATGCCCTTTTTAATTATTCCTAAAAAATTTAAATGTTATGGTTGGAAATTTGACATATTGTCTCCTTGAAATATTTAAGTTTCAAATGGTAAATCCTCACTGAACTTACGTAAAAGGGAAATCAGCAATCAACTCCTTCTTTGGAGCAAGGTTAACCTGAATATTGAAATTTTATTTTGCTTTGGGGGGTGAGAAATTATTCGTGAGCATTGTGCGGGAATTATGCAGGCACCCCTACCGGAGTCAGTGCGAAGTTAAATACTATTTTCATGAATTTTCTCTCGTTTAAGATCTGTTTTAGATTTAAAGTAAAAAAAAACTCGATAAAAATAAAACTATGTGAGTAAATTAAAGAAAAAATACAGTTGAAAATGAGCAATTTTATTTTGAGATATTTTGGCGCCAATATCTTTAATAATTGTTATTGTGAACTTAAGTTGGAAAAATTACCCAAAATGAGAAAAGGAATTCTGAAACGTATATAAATATATGTGAGTTAAAGGTTAGCAATAAAACCGGGTATGGCCCTATAAAATAATGTTTTTTACATCAGAAGGGACGTAACGTTATTTCTCTGGAGATTGCATTATCGGCTGATTTAATAAGCCTTTTTTGTAGGTTTACTTTCAGCGCAATTCAGTCAACGTGTAAAGCTGAAGTTGCATGTATGATTTTATAATTTTCAAAGCGGTGCAGTATTAGTCAAATTTCACATATTTATATAATGGCTGTTTACATTCTTTAATTGACTTTGAGAATTATTACTCTTTAAAACCTAGAATATGGTCAAATGGAAAGCCGTGTATGCGATGATTAGGATATTCTGAGATGCCGGTTTGATTAAATAAAGTTACTCTTTTGAATTTCTTTGGGTTAACCATTGGATTTAGAGTTCAAATATCATTACCAGGAATTTTTGACACTTAAGAATCATTTCACAGAATTCTTATAGACCATTAGCCTATTATCTTATAAGTTATCTTTGTGATCGTGATCAGTGTGTACGTCTCAAAAATTGTTATGGTAAATAGATAAAACTCAACAGTGGTGTGCCACAGGGTTCTGTGCTGGGCCCCATACTGTTTCTAACTTATGTAAATAGTTTATGCGCAGGCAGCTTAATAGGTCAATTAATTTCGTTGGCAGATAACACCTCAATACGGTTATTCTATCAATGTTCCTTCTGAGCAACATCAAAAATTTATAAATTTTTTGCTATATTTAGGAAATATCTAAACTACGCATTATTTTGTGTTGAAAATGTATTAGCGAAATATTTGGCTTTCACCATAATTATGATGGAGTGCAAAGTGTTCAAGTTTTCGAAATGAAAAATCTTGAAATTTGATATCTCCCAGAAGCATCTTTGGGCTAGAAAGGGTTAATTGCAACTTTATTTCACCATCGTCATAAACTCGGTTTTACGTAGGAATTCACTCAATTCTTCAATCATATAATTTAATAACATATTCATAACTCATGTTCTTTTCATCAGCTGGTCCATGCATCTCATTTGAGGACTTCCTTCTACCGTTCTTCCTCCAATTTTTCCGTTCACTATTGTCTTCCTAGCACAATCATATCGCATAACATCGCCGGTTGAGATATTCCGGTTTCTTCTCAACGCTTGCAAAATACTTCTACTATTCTTAAAACTTCCACAATACTCTATTGTACAGCATATCATTATATTAGTTTATTTTGTGCGCTTCACCGGATACAGTCATGATATTCATACACCATTAATACATTGAAGTCTCGCTTAAGGGGTTCTGACCTTTGTTTAAAGTACCCCATTGAGTGTGAGAGAAAATATCTCAAGTGTCCTTTACTTGTTACCTCAGCTGAAAGTTCCTTTGGCATCCGCGTCAGACTTCATGCATTCTCATAACGGAGGCAAGTTCCATAATGCAACGCGACTGTTTGTCTTCCTTTGGACATATAACGAGGCTCTAGTTCAAAGGATTTCAAATAAGAATGTGTTTTCTATTCAACTTTTATGCCTTCTGCCTTTCGTATCATCTTATTCTTTTATGCGCCTGGCGTTCGCTTAAAAAATTCTTCGTTATCTCGGAGTGAAAAAGACAAACGGCATAGAATGCAGTGATGTATCGATCCTTTGTTTTTTTCTCAGCCCGTCTCACATAAGAATGCGCTACGGTGATTTTTTTATGGCATCTTCAGGGAATTTTTTTTCCCAGTAGGTGTCTTTGATGAAATATATATATAATGAGAAAGCAGTAATTGTTCTATTTTTCTCTGTCAATGGAATTTCGTATATAGTTCGAATCCTTCCTTACTGAGATTGTCATATACTCCGCTATATTTGTTTGTTTAATGTAAATGGCTTTATTTGCTTATTTTAAGTCGCAAATCCTAGGTATATGGTAATAAGCTGCTGAAGTTACCAGCTGATTTAATATGAGAAGAAGAACCTCGGCGCTAACTCCTTGTTTATGCATCTGTAATAATGTGTACATACCTTAACTATATTTAACGAAAATAATTTACGTAATTGTTGGAATTCTTTACTGACGTTGAAATGTCGGCCAATTACGGTGTCGTAAGTGGACTTGTTTCTATTGCTCATAATGCTTTCTGCGTCGCGTAATCTAGTTTGCGATAAATCGAAGATATTTAGCTCTGTATTTCGTGTATGCACCTATTTAGCTCTAGGAAATCATTTTGACCCTTCCAGTTTTTGGCTTCATGCACATTTATTCCATCAGTGGGTCCAAATCTTCGGCAAATCTTGTTCATTCAGAGTGAATGAGGTCATAACGGAGAAAAAATAGCTTGTTATAAATAACATTCCTGAGACAATTGCAATTATTAGTTCAAACCAATTTATGGACAACTTATTGTAATTCAGGCAACAAGGAATGAATGACAAAGGGCTTAAACTATCTAGATTTTATGGACCTAATATTTTAAATTGTTGGTATCTCGGATGGACTTTGCAATGATATTTTATTTTGCACTGACTCACCTCTGTTAATGTTAAGCCTCCCTATGAAGAAAAAACCTCGACCTTCACACACACGCCACTTTGTTGCCTATTTTATGTCATCGGCATTCTTTTGTTCACCTAAATTTTTCCTCCTCCCAATCCCCCTCCTCTTACCTTGGCTCTGGTATAAATGCATGAGAGTGTGTTTGCTTAACTACCTTGAAAACTGATATAGAGCTTCGGAACCATGGTCGGTGGAGGTGTGGAAAATACCATTTGTTGTATATATTTCATCATTGATATATTTCTTGTTATCGAAGACATACATTGGAATTGAATGAAAATGTTTCAAATGTTGTTCTTTTTGTATTCTGACAAGTTGTTTGATTAATGATAATTAATAGGGTAGTTTCCTTCATCAAAGAAAGCGAAAGGCATTGATTGAGATTCGTTACCCACCATCAGGGTATTCATAATATACAAAGTATTTGGTTTCAGATAACTCAGTTTAGAGGAATGTTAGTGGTAAATTTTAAACTCATCTGTAAAGGGCCAGATTGGCGCTCATGCGATGACACTCCACGTGACGTCACAGGGACCTAGAATCTATACAGTAGTCAGGAGTTTTACATCGTCTGAGATTACCAATGCATGCATGAGGCACAGATATCAGGGAAACATCTCTTAATAATCACCCATTAAAATTGCGTAAGATCGGAAAGTTTCCTTCGTTTGACAGGGTATTAATAATCCTTATTTAAGGCAAGTGCTACCTGCTAGCAGTCTGCATCGTAGCGGCACTCATAGCCTCGCACCAACGCGGTCTCACACGACGGCAGCTGGAACAAGAACGACGTCACACGAGGTTTTCTCAGCATGCATACTTAGCTGTCGCGTTTTCGCGCGCTTGAAAATTTTCACATTTCATTTTATCGCGAAAAATATATATCGTCATTTAAGAATCTAAAACCATGAAATATGTACTCCAGGAGTAATTATCTTTCGATTTAGGCAAAAAAAATAATAGACAACCACCCAATTAGCCCGCATGTGCAGACGGAAGTTAAGAGAAAATCAGACCACAATGAGATGTAATGGGAGAGAACCAGTTCATCATCATCATCATCATCAGTCAACTATTCTAAGATTGGTTTGACGCAGCTCTCCATTTGTCTCTCCTATCCGCTAACCTTTTCATAGCGACGTATTTCTTCTCCTTTACATTCTTTATAACCTATTTAATGCAGCTCATTTGGGACCGTCCCTTGCCCTTCTTCCCTTCCACCTGTCCTTCAACGATTGTCTTCATCATGCTATCATGTCACAAAATGTGACCAACTTAATCTTTTGCTTTAAGTATTAAAAAGATTTCTATTTTCTCCCGCTCTTCTTAGCTTTTCCTCATCACTTACACGGTTGAACCATTTCATCTTCTTCATTCTTGGGTGGCACCACATTTCGAATGCTTCCACTATTGACTCCTCTGCTGCTGTCAACGTCCAATCTTCTCTTCCATAGATAAACATGCTCCATCTCTAAAATCTGATGAATTGTTTCCTTACTTCTATGCTTGTAATCTCGGCTGTAAGAGGATTCTTCTTTTTGGAGAAAGCTCTCTTCGCCTACGCTATTCTACTGACTATCTTTTTCTTGGTCATCGTTGATACTTCCGCTTCCCAGGTAAACCGAGAACAAGTTAAAGGTAAAAAATTCTCATGGTCGTCATTTTTCGTATTGCATTCATTATATTATGTTGACGTCTTATTACAAAATTTTAGTTTCATATTAGCATATCATCTGTAAGTACACGAAGTTGCGAAATCCAGGAGGGATAGGATGGAAAATGAGAGTTAAATATAATTTTGAACCTGATATATGGGTCAAAATGACCCATTCCGTCTTCCTAGTGTTGAGGTTAATTCGAAACATAAAATTGTACACGAAGTCGGAGTATTTAGCTGTCTCATTTGGCTTTAATAATACTCGTAAAGCAAAAGAGCTGTTTGACTAGCTCCTTATCAGCGTATCAATACTATTACTGTTCAGAGCCTATATTTTCCTGACTTTAATCCCATTGGAGCCGCTGGACTTTTTTCTACTTTATACACCTATACAACGCTGAACCTGTTGTCATTTGGATATTCCATATTTGAATTGTTGCCTTAAGGGCCAATCAAAAGTGGGAAAACGTATCGGGCAACTTGATGGCAGGATGGAAGAATATTGAATTTTTTTACAATGACTCCAGCATTTTTTCCCACCCTCACGGTCCCCACAGCCGTTTTTTCGGTCATTTTTTTCCCATAAACTGATTTCCATAAAGAAGTGACGTATTGAGCACCATTTTTGGTGTGTAATTTTCCCAAAACGGGCAGTTTTTGCTCTTGTTGAAAAATTCCGTGAACGTGTAACTTTTCTCTGGGCTCACGCCCTTTCGCGACATTAAAAAATTAATTCGGAACACGGCCGCTGGTTGCCCTTCCCTTCCCTCTCACTTTTCCTGGCGCTCGTGTCGCTTGGTCATGCACAGCTCCATGCATATAGGTTGGTGATTCGGGTGTCCGTGTGTAAGAGACTATGCTTCATGGATTGAATGCAAATTGGTGTTTTTTTTACATATCCATCGGCTGTTCCCAGGGCCTTAAGTCATTATTATCCCTTGTTCGATGGACGCGAGGCAATGAAATCACGAAAATATGGAGAGATGCTCTTTTTTTTAAGGTATTACGTGCGCAATTTTAAAATTACCATGATTCTCTCCGCTGTTGATTCTTTAATGATTGATTCTGAAATTCTGCAGCCCCCATCACAGTTTGCATTTTTATGGACATAACGCGTGAAAATCTTTCTAAATTTCAATATAAACTGTGCCACATATATTCTATTATTAATAAGGAAAAAATCTAATTATAATTTTGATTGTATTTCACTCTAAATTTCTGCAAAATTTTCATTCAACTTATTATAGTATTGCGGACACAATCGCGTGCAAAAAGAAATGGTATTCTTAAAATAGGGGTGCACCCGTAGACGAGATAGTAACCTCTCTCTGCGCAGGCCTTTCATTTTTTCCCAATTTACATTGTTTCCGTTTACTATGTTGCGCATACAATCATTTCTGACTCCCATTTGGGTATAATCATCTGCATTAAACGATTACATTAAGCTATGCATTCTCGGTTACTAGCCTAAGCTAATTACCTCAACAGCTTTGATAGGTAAATATATTATGGCAGTATACTGTAAGCTAATAATTTTTACGTGACACTAATCAGCAACCAACCTCGTTCATATCCTGATTTCATTTCGATATATTTTAGTAATTACTGGGCTCTGAGGATATTAATGGAAATGTGGTATGGAAAACTCAGAATAAGGGTACACTTTGGGTAAAATTTCGCAATTTGGGGCCAAAAAATTGCTTAACTTGATGATTTAAAAAAATATGAAGGCAGGTTTTAATAATTTACGATAGCAAAACAATAAAATTTCTATCGGAGAAACTGTGTTGTACTGAAGGAAACTGGTAATGTCTATCTTATGTTCATATTTTAGGCCCATCAGTTAATTATTCGTGAAACTGCATGATTTTAAGATAGTTGTACACGAAAGCGTCCAAGAGAATGCTGAAAAAATGCATTGAGAATTTTACGAATTTTACGAATTTTATTAGCTTCCATGTGCATTTCTTCACTAAAATACTAGTAATTTTACTTGATACCCGTGTCATATGTCCAAAATGGTGAAACATACAAGTTTTTTTACATAGTAGCCGTGACATTTACGACAAATGAAGTTCTTTTTATTTAATTGTAACGATAAAGCAAATTATTGGCATTTCTTCATGTTATTTAAACGAAAAATGTTTTAATGCCGAAAGTCATCATTAAGATACAAAATACTAAGGTAGCAAACTCACAAGTATGAACAGGAAGATACCAAATGAATCTCTGAATAGATGAATGGCATGTTACGTACTTTGAACTTTATGTAATTAAATATGGCTATAATGTCAAGTTTAAGGTGGCACTTCAAAATTAGTAAAAGCTATAAGCTTCTGTCTTGTACGATCCATTGAATGGAGCATAGTTATACGGTCTTAACTTGATCTACAGGTATATCTGTATTATATACGTATGCAACACCACAAGCCGCCTGGGCAGGGGTATAAGGACATCAGACGTTTCTTGCAAAAATATGAGGGAATACGTGTACTGAGAGCCACGAAGTAGATATTATTGGATAACTAAGTCCCGCATTTATGTCCTTTACTGTTTAGGGTATAACCAATTCCTAAACTTATGCGTTCGGAAAATATCAGAGAGTTATCCTCCGATAACCGTCAAAATTATGCCCACGGACTGCCATAAAATAACCATTAATATTAATACAAAATTAAGATAGCTTATTTTTATTGTGCTCTTTTATTATTTTGGTGATAAATCAGCAAAGTAAAAAAAATATATTTCCCAAATTTAATGCCCACAGACTATGATTGGTCATGTCCGTGGAGAGTCCCACATAGATTTTCCAAGAGGTGTTTTACGTAAAAGATAGTGTCCCGCGTGATACGGTGGAAATCTTTGATATTCAGTTTTGTAAAACCACTAGTCTGTTTCCACACACTTTTATTTAAACCGACCATGCCATTTTCAAGGTTGCCACGAGTTGCCGAAACCATGGTCGGTTTGAATGAAAGTGTGTGGAAACAGACAAGTGGTTCTACTAAGCTGAATGTGTTTTACGTATTTATATCATTTAATAAATAATTTATTTTAAAATATTTTTAAGCTAATCATTACAACATTAACTTTCCATATTAGTCTTTTTGAGTTGGTTTTACTTCATTATATTTATTATAAAATAAAAAAAAAACATTCTTACGACCCAAAAAAGTAAAATTAACAGTATTTTTAACGTATTATATACCATCCGAGATACAAATGATTTCATGTCTGTAGAAGTTTATTTGAACCAAATTTTTATTCCCATAGATTGTTCGGGCAGCCAGAACACTTAACGCTGGCGCCATCGCTTGTAGCGCTGAGGAAATAAGCTGGCTTCCTTGACGAGTTTTGCTACCATGTGCGTCTTGTCCTCTCGTACCGGATTAGCGGTGAGTTCTAATAATATATTTATCATCTCAAGGGTCAATGGCAATCGACCTCATAAGAGTCTAAGACGTATTTGACGTTCCCAATTTGCATTTCAATCCAAATTAATTCTGAATGCGTGATGAAATGCGTGAAATGAGTTAGCAATGAAATGAGTTGGAGTTTAGTCGCTGTTTTTTTTTGTTATAAATAGCATCGGCATAGAAAAATGAAATATAACGTAAGTACTCAAATTTTAGTTACCTTTGATTATCCCTCGAGGTTATTTTGAAATATTTTCACTTCTCCGCCTTCATACATGGCGTTATTTAAAAAACATAATTTCTTTCGAATTCCATTTATATGTCACGGAAACTTCAATGAAAAATTTATGAAAGCCATGCTTTTCCTGATTATTTCTCCTTATCCCTAAATGCCAGCCGGATCGCGTCGCAAAATATATGTCTTGGTTGTAAACGTATTATAGAGAAACAGAAAGTACGTTTTTCTCTAAAATAAATACAGTTGAAATTAGAGAAAATTACTAGAAAAAATATTGGCAAATTATATTTCCCCTCATTGCCATTGAGTTTTGCATATCATATTTGCTTCGCTAAGGACGAAATTTCTTGAACAATAAATAGCCTATTGGCCCCGTGTGTTTGGATTCCCTTCCAGTTTTCGCTTTTTTTATTCCTGCGTTAAACATCAAATGTTGATATACCATATTATTCTCAATATTTCATCTAGAGGGGTTTCAAAATGCGTAGCTTTATACCTAGATTGGGAATCAAAAATAAATCAATGAAGATAATCACCAACATTGGTTTTTGAGATCTTGCTATGTATTTAATTATTAAATTATTATTAATTTAATATATAGCTATTCTATTGTCGTTTTGTATTAAAAGTGGATCGTTCAAATTAATATAGAAGTCTTCTTGTGGCCATAAAATCGTGAAAGTACGTCAGTAATCTATTCCTAAGTTCCTTTGGGAAATAAAAGAAAGGGAAGTTCGTCGACAATGGCGTAAAAGCCCGTAGCATTGGAATTTGGAATGCTTCGAATCCACATCATTTTTATATTCAAGCGATTTTCTTTGCTCTCTGCGTAGAGTGGCTCATTTGACTTGCTTGATCGTGGTCCATGCATATTATTAAAAATTTCCGATAAAGCGCGTATTCTGCAAATTGAATAATTTTTTTTCCCGATAATCACCCGCCATGCGAAAGGCCAGGAATAGATTAACTGCATCGAATATTCGAACAATAAATTTCGATAAAATTGTGTATATTAATGAAAAGTTAATTGAAAGACTAATTTGATTTTATGGATGATGCCTTCTCATCGAAAATTGAAATTTTTTCATTTAATAGTAATAATAATTTTCACGCGAGCGTTCAGAAAAAGATTAACTGCAATGAAAACATGAGCATGGGCAAACAAATTATGCATACGATGGGAATTTACTGACGATATAAATTCAATATTTGTCGTTCGCATAAAAAGCTTAGTCGGGCATAATAGCTAACGCTTGCTTAACCATTGTGAAAAAAATTAAAGGGCAAATCATATATGCTGCAGTGCCTCTCATTTTATGTATTATGTATGCAAAACATCATGTTTGTGTCTAAAAATATCGATGTGGGGATGGATAAAAAGCGCTTTTTGTCGCATAAAAACGAATGATGAGCCACATCTGCACCTGTTTATACGAGATCGGGGAAGAACGTTTTTGCCTCGGCATTCGCTGTTTTGTCTCGCTGTTGCACGAACTTCATAATGTACTTAGATGAAGCGATCTTGATAGGGCTAGGCAGATATAAATTAAAATGGGAAAGCTTTTATTTTTTATACTAATTATTCAAGTTTATTTGGTTTTCAATGCTCATTAATTATGATTTCAAAATATCTCCTTAACTCTCATATGGGTTTGCGAATTTAGTAGCGTCGTTGGATTTACGGGGCCGCAGCGGCGCTGCGTTATATTGTGTTATATCTTTCATATTTAGCCTTTATTGACATGTTTTCAGAATGATAATGGTAGTGACATCTATTATATTCATTTACCACCGTGTGTTGCTAGATTTAACGCATTATTGTGGAAGTTATGCAAAAAATCTTGAGCACTGCACACTTTTCCATTTGTTGCTGTAATGATCTCTATTTCTGTTCCATTTGTCTGCTATTTTCAAATGAAAGTTTTTATTTCGTGTTGAATGGTTCTTTTTAATATTTTTCCGATATGCAGTACCGGACAAACTCCACTTTGTAATTTTTACATTAGCTTATTTTTTATGAATCTTAAAATACACAATGCCTTCCACTTAAATTCCGCGGGATCTTAAGATGTATATTTAACTTACCAAATACTGTCCGACATCGTATTTTAGTGCAAAATATAAATTATGAAAATATCTATAGATTATGTAATATATTGCTAATTGTTATATCTTCAAAATTGAACATCCCTTGCTAATACGAAAAAAAAACCGATAATGCGAAAAAAACTTATTGCTCTTAAAATTTTTATCGAACGTTTACAAAACTTTTTGCATGCCATTTAAAATGTAGGTACACATGTTTTGCACGCCACATCGGAGGAATCCCTGAAATTCAACTTTCGTTCCGTCGTTTCGTTTTTTTTGTTCCCTTTTCTGCGTGCGGTTGCGTTGGAAACAGAAAGAGAGAAGGAAAGTGGATGTGTTACGTCTCACGTAACTTCCCTCCTTTCTTTTTTTTTTGTGTGTTTTGGCGGTGGTCGTGTTCTTCTTCTCCGGATTCTCTCGTGGAAAGGATTTCTGGGTGGTTTTTTGGGGGGGAGAGGAGGAGGGTGATTCATTAACATACAAACGGTGCGAATTTGCTCTGGCCGAGGCAAGAAGCCGCAATCCTGGAGGCCAATGGAAGGGGGGGTGGGTGGAGGGGAAGGGGAGGGGGTGGCTTCCTGTGGCTTGAGGGGGGGGTTCGATCGAAGTCGACCGCGCGCCACCTGGAGCCCCTTGGCGGCGGCTCGTTGAATATATGCCTAGGCACACCGGGGAAACGTATCTGGGTGGCTAGGCGGTGTAAGAATCAGGGAGTGTTCAGAGCAATGACCCTGAAATGAAATACATTCTAAGAATATGCATTAATTAGGTGACATAATCACAATCATGATATCCTGAGAGTAGACTCTATCTCACAACGGTAATATTCAATCATTTATGGACTTGATGCGAACAATAGTTTTGGGTTGTTCAGGGCAGTACTTCATTTCTAAAATTTTGCGTGCCGGAACGAACACCAATTTATGAGCCTTATTTGTCCTGCAATACCGACGAGGATATGCGAGGAGTTGTAAGTCAAAATTGAATTCATTTCCATTGAAACTTTAATTATTGATATTTTCAAAGAAATTTAATGTATATTAAAAAAATCTATTTGTTAAGAGCATGCTATCAGGTTTTCATCATCATCACTGGTCAATAATCCCACGATTGGTTTGACGCAGCTCTCCACTTAAATCTCTTACCAGCTAATCCTTTCACACAAGTATTTCCTCTCTTTCACATCCTTCTTTACCTGTTCTATATATTTTGTTCGAGGTCTTCCTTTTCCGTTCTTACCATTCACTTGTCCCTCGACGATTGTCTTCATCAGTTCATCGTGTCTCAAGGTTTGCCCTATAAGATTACTCTGTCTTCTTATAAAGGTTTTTATGAGGTTTCTCTTCTGTCCTACTTTTCTTAGGACTTCCTCATTACTAACTTGGTCGATCCATTTCAGGTTTTATCTGGTAAAAATCAATTATTGAAATAATGATGACCCGTTTCCGCCAATAGATTGATAACACAACCGGTTTTATTTCGTGTCATATCATTGTCATGCCCCGAGGCCTGAATTTGATGCGTAATATATTGAAATAAGTCAGCATGCTTTGCTATTTGTGCAAAATTACCAGTCGACATAGCTATAACGTTAAAGTCGAAGGCGTGGAAAGAGGAATTTTTTCTTGAAAGCGTGTGTCAGGGAGGATAATCATAGCCAAACGTTTGCACGGCCTACATGTTCTTATTGAAAACCTCGGATTAGACTAACTGCGTCATATTTTATTTTCATAAATTAATATGCCATGAGGTAACGTCGTCAAATGTTACATAAAAACAATGCAAAAGATATGTATGCTAATTTTTAATAATCAGTATTTTGCAGAAGAAAAGGGAGAGTTATATGCGTGTCCAACATTTTCCATCGGTGCTGATGTTGAGTAAATATCCTGAAATGCTGATAACTCTACCACCTAACGCCTTAGCTGGGTGAGCCGAGGACAACTGCGGAAGCGGTGTTTTCTTAGCGCGGGGGTCATCTGGGTTGGGAAGGAGAGCCGTGTACATGCCCAGTTTATGTGATTGATGGAAGGGTGGAGGGTGTCGTAGGTAGGCGTGTTCTCTTGTCGGGGAACATCATTATGATGGCCATTATCTCTACCTTATCGATTCCGTCCATCTTCATCCTGCAGCAGTCCAGATGCGAGCTCAAAATTTACTGGCAGCATATTAGATTTCCATCTACCATCCTAATATTACTGTTACGGATTTTGCGTGGTCAAGATTATTCTTAAGTATTAGTGGAAAAGTCCATTTTTACCTGACTGTTCGCATAGAAATCTCTAAACTAGAGTGAAGAGTATTAGTAAAATTTTCCTCGATACTGGTATATGAGTTTCAAAATATAAATAGCTTTCTTAATATTTCCATTTCTGTCGTATTAAAAATTACTACTTTTACATAAAATTATTAATATATTTACTATTCCCTTATATATGGTACCATTAAGCTTAATGTTACAGTTGTAGTTTTACTAAACAGATAGGCATTGGAATTCGAATTCGATTTTTCCCGTGAACGACAACGGAATTTAATAAATGCAGGGCGGAGTTTCGTTAAATAGTTTCCTTTTTATTTTTAACAGCTGGTAACATCCCACGCCACAAGTCTGTTTTAGAAAGCGTAAAACTCTCCTGTTGAGGCCGCCGACTTCTGCATAACATTTTATTTCAGTTTTGTGCCCTTATTAAATGCCCCAAAATGTTTTTCCCTCTTCTCTTATTATCGTTTGCCAAGGTGGCAATGTAGACCTGTCACCGCATTTAAATCTTTTAAAAATCATCAACAATTCCAATTCACTGTGCTGAATTTCTTCAGCACTTACTACCGGTCTCTTTTCATTTTGGTGGTGCCTTATTTTTCGTATTGTAGCAGATTACTGCAAAATTAAAATTAAGTTACACCATAGAATAATTTTGCTATAAATTCAATGACGGAATGAAATGTTTACGCTAGTCAAGAATCGTTGAATATTCTAACTCTCATTGTCATATTATGAACAATTACAAGCAATCGTATTTTATTGTAGTTGGTGCGAAGGCTTCCGCGGTTTGCTGGTAATGTAGGCTGCATTTTCGGGTTTCACCGCGTATTTTATTGTTGTTGTGGCTCATTTATCACGATGGTCTTCCGTAGGTGAAAGATTTGCATGCAGTATTTTAAGTGTCCAGTATCTTCATTTTTTCTGGGCGAGTAAAGTTAAACCCTGCTGGCGACGCTTACTTTAGACTTTAATTACTACCGCTACCCTTATTCTGTTCCGCTTTGAAGTGGCCATTGCATTGTTCTTTTGATGAGAAATGTGTGTTTCTCGTGCAGAAGTTTGGACGTACCTTCATTAATGGGAATGCGGTACAAAAGCCGAGTTTCGGCCTCAACTGCGTGGACTCGACGGACTCTCATCTTTCATCGAGATTCAACTTCCCAGCGGATGTCGTACATGGTTATGTTAGGCCGCATCACTCAGTTATTTTAACAGTTTTGAATGGCATAGTGATGTGGCTTGCATGGCGAGCTCACTGTGTGGGATTAACTTTGTAAAGACTCTTCTTCTTGACCCATCTGAGGCCATGGGAGGGCCTCCATCGCGTTTTTTTTCAAGTATTTTTCAAACGTAGTAGGCATAAATTTAATTTTTTTTCACCCGTGACATTTTAACTCGGATAAATGGAATAATTTATTCCTGCATACGTTTTTTTCTATTCCACACAGTTAATAAATCAATTATTATAAAGTTTGTTTATGCTTAATTTTGAAAAAAAAATAGTTTTACATTGAATTTAGATGTTTCACTAAAATGATTTTTTTTAGATCTACCTTTAACGAGTGGGTGAACTCTGCCCTCACCTATCGAAGCTCACCTTTTACTTGAACTGGGTTTGTAATCGATTCATGGAAATCATCATACCTGTGGTGACAAGCTTTAGTTCAGCAATGGCTGTCCGCCTAATCATTAGAGTCTACGCAGAATATAGGTTTACTTTTATATATGAAGAAATCGTTCATATTCGATGCATGAATTATTATTGCATAGTATCACTGTGAACTCCACACTTTTTCAATTTTGCAAACCAGAGATTTGTTAGCTCAACACCGTTTTTTCAGAGCCAAGAGTCGCTGAAATCCTTTTCCGGTAACATTTAAATAAGTGTGAAGTTTAAAACTGTGCTTTCTTATGAAGATTTAAAAATACCGAAAAGTATCACCAGAGACGATTCTTAAAGAGCACGAGTGATAAAACATTGTAATTTGGTAACATTTTTTCAACGGTGCAAAGTTTTATGTATTGATATTATTACGAGGCATTGTAAAATTTTTGAAACGAGAAACTTGCTGCAATGCTTTGTCGACTGTGTTAATTTCTGCTAGTTTTTGGCAACCTTTGTCGCAATCATCCGCGGTCGGAAATAGAACCGCGCTGAATGCTTTTTGCAGTTTTAATCCTTTATGGAACTGCTGCATTTTGTTTGAGTTTGAAATATAAATGGAAAGAATGCAATTGAGTCGCGCATGTTGGTCATTAGTATTCATCCCGAGTTTTCGCTGGAGCCATGAAAATTCCATTATTCTTGCCACGTACAAACGCGCTTCCAAATTCAGAGTACATATGTTGATTTCCTTATCGGAGCCTTTTTTTCTCTGTGACTTCAGTAATCCAGGCGAGTTAACTAATGTGTGTTGCAATTGGATGAGACATGGTCTGGTGTGAAAGATTTTATATTTGCTTGTACATTTCAGAGGAAACTTTATATCATGACAATTTTTTTTTTAAATTTCATCTGACCCATGAAATTTAGTTTTTCATATTTGTTATTTTTCCCCTCTTTATCTGTCGTTGCTTGCTTGTCATTGATTTCACATTTTCTATGAATATTTATATATCACGCATTCAATAATTGCGACCCTTAAGCCTCAAAATTTTAATAAATCAGATAGTGCGATGTTCTAATTTTTCAAAACGCCTTTTTGCTCGACGAATCAAGGTTTAAAATGTATATTTAGTGGACACGACCCGGATTTTGTTAAACAGGAGAAGAAGATGCTACAATGACACGAAATCAGGGTCATCATAGTATAAAACCTTTCCCTGATGGTGCATAAATGAGAAAAAGAATAATTTTTGGGTTTCACCTCATCAGTTATAACAAACAGTCGACATTTCGTCTTTTCTGCCGGAGGAATTTTCAAGGCTTAAGCTACGTGTCTACAGGTGATCAAATCTTGAGATTTAACATTGATATTTATTTCAGAACTGTGTCTATTGAAAACTAGTCTCAGTCTCCGTGACGTCTCCGAGACTGGAGCCTCGGATATTATCTCCACAATAAATCCACTGAAGGAGAATTACAGATAATTACTCCGCTACCAGTCAGAGAAAAACGCAATTGTTTCGGATTCTAAGGCTGTCTCTAGAGTTGGGAATTATGCGTGTCCACCGGCAAAAACTATCGAAGTCTCCTTCGACTTATCTCGCGTTGACTTCGAGAGTGGTTTCACTCCCATTTCCAATTGAGAATCCATTCTCGAGACTTTCGGTCTCCATTGGACACGCAGCTGAACCTGTTTCCGCCCGTAAAAAGTTCTGCTTGCGATATTGAAGATATTTAAAATTGCTTCTATGGTTTTATTTAGTAATGCAGTGAAATATTTTGGCGATGCATCAACTTATTTCTCCAGAAGGATCTATGTAGGCACACAGGGAGCAGAATCTATTGCTGTTCAATTTCTAAGAGTGACCTTAATAAAAGAATGAATCTTAAGGGCAAGAATATTTTTGGCTGAAGGGAAGTTAAAGAATCTATGAAATACCATGTCCTGTTAACATTAATGCCACATGCATTATGTAATTTTCAGGCATTTGGCGTTCATACTGAATTTCCGTTTCGCAACCGTCTGCTTCCGTCAGTGATCCGGCTTCAGAAATAAAATAATAAGTGCATTAAGTAATTGTAAACTTTTACAGCACATTTGTGCAATTCAATAGAAAAAACGGGAGGCGGTCATCTTCCAGAGTCTC
Source organism: Ischnura elegans (assembly GCF_921293095.1). Classification (NCBI taxonomy): domain Eukaryota; kingdom Metazoa; phylum Arthropoda; class Insecta; order Odonata; family Coenagrionidae; genus Ischnura; species Ischnura elegans. The sequence goes on along the minus strand of NC_060250.1, from coordinate 11,354,281 downwards.
ATATTCTTAGAATGGTAGAATGTAGACGTATGGCTATGGTGGGCACAAATGTGTTGATAATTTCTGCTATGCTGCATTTCAACAGATAGTTGGAGTGGATTTCAAATAATATGGACGGTTTTTCTCTTCGTTGTAATTACTGGATGGTTTATGACACTGATCCTTCGTCCCTTACCTATGTTAAAGTTGTTTTTATTGTCCTTTCCCTCTCTAGTGCCTCTCTAAAGATTCCACTTTGTAATATATCTCTCATGCTTGGATGTAAAGCTTCTGGATGCCTGTGTCGTCGTGTCTATTGGCGACGTGTTTTAAGACGGCCTATTTTTCTGCATAGACCAGTCACAAAACAATTGACGCGCGGAGATAAAAGAATAGAAATGCGCTACATCAGGATCGTGTCGATTAAAAGTGTGTAGAGAACCTTACTGAGTGCAATACCTGTTACAGAGGAAATACTATGGAAATTAAAGACTAAAGTCAGTGGTAAAATAATATATATTTTTATTAAACTCTCTCTGCGCTATTGGAAATTTTAATTTTTTATCCAATTATATATTATATATTAATATGATTACCATGAATTTATAAAATTAACACTTGAAACATTACTATTTAATATTTTATATTTATCCTTAGAGGCAGTCCATTTAATAACGCTTGAGTCCCAAATCAATCCCCTGCAAAGCATGGCAAACGTTCAGATTTTAGTCGGCTTTGTTAAGTCACAAAGCAGCCACAGGTAGTAAATCGAGGAAGAACGTAATAGTTTAGGCCGTAGAGTCAGTGGAAGGATTGTAAATGAGGCGGATATTTTTGCTGGGACCAATGGAAAACCGAATGTTGTTCCGAAAACAAACTCATTATATGCACCATTGGATTTATTTACAAATGTGCGTGACGCCTCTCCTCATAGCGTATATTTCATCTGTATTGGTGAGTTAAAAAGAGAGTAATACAGATGAAGGCTAATTGATAACCTTTGAGATTGCTATCCCCTTTTTCTCTTCACTGTTTCATGGAAATACAAGCAAAATTCATTACTCGAAGAAATGAAATATGTATTAGGGTGCTTAAATCTCGTTGGAAAAGAGAGAGACAAATTATCACGGAATGGAATCCCGGCAGAAGTTGTAAACTCATAATGTTAAATTTCTCTTAGATTTTTTGCCTGTAAGTGAATTAAATTACGTGGCAGTGAGATGAAGAGTTATAATTTTTGCTTGTTTACTTAGCAATTATAACTTTCTTCTTTCTCCTTCCACTTATTTTTTGTAGTTTTAAAAGCGGAGGTAGGCAAATGATTTGAATGGATTTTTTCACGCACTTGTCCTGAATACCATTCATGCCATTTTAAACTTTATTTTTGTGCCTTCCTGTCTTCATGCGTCGCGATCACAGTGCCAATACTCATAGTAGGAACGCATTAGATTTAGACAGTCAGATACCATTTTACTAATGAGTAAATTTACGTGTTATTAATGAAAAAAATACTTTTACTCTGTCTCTCCAGCGTAATAATAATGAGATACTACTATTATTATGTCTTCTCAAGTGTACATAAGAGATTAAGATACATGTTAAAAGCATCTTCGTTTACCTGCCTTCCTTAACTGGACGAGAAAATGGTAATGATGAGAAGCTGGGTAAAAAAGAAAGATGCATCATCTGCCGCTTTTTTACCCCTACAACGGAACTTCTAAGAACTTTGACATCATCATCAATTGTGTACATGGTAATTTTTGAACCAATTTTTATTAAATATTATGTTCTCATGAATCTTAAATGAATTTCCAAAGCGTGAACGGTAGGTCCAAAATAAATTGTAGTATCAAAATATTCTCATGCTTATTCAGGTTTCCATTGGAATCCTTCACCCCTACAAGATGGATGCGTCGCTAAAATGTATAACTTCTGTTAGTCAGACCGAATATGGACTCAGCATAAACTCCCCTAAACTCATTTTTCGATTGTAGTCGCTACTGACATGCTGACCGGAGTGCCAAAGCAACAGATTGGTCAACTCCATGCGGCAGTTACTTGGAGGAATTTTCTAAGTACAAGAATAGCTCTCCGAGAATATCATTTATTTCAGTAACAATTATCAGCATGATTAAACCCATGTTTTTTGGAAGATGACACCCATGTTTTCCTGCTAAATGCACTGGAGTTATTTTAATGATTTAGACTAAAAGAAGACATAATTTATTGGTTCTCAAGCAGTGCAATGACAAAGTGACAAGATATAATAAGATGCTGTAACTTTATGGCGAGTAGTCTCCGCAGAAATGTATTCTAACTCCATACCTGTGTTACCGAATCGGAAAAAATATTTCCCTTTTTGATTATCTGACGCTTAGTCGTCACCGGCAAACATTTTTTTTAGACGTAAGACGAGTATCCCGATGAAATCTGAACTTTCTAATTGATCAACGTCCATGTATTGTATTCGCATGATTTCCTGGGCTACAACTGACGTTTAGGTGGTTTGCAAGAGAAATGAAAGCATCGTAATGGTCGCAAAAGTATACATCCATTGCTAACTAAACTATGGAAAGTAGCGAAATTATTCAAAAATCACTACGAGCGACCTGAGAACGTTAAATAGCTTTTATACGAAATAGAGATGGAGCAGCTGGAGACTGGGATTGCTTAGATAATATGCTATTGATTAGAGGTATATTTCAGAATAACTCGGAAAACATCACCATGTAACCATAAGTACTTCTTGATTCAACAGAAAAGATGAAATATGAAGGACACTAAACGGGTGAGACTAAAATATATAGCAGGTTGAGATATCGTTGAGCGAGAAATAAATTCCTTTTAGTGACGAGGATTGTAATTTCAGTAAACAGATTTGTTTCCCAGTTTTGCAGAATAAAGTAATATTCAAACAGTGTTCCTGGGGATAGTTATTTACGCGTTAGAAATGGAAAATTGACGTTGTCAACGAAACTCATGTGGGAGCTAATATTCATAGGTAAAATATTGACAAATTTTGGTATTTTGGAAATGAATGGCTATTCCTTCCACTTCTCACTCAGACGAATAAAATCTCCTTGTTTTGTGCCTTTTTTCTCTTCCAGGATCCAGGATTTTTTTTGGGGGGGCCTGACAGGCAGGCGATCTTCTTATAATTGAGATATATATAACAAGATATTACAATTACTGTACGAAATATTCTATAAAATTTAATAAAAAAGTTATTGATATGAAATTAATGTTGAGGCTCCGTAATACGCAAAACAAAAAAAAAACTTAATAATAACCGCATTAAACATTTTGTCTATTTTTTAAGCATCTGGGGGTACGTGCCTCCTTCCCCCCCTAAATCCGCCTTTGGGTGTTTCATAATTAATAGCGAAGTTTTAATACATTATAATATTTATTTCACTTAACTATTACAGATGTAAGCTATATCTCAAATGAAATAGCAACTGATACATTTTTTGCAGCAATTCTCTTGCGCACCCAATGTTTCCGCCACCATTCGTTTGAAAGGGCAAGTAGCAAATACTCGAGAGACAGTAATCAAGGTTTGGGAAGAAGTTGCATAACGTGTTGATGTGTGCCGTGTGACTAGTGGTGGTCACATTGATCAACTGTTTGCTTTTATGTAAAACTGTATGAGTTGTTCTATCATTTTATGTGTGACTCATGGCTTTAAGTTAAGTGCAATAAATATTAGAGGCGTCTTCATTTTGAAGCGTCAGTTATTATTATCCGCTCTTTAATAATGATGTCTGGGAATCACAATGCGAGTAATCTCTTTCAGGCATTGTTTTTCTTACTACTTAACTTCCATTTTCAAATAGTTAGAAATATAGTCCCACATTTTCAAAATTAGGCTTCTAATGGTGTGATGTCTTCTCTTTCAGTAGCTAACCCACATAAACATAGATTAAAAATGACTTTAAAATTACTTTATAATACCCTATACTCCACTTATGACAGTCATGAACTCCTTTTTCAGTTGAATTTTGGAATACTAACTCAATCAACCCGCTCTCTCTCTTTCTACTCCGTCTGCATATTCCCAGGATTTCCCTAGCCAAGCGCTTACCGTTATCTCGTCTCTCCTCCCTTCGAAACTCACTCCTTCCATCCATCGATCCTTTTTACTTAACCTGCAACAATTTCACTGAACAAGCTTTGTCCCATATCTCACAGCTAATCCAATCTTTTCTTTTCTCCTCCGCTTTGTTTTTTGTAAGTTTCTATAGTGTTCTAGTATTCTGTCTCCTTTCATGATTTTGTTAAAATTTTCAATTTTATTGGCGTAACGGCTCTAGGATAATAATGATTTAAATATATTAATAAACGTGTTAGGTTGATCGTAAGGTATTCTTCTTTGTAGGGTGAGGCGACGGTAGATATCAGGAAGATAGAGGAAATTTGTAACACGCTTGAAATAAAGAGCGCTCTATATTTTCATCCCTCAATGCATTTGAGGTAATCGCTGAAATGACGCATAGCGTCTACTGTTGTACCACGTATAATTTTGACCGAGAAATATATTCATTTTGTTATAATGCTTGTAAATGTAAACAATAATTGCAGCTTTAAATAGCATATTGTGATTTATTTTCTATCTGAGGGCGCCCTTCAACTGAACGTTGTGTTTGGTAGTTCTATAAAATTAGATGCCTTATCCTTGCCCCGGATGTAATAATAAAATTCATAAACAGCCTAAAATGCATCTCATCATATTATTAATCACTGTCGGATCTTATGCTTAGAGAGTCGCTGAGGAGCGCATTATGAATCATTCTTTCGCTGCCTTAAGGCAAATTATTTGCAATTTCTGAAGCATTAAATAAGATTGTTTATCGCTTAGAAGCCACTGGTAGCAGTTAAATGCATCGATTGTGCCTATAGCAGCCGTTTTCGAAAGCTCCGGAGTCAATAAACCAGAATTTACTTTTATTTCTCTCAGAATTCGGTTACCTACGTACGTTAAAAGTCATTTTTCGCTGCGAATCGTTTTGCTTACGTTCCAATTAGGATGCTTAACTTGCGTGTCTTCGGCAAGTCTTCAAACACTTGTGTGCATGCCGTGAGAGGAGTGGGATTAAATGACACGGGGAGCCATCTGCAGCCTTCTCTTAATTGCTTACGTAAACGGTGCGCAACCTCCCTCCAAACACAGCGCATTTCGATTTTCGCTGCTCGTTTGTTTTCCACCTTCCCCAGTAGAGTGCGCTATCTCTCTTTTGGTTGCTGTTAGATGAAGGCGATTACCAAAGGGAAAGTCAGTATAAAGGTGGATGCGGAAGTGGATGAAACTTACAAGTAATGCGGACATTAGGCGAAATCAATACCCTTTAGTATGTTGGTAAAGCTCTATGGTTATTTTCCACAAATACTTAAGTGCTACTACACGAACGATTTCAATACATTTTGGAATAATAAAATTTGTTTTATCACCCAGGTAAAATTCCAATGGTATTAAAAATGTTCTTCTAAATTAGGAAGAAATAAAAATTCAAAGAATGTGTGAACGATAACGTTGAAAATCGGTCATAACAATTTTGTATAGATGATAATTCTTATTTTACTGATATATTTTCACTACCCCTTCATTATTGTTTCGCAAAATTTTACGTTCCCATCTGACCGACTATTTTTTTGTATATTTCGTTGTTGTATTATTACTGCCCTCCAACTACTAATTATTTTGACTTGCATTTTGTGCGTTATTTATGTAATCATAGTTTTTATTTCCAAATTAACCTAATCTTGGTCGGAAATTTGAGGGTATACTTGCCCAGTCGATATCGCGGCATGCTACTGGTCGAGGCTCCCGGTTTTAAATCCCTCAAACATAAATCCTCATTTTGCACGGAATTTTAGAGATTTCAGAGATAGGCCCCCTTCATTTACTATGTGAAATCTAAAACCCCGTGCCTCAGAATGAGGTGACCTCCACCGTCATCTAACTGAACCATCCTTCATGATGAGCCACTCCATGGAAATTGTAATCATCTAAATAAATCCGTGTTTGTAGATCCTGTATTTTTCACCACTACCTTCCTGTGGTGCTCAAATAGAAAATAATATATCCTGGATTTATAATTTCCTGGGACCTTTTCGACACTGAATCATATATATTCGCAATTCTCAGCCAAAATGTCCGTGAGACCTACCAGAAATTACCCCGTTGCTGTTATTATTGTTATTTTTTGCGTTCAAATTTGAAGGAAGTGGGATGAAATACCTACGAATAGACTGAATCTGCTCTGTGAGAAATTAAAAGCTTCAGCTAAATACAATAACACTTTTGTGTGGTAGAGGAGAGGGCTCCGGCAACCTTTAGTAATAATAATATTTTTTTAGAGGTGCAAATAAATCATTTTGGAGTTTATATAACTTAATATAATATGTATTTACTCTAAACGTCCACATCGTATCGAAGCGCGTTTTGAGAATGGGTTCTTCATTATCCTGTATCTCCAAACGCTCGTCCTCCTTACAAAAAAGAATCACAAAATTGGAGTGCGGGAAGGGGAGTGGTTTACCACAGACACCAAACCGTATATCATTTTGTGTTCATGCGGATGTCAATTGATATTTTTATTTTCCATACAGCTGGCTACTTCCAAGAGATATTTGATCCTTATTCAAATTATGGCCATTCAAAACCAAGTTATGCCACTTTAATCTGTTGTGAAGCACTCGCTACTCTTCTCAAGTTTAGACATTATTCCAGTAAAAACATAAATACATAAATTATTATTGGTGCTGATGAAATGTAAAACTGATCGAACAAAAGAATTACGATGTCTGTTCATCGCGTTTATCACATCGTACCATTAAATTCTCACAAAAAAATGTCATCTTTGTGGTAGAAATTTTTGAAGAAAATACATTGCTTGATTTTAAAATTTTATGAATCATTACACATTAATAAAATGGTGATAATATTAATTGATTGTTTTGACGGTGCTACGAGACCTTTTTTTGAAATATTACTGCAACAGAGTAACATAGAAAATTGTGAGATAATTATATTTTTAATCGATTGATCCTGATGGTATCCTTAATCGCAAGTTTGAAATTGCATGGTTTATCCGAGATCGAGTCGCCTCCTACGGACAATTTTAATTAACTTGCTCACGTAGCAACACAGAGTTTTCCCGTGCAACAGTCGACTCACGCCCGAAGGCAAATATTTGGCGAAGAAATTTTAATCGCTGCCTCGCCTGCCTGCCTTGCTTTTGCTGTTTCACGGACACATTCACTTAGCCAAGCCTCTCGTTTTCTCGACTAAATCCACCTACACGCTCAGAACTCATGGAATCCATTAAAAGCTAATTACAATCCGCGTAACGTAAATACGCGCGAATTGGTGAAAGGAGTCGTGGAGTTCTGAAGAGAGAATTTCGGCGGTGGGAAGGTGTGGGGGGCCGTAGGGTGGGAACTAAGTGTAGGGGTGCGGGGGGATAATCGCCGTAAGCTCCGGCTCGAAACAAGTGTTTGTTGTGGCGGGCGCTGCATTCCATGAGGAGATGGATTTTATTTATCGGCGGAGAGGGCTAGAATCGCATCCGTAAGAGTTTAACGGGGATGCTTTTTTATATTTTTTTGGGGGGGAGAAAGGAAAACGGGGGATGTTTTTACTCACTGCTCACACCTTCCCCAAAAATCTCTCTCAGCCCTTCGTTTTCCACCTTGAAATAAATTACTACATATCGTTCAATATAAAAATATATCATACATCAACAGTCCAATTGTAGACCTAAGTGTCTGAAACATATAATAGCCAATTTCTGCAAAACAATGAATTTTCCACATCCACTGAATCCGTTTTTTTTTCGTGCACTTCACTCCCCTTGTCAAAGCCCCAAAATTCTGGCCCACCGAAGGGAAGAGATTTCATCTCGGGGTTTTCACCATAGACTACCGGACTAAATGGATTCAATCGAAACAGTGAGGATACTAATGACAAACAAAGCCCAGCCAAAACCAAGTCCCTCCTACCCTTAAGCAGCAGAAATTGCTATTTCGATAACAAATTCCAAACTAGTTCAGCAGACATTGCTGAAAATTTAAGTAATACTCTATGAGTATAAAACCCATTATTTTTCTCATTTTCCTCGAAACATCAATTAGGTTATTAACTCGCTCTTACCGTCATGTTTTCGTTGATAAGAAGTAATCAGTTGCCTGGTCAGTTTTTTTCTACAATTACTTTTAAACAAGCAGGTATTAAATACATATGAATCAATGGATATTCCTGAACACAGTTCATGCAATTCATCGGAGAAATTAAGGTGTGTGTTTAAGTTTTTTCCGCCATGATATTTATTTTCTGCAATTTTATTTAGAAAATGACTGTCATAGTATCTTTGGATGTATAGGGTAGAGAGTGTGAGGTAGTGAGTTGGTCTCCCACCTCACGGGCTTAGTTTCGAATTTCGAAGGTAGCAGAAATATTTCAGTAATTGCCCTGCTTCAGTACTTTGAGGAGGGTATTTCAAGTACAGCAGTGCGTCCGTAGAATGCCTTTCGGGCGCCTTTCAGTGAGTACGGTAATGCCCACTCTGGGATTCTCTCCACGCTTCCCTCTTTTACCCTTCCCTCATGGCACAAATGACCTCAACAGTCAGCTTGTCACCTTCAAATAACATACCATCTTTTGATAGGTATAACCTTACGGTGCCACCTGACCACAGTTAGTTCTCACTGCTCAGTATAGACAAATAAATAAGCGTATACCATACGAGTGATGATTAGCGCGAATTGAAGGTTGGGGTATAAATGTGTCATGAAGGTACCGAACTGCCAAAGCGAACGGTCACTGAAATGGGCCGGTTCAAAAATGAACATCACTCTAAAACTCTTTTCACTGTTAATGTCTGCACTGTACACGTCTAGCATATTCGGACCATTAGGTATGCTCACCAAGAGGTATTTAAACTGCAGCGCCATCACCAGTGCACTCCAGTGAGTTAGTTGTGGCTAGAACAAATGACGGTTACGATGCGTATTTAGATACTTCGTTGAAAAGAGAATCTGAATTACACCTTTCAGAATCGTTTGCGTTTTTTTGGTGATTGGTGGCCTCAAAATTGAGACCATTTATTATGCTATGTTAATGGAAATTTACTCGTTTCGAAAATAAAATTCCAGAGGAAAGTGAAATTTAGTAATTTCATAAAAAGATTCGTGAGAATTTATCGTCTTTTCTCTTCCCTTCTCTCCTGCCTTGACTTCATCCTTTTCTAGCGTTAAAGTTTTTGCGGTGCGTTATTAAAATAAATCATCCTTTTGGTGGGATCTAGAATTTCAGGTGCCGGTGTTGTTAATCACCTCTTCAAGATTTTTATTTATGCTCCTGAGAGCAATATGCCACGAAAATGTCAATTTCACTGAACCTTTTTATGATATGTTTATATAAATTTACTTTCCCCAGATCATGCCTTCTTTTTTAGTGTACAACTTTTTAGTTGTGCTATTACATTGTTGCTGTCGGAAGACGGTTGAAACCTTATTGATGATCTTTTTAACGTTAACTAACTATCGTAGTTGTTGATGTTTTATATTATCATTTTTTGATTTTCATGTAACTATTTATAAGTTATTGATGTATGTGCCAGCAAGAGGACGGATTTTATGCTAAGTTTGAGGAGTTAAAAATTACAACAACAAATTATTTATAATCGTAAATAAAATCGTAAAATAAAAACTCAAGGATACATGAAATGCAATGCATCATTGTAATAGAAAATGGATTCATTTTTAATTTATCCTCATATTCCCATGTTTTACAATCATTGTGTACTGTGTGAAAAGGTTTCCTGCTTCCGATACAGGTTTTTGGGTTTATGACTCATAAACCTGAGTTAATGTTGTTATGTTGTGACAGAGGAATTGAGGCAAAGTCGGTATCAGCAGAATGTTTTTCCGGGAATAAAGCTATATTGGCCAGTATCTCTTTCAAAGGCATTCAAAGTCATTTTTTGGAAACAAATTCTTGGCTATTATGTGTAAATGTAGAATGGCATATTTTGAGAATTTGAGAAGAGAAGGAAAACATGCTTTGTTCTTAACACCACCAAAAAATATGAAAATTTTGGCTTTATCCTCATTTCCGGAGTCTTTTTTTTTATGGGTTGAGTCAACTTTCCATAAAGTTTTTTTTCTCCCTGTTATTTAATATGGCGTCAATATTCAAAGTAATAATGTTGCCAACTTTTAAGCGTTTCTTTTTATTCCATTTTTTGATATTACAAGAACATTGTTTTACCCGCTTCTCATGTAACTTGAAGAAATGAGTGGCTCGAATATAATGAGACTATTTTTATATCTTTCCAAACAAGTGATGTTTGCTCATGGATACCGCCCATATTTTTTATCTTATCCCACAGGAGTGGCTGAAACAAAACTTCGCTTGATCACTCTTTTCTCGCTGTCCTTGATGAAATTATCGCTTGGTTTTCTGTTACTGAAGTGGGAAACTGAAGGAGGCAGCGGATCTCCAAGTCGGCAAAACTTCTATTGCCTACCAATTTCGTTGTTTTGGGCAGGCTTTAATTAACCGCACCACTGCAGGAAGTCCCTTGAGTTGTTTTGTCGGCTTGGGATATCAAATTTTAACGAGTTAATCTATCGTATCCTTGACGACACCCCGAGGCGTTCGAGAGTCTCCCTTCTTCTGAACAATTAATTCTAGTTCCTAGCTGAAAGTGAGAGGGGATTGCCGTTCTTTGCAAAGTATTGAAAAGAAACTCGGTTTCATCCAGGGAAGGGATGAAGATTTCGAGCCGAAACTCACCGAACTTTTCTGCTACATTTTTTGCATGCGGGATATGATCCAACTTTGATTTTTTTAGTAAATCGCAGGCGTTTCGTCCGTGAAGGCTTATGCGTTGTGTGGGTGGTTGAAAACTCTCTGTTAGTATCCAAAAATTGGTTGTGATTGAAGATTAAAATAATTAGACCCATGTATTGGAACCGTTCTTTCAACTGTTGTTGAAAATGATATAATCCTCCTCTTTCTTCAGGATTTTTTCTTCGTCAAAATTTTCAAAACTTAATGTCATTTTTAAGTAGATGAATTATTTGTTACCATGGTTCAATTGTTAATATAGTAAAATGATAAAAAAAATACCTCATAAGTAGTGGTAAGGATCCTTGTAAATGCGAAGGACTTTCTGAAGAACCGGTCTTCTTAATGAATATTCTTCTTATACTATATTTTTAAAATTTTCATCTGCAACCTTTCTATTCATTTGGGAACGAATATTGTTATATGACATGAATCACTGAAGTTGATAGCTATAGACTGGGATTTTGAAGTGTATTTTGAATTTGATGAAATATAGTACTTATTTGTGATTACCGATGGAGAATCGTCGTGAAAAATTTTGCAGGATATTTAACGTTTTTCAATATTGTATGATATGACGACTATAAGTTCTAAAACTTAAAAAAGTGAATCATATTTTAAAAGTTAAGCTAAAAATAAACCATATTTGTATTCCACATTTTTCATTACTACTTTTACTGCTTCGATTGAATTCATTCGAATCAGATTCCAAAGGCCGGTATTTGCTCGTAGGTGATCAATGTGAAAACATTTATGAAAATGTAGTGAAAGTATGCCAATTGGCTTTCCTCAGCTATGCAATTAATGCCGCAACAAATTATTGAAGGAAATCTTCCCGTATTCTTAATAAATAATTGAAAATTGTCGATGTTTACCCAATCACCTGATGAACAAGCTGCCACATAAATTTTGCAAGGTGTTTCTCCGCTACCTCATTCCCCTTCGTCCAATGGAAAGCTTGGGGTCCTCGCTCATTGACTGACTTTTTGACGTCAAATGATGCAGTGGCAGAGATATAGGAGAAGTATCTCGGGAAACGACCACGAAAATTTTAAACGGGCTTATGTCGCGGTCTAGTCCTGCGAATCATCACACGTTTCGTCATACCAACCAACAAGACTGTACGACCTAGTCATCCACTTTCAAAGCTCCTTCATACTATTTGGCTACTATCTTCCCAGGTCGGTCACATCCTAAACTTTTAACAACCCTCTCAAAATATCATTCCGCATGAGTCTGGAAAAAATCGCACGGTAGCCCTGAGTAACCGAAGCTGCTCAACGTCCGATCTGGAAAATTAAATTGGAAATGAAAGGGTTTATTGAAAGTGAATTTAATTATTTTCGTCATGTAAACAATCCTGCCTGTAATATCTTATTAATTACTAAGCTCTAAGACTGCCATTTCCAGCTTCCTTTGTTATAATACATATAATGTGCTCTAATAAGCGATTTAATCATTTTACATTAATAATTTAGGGTAATAAATAAAAGTAGAGCTAATTTTTATGATTAATTTGGGGTTTTTATTAATAAAATCCAGTGAAATCTCAATATATTCTGAGAATTGAGTTCTTACTTGAAACGATTCCGTTTTTCCTTATTAGCACGTATTAGTTTGTTTACCGTGGAGAGTACTTGAGGATGAAGGTAGTTATTGTTTTTGGCTGTTATCATGCATCATGAAGGTTCATTTCATACAGGTTTCTCCCCTTTAATTCGCCATTGTACCCCAAAATTTTCGCGAGCATTCCCTTCAAAGTAATGCCTCTCGCCAACTCTTTCCCTTCATAGAGAATTATTTTTAATTAAGAGGGACCCACTTATCTTAATTGTAAATGATGATTTGTTAAAAGATGCTGTACTTTATATCAACACGTGTGTTTCTTTATGTTCGCTAAATAAATCTATCGGGAAGATAAAGGACTTCTCTTCTAACTCAATGTGAATTAAGAGTTCGGATGCAAAATTGACGCCTCCGTAGGAAAGCTATGTCCGACTTCAAAATTTGGTTCTAAATAATTTGTGAAAAAATGCAATGATTACCGATTGCTTCGACGGATTGATTGGCTTTGGATATTTGGATAATTTTTTTCGTATTATCTACTTCGGTATCAAAGGACCATTGTTTATAGAGTGGTACATTCCAAAAATATTGAAATTATATTATTAGGGATTCATTTGAAGTTAAAGTGATCGTTTACATTAAAATATAACAATGGGAGTCAAAGCTGCTACATTAGCTCCAATGCTTCCTAGTTTTTTCCGCATCTTGGTGGTCTATTCATCCGCCTGTAATGCCCTTACTTGAGGTCGTGATAGTTATTTCTTGGCTTTCCTTTGACGATGATTTCATTGCTCTGCATAATACGCGTTACCTGCATTCCCGACAATCCTTTCTAGGATTCCAGATCCATTCCTCCAGTTCCATTCCAGCGTTCCTTAAACTTCCGCATTCTCCGCTTTCCTTAGACGGACTGACTGTTTGCTGATTTTTTCCTCTTTGGATTTTGCCAACTTATGAAAATATTCCCGTAAGATGTGGGAGGATTCAAAAGAAGAAATATGGTGGTTTCTGCTCTCTCGTAATATATTTTTACTTGAAATTTGATGCATATTAGCATTCCCTGCTTATCATAGCTACAATAATCGGCATTGGATAATTTTGATCATTTGGGGCACAGGGTTAAAAGAATTGTAATTTTGTAGAATGGAGTTACTTTAAACATGTGGAAAAGAGTTTTTTAATGTATGCCTTTTATTTAATTTTGACGAATATCAAACCAAAGTCTCAGCATATCTCAAGCAAAAATTCCTACTAAAAGGATAGAGGTAATTGCCAATAAATCTCTTACTTTTGGAATGTTGATATCACAAAAATTTTGCTTGTTGAATTCGGTTAGAGTACGTGGTACACTTAAACGTAGGTTTTCGTTGCACTCACAAGCTCTTCCTTCAAAACTGTTGATTCCATTTTTAATGAAATTGTTGTAGGTTTTTTTTAAATTATTAAATTCATATCGACCAATGGATTTGGTTGAAAACTCTTAATTTTTTCCCTGATTATTCCATTGAGTGATTTTTCTTGCTTGTAGTTTTACATTTTCCTTGGAAACAAAGCCATTTACTTTCATCAAAATGAAACTCCTGAAATACAAGATAGCTGTTTGAATTTGCAAGGAAAATTTACTAGCGGAGGTTTAACTATATGATAAACCACTTTTCAGTACTTTTACAATTTTCAAAGATCGATTTTCCCCATTAACCCCTAAAGTTTTTCTCTTCATATCTTCGGCTGTAGTCATTCCAAACACATCACTTCTCTTATTCTGGCCTATCACGCTATACGCTTGTGTAATCTAGGTTACGCCTTGATTGGCGGAGCACGCTTATGATATTAATATTCTGCTTATATATTTGAAGCTAAAGACCCATGCTTTGGTTCAGACGGAATTCAAATATTAAAGCAACATTTCAAATTACTAGTGAACCTTGTGGTTTTGAATTAGTTTTACGTTGCGATTTGCGGAGCTAATTTTGCAATTGCAAATGTTCATTTTTTTAACAAAATGAACAGAACATTGTACTTACGATCAGTTAGGAAGTGACATTAAACAGCTTTTGAACATATTATCCCTTAAGAGTTGCACATTTTTCTATTTTCTACGAATTGCGATTGAAAATATATATTTTATCTCATTCCATCCTGCATTCACTCATGTACATGTACCGAGTACGAATATGCATGTAGATTTTTTATGGTCCTAAAATACGCAGTGAAATGCCTGGCTCTAAAGTCAAAAAATCCAAATTTATTTTTGGAGGATTATGTGACCTAAAACCTTTAGATATTTTAATTATTGTATAATAAATTGTTTTTCTTTGAATGCTCTATTTTATAATCTGATAGTCATATTGTCGTTATGGATCGTAAAATGTCCGATTAAACCCTCTATCAGTGACGTACACTGAACTCAGTTGGCTAGAATTATAATCTGAAGTATGCTCTAAAAAATATGAAAGTTCACCAACTGTGTGTATCATGTTGATCTTGCTTAGAATGCATAACTGCAAATGCACTGCACGAGAGGCACCTTCCATAATGTTGGTGCCGCAACTCTAAATGCATCGCATTCGAGGCTGGCTAAAGTTCTTAAAAATTCAGTTGGCGAGAACGCCATGAATAATGTAAACGCTTTGTGTGTCTTTCATGATGATGTAAAATAGTATGGTGATCATGCAGTACGGTAATCGTCTTTGGGTCAAAACATAGCTTCGCGGAGCGAGCAGTTTGCTCTCTTTAACTCTAGCATGTCGTAATTTGTAATTTTGATGTATTCACACAGTTCAAACTTCATTAAATCTACTAATTCTCATCCCATTCTTCCGCAACTTCGTAACTATTTAAATCTATGCACAAATGATACAAGAATAGAAATAAATTAACGCAATTCTGTTGCAGAAAATGTTTTGATTAATGTAGTACCTCGAATGATGCATAAAGGCTATGTTGAATCAACAATACATTTCACCGCGATGTCAAAATTGTCAGGTCTTCATCAACATCTGATGATATCAATTGTTCGACGAGACTTTGGTCGTGAAACAAAGTTATCCTGTGGAAGTGTACAAAGTTTTTCCGGCTGGTTTTATATGAATTATAGATTCCACTAAGTTACGTCAGATAGCATCCTATTCGGCAGAGGGTAACTCTAACCCATGAGCTCTGCCTGCTTTGAAGTCGATATTTCTTGCTGTTATCATCTCCTTTTGAGCCTTTTTAATGCCGTTTGATTCCTTTGCATGCAATTATATACATTTAACAGCAAATTTTATCCCACGCTGTGGGTTCCATACCCTCCGGAAATTTTTCCGTTCCTTTAAGTTTCATGAAAATGCCATTTGGTT